>NC_086447.1:284861236-285202903 GCF_028390025.1 Pseudophryne corroboree
TAGCCCACACGATGACCACTATAGCAATTGTATATATTACAATTTTACTAGAGCTGTATGTTTTAAAGATGTCAGTATTACAAATTTAAAAAATAGCAACACTGGTGGATCTTTTTAAAATGTGTCAGCCAGTAATTAATACACATGTGTGTGCACCAACTAGGAGATCTGTAAAACATGCACTGTTAGGGATTCTCTGCTATAGACCATCTATAGGGTTAATTAATAATACTGTAATGTGTAAATATATGTCCAGAGCTGTTTCTAGGTTCTTCTGCCACTCCCCCAGCCTTGCACCAATGCTCTGGATTGGTGCCCACATCTGATATAAAGCATTCAGCTCAGGCAGGATGTCCCTTCTGCCACATCTAATGGATTACCATGATCGTGGGCCCTTTATATGTGGGAATTATGACATACAGTACATTGCACTTTGATGCTTGTTAAAGCTGCTTCAGTGCTAGTTATCCCTCTACATGGACTGGCCACATGCACTCTAAAATTAAGCAGTTGGAAACACCTGTCTAGAAATCCTGTGTTTGCCACTATGAGCATCCTGTAACTGTGACAATGACATCACTAAACATGCGCCGACAAGCGTGGGTGCTTCATCCCGCTTCCAGCTAATGGCATTTTACTGGGCTTTGCATCTATAAGGTAAGATGTTTGTTATACCTGTTTGACCTGATGTAAGTGCCACAAAATAAATGGCACTGAAACATTGTGTTGCCCCCAAAAGGCTCACCCCCATGCCGGCCATCTAAAAGCCAGGATCCACCATCGGTATGGTGACTGGTGGTCTCCCAAACGCCGGTCACAAAAATGCAACCCATTGTATATTGATATTAACTCATAACTATCAATAAGCCCAGTATAATCTTTTGCAAAGTACATATTAAAAGCAAATGTCTGGTTAGTTAGATGTACGCAAATTTCTACGCGGCTGTGCAAACTTATGCAAAAGTCACTGCAGCCTGGATTTGTACTGAGACGCCCACTGGCAGCTTTGCAAATCCTAGCAGATGGGTACAAATATGCAGCATCTGTAGCAGATCAGTTGATTATTCTAAGTAGTCCTATGGTTGTGCAGCATGGCCGCAGCAAGTAAGAGACAAGTGACATTGGGGCAGATGTATTAAGCCTGATAAACCAGTGATACGTGCAAGGTGATAAACACACCAGCCTATCTGCTCCTAACTGCTAATTTACATATTTGAGCTGATTGGCTGGTGCGTTTATCACCTTGCACTTATCACTGGTTTATCACTTCCTTATGCCTTCTCCAGGTTAATACATCTGCCCCATTGTAACTGCATATGGGATCACAATTGCAAGCAGCTACATGCCCCCTAAACTGTTGCAACACCACCCAAATGATCCCCGACTGTCAATCACATGCGATTTTTAGCAGAAGCAGGATAGAGAAAATGCTCTTTCTGTCTCAATTGTTATCCAAGCTGAATGAGGTTTCTATTAGTAAATATCCCCTATTGTCATTTTCTAAGATACAGTATTGAAAGTTTGTTTTGTTTCTTTGATTTTAAAGGCTGTCTTAAAATGACAGTTTCCTCTGCTGCAAGCTGTCAGTTTACTGTATGTCTTCTACAGTTGTTATCAGACACACTGTACCAACATAATGTGAAATTTTAAACAGTGTCCACTAAGTAATTGTTTTAAAGTGATTGGATTCCTTCAGATGGGACTGCTCTTTTAAGTCTTAGATTAAAGCAGATGTATAATTGAACTTATCAACAAACTATTTTTTCTGACAGAACTTATTCACTAGAGAAATACCATAATATTCTCTTTTGAAGTGTTTGTACCCTTGGTTGTCAATTAGCCTGAAAAACTGTCATTGCTTTCTTCCCAAAATCGTTACTGATAGAGTATTTTCAAGAAAAAAACATTTGTCACATATGTATGTCACTTTTCCAGGGTTGATTTTGCATTTCAGAATATATTCCTTAAATCTGTTATTTCAGTATCTAATGCATATTTAGGTCAAGATCATGTGTTGGTAGAGGAACCGTCTTGCTGACAGAAAGCACTGCAGGCAGGAGAAAAACCTTGATTCTGCAAAACAGTTGCAGTTTTCTCCTCTAAAAGGATTTTTTTTTTGTATTTTGTCACTGTAAATAAGTAATCATTTCTATGTACACCTTTGATATGATAACATAACTCTACATGAAAGAGCAAATATATCTTGCAGAGAGATTACGTTGCTACAGTAGTTTCATGTAAACATCTAAATTGTTTTTACCATTCCTGGAAAGTCGATCGTATACAAAACAACAAGTTGTTATTAATAATGCAGTTTATGTTGCTGTCGTTGTCAGTGAGATTCTAAACTAAAAGTTTCTGCATTATATATTACAACCAATTAGGTATTAAACTAGATTTAAAAAAAAAGTACTAGGATATGTCAATGGTTCAGAGCTATGAAATGGGTGTGACCAATCTAATATACATCTACTGATACTACATAAACAGAGAAATCACTTATCTTTGTTTGAGCAACAGAGAGGTGTAGGAGCAATTCGACTCACCATCGCTTCCGCCTATGAAGTCAGTGGATTCATACTATTAGTACAAATGTCAACAATAACTCAAAAGGATAGATCAGCTTGCAGGACTGTGATATTCAAATTATTAAAAGATCAAGGTAATCTTTAAAGAATTCAAGTCATCTACAAGTAAATGCATCCAATTTGGTAGCAACTGGTACTATCAATGAAGCATTGCCTAACTAATATTCATGAGGCATTATGATGTTCAGTAAATGCATAGGCTGCCTTCTTCACTGTCATACTACTCAACATGTACCTAATATGCCCATCAAACTACTCCACATGCCAGAAGATCAACTCATATTCCAATCAGACCTCCCAACAAGCCATCAGAGTTCCCCACATATCCTTGCATATTGTAGCTATCAGACCTCTCCTCATGCCCACTATTTGTGCATTAAAACATCCCCACAATTGCTCTCTATCAGCACTTGGAACTATGGGGGTCATTCTGACCCGATCGCTCGCTGCAGTTTATCGCAGCTCAGCGATCGGATCGGAACTGCACCAGTGCATGCCGTACGGCCGAAGGACATCATTCCCTAGTGATCGCCAATGCCTGATTGACAGGCAGAGGTGGTCGCTGGGCAGGAGGGGGCAGCACAGCGGCATTTGGCCGCTGTTTTGGGGGGGTGGTCTGGCCAACGCAGGTGTGGCCGGACCATGCGGGGGGTGGCCTGCAGTGGCTGCGTGACATCACATGCAGCCGCTGCAAGCAGGGGCAGCAACGAGCAACTCCCGGTCAGCTGCAGGCACTGAGCTGGCTGGGAGTTACTCAACAAGCACAAAAGCATCACCACTGTGCGATGCTTTTGTACTTATGCAGGGAAGAGGGGCGGACAGACATGTGGGGTGGGCTAGCCCTGTGCTGGGAGTCCCCCTGCATGTCTAGGAAAATGATTGTAGCTGTGCTAAATTTAGCAGAGCTACAATCAACTCAGAATGACCCCCTATGCTCCTTCTCCCTGCCAGGAGCCACATTAACAAGTACAAAGAGCCATATGCAGCCTAAGAAATATGGGTTGGCTGCTGCTGCCCTGAACAATCTAATATATTAGCTGTATCTTTCTCTAACTACAATTACACATTTTTTATTGCAAAATAGTATTATGAAACATTATGGTTGAACTTTTAGTCAATGTCCACAATTTTCAACAGCCAAGGCAAAACGTAACATGAGCAATTTGCTCATCTGTCGGTAAAACATAGTAGTCAGAATAAATGTGCCCTTAAAATAATCTGCAATAGATTGGTTAACTTTAAGAAACCCTTTCTCCAAAATAGTTAAACTGTGGTATACCAAGAGTGGAACTTACAGCTGCATAATATAACATGATGCTTTATTATTCACAGCCTGGAATTCAATCATTAATTACAGATGGTCCATTCTGTTGGCATGACTCACTATAGAGATGGGACCCTGGCAGGTCTGCTAATTAAAACAATATGAAAACCAGCGCTTGCTGTAGAATTGAGACAATTTGGACGGTTTGTTATAAATTGAATAATATACAATTTATTTATCAATACACATCTGAAGAAATATATGTAAAAGGATATACACATTAGATAAAAATTATTAGTAAAATAGCTAATGCCATCAAAATTAAATGATTGATAATGCCATCAAATTGAAATAATTGATTCTCAGTTGATCCACTAAGAAGTCTCCTATAGGTAAATCCTCACTTGGCTAGGACCTCCTCCAAAGGATAGATGTCAGCATATAAGCAATATATATTACCAGATGTCGGTAGTAGTTGTCCCTTGGTAAACTCTCAGCCTTAGGAATTATTCATGTGTGGCCAGAAGGGAGTCTGAATAATGAAGCTGGATGTCTTGTAACCAGTGAAACGCGTAGAGCCTGAACTTGAGAGCCAATACCACACGTAGATATCATGGACTCCTGTCATCCATCCCTGGCATCAATAGGACATTTGCTTCACCATCTGGATTTACTGTACAGCTAAGCATCTTTCATTCGAACTCCCTTCTGGCCAAAAATGAAAAACAATAGTGGAGATCTCCTTAAACCAAGTATCAGTAACACATAAATGTTTTATCCAAGGATCTTTTGTGTTCTGTATAACATATACAGACTCCCTTGTGTAACATATTTGCTTCAGCAAAATACAGCTGACAACATATAGCCACACACAAATAAATATATATATATATATATATATATATATATATAAAATGCAACAGATACATACAGTATGATCCAAAAATCTATTTAATAAGAGCAGTAACTTGAAATTCTTGGGATTAAGTTACGGCAACACTCTTGATTGTATCCATCATTAACTGTATTAAACTATCAATGTATGCAATGACTTATTACATATAATCAATTAATCAATCAATCAATCAATCAATCAATCATATAAGCAATAGAAAACAAAAATCAATCATGAGATAAACAACTACATTTTTAAAATTGGAGAGATTACACATTTTGACCACAAACAAGAAGCTTTATGGCCACATGAAATATTAATCTTCAGTGCCATTTCTTGATGATCACAATATCTTGAATCTTTTGTAGCCTTTAAAAATAGGTAAATGGCTTGATCCAGTAGAAAAGCAGCATATAATTATTAGTATGGAAAGCTTTGAAGATGATTTGCAGAAGCTACCTGATTTGTCAGCTTATTATATACAAAGTGTTACATATATAGCTGGCTGCCCACACATGGCTTTGAGGCAGAATATTTTACTGCAGACAATGGCTCAGATCCAATAACAACACACGTTGATGATTCCAAAAACTGAAGCTACAGATCAAACTGTCTTTGGGAAATATATTTTTTCATGTCATCAGGACTGTGTTTTTAATTATACCAATTTTAAAATGCAAGTGCTGCTACTCAGATAGATATAGTAACATATTTTTATACAGCTGCTATAAAATTCTGGACAATGTTTGAGGATTACTTTGCTGTAACCTAGTAATTTAACATGCTGTAAGGATTTTAAAATATGCATTAGTACAAACTAAAATAGTTCAATTTATGAAATAGTCATCACATGAATTACTATAAAAACATTGAATATAGGCCACAACTCAAAATCTCCCACAGGATAGCTGTCATTTTACTTGTTTAAGTGGTTTTAGAGAATCTTGCAAAATAACATAGAATAGTCCATGTGGTTTAACATATTACCATCTTAACAAAAGAAGCACTGCATGTTCTACTGATTTGTATTACGGAAAAACCTCTTACAATAAAGAGGGGAAATGCAGTGCAAGACTTCAGATTAAACATCTCTTTGTTTTACATACTATGAGGCCCTTAACATAAAATAAAAACATGACACTTTAGCAAAACTTGGTCAAATTTATAGATGTAACCAAAACTGTGGATGTGTAGACCCATGTCATTCATAAATTAGTATCCCTGTTTGAAAACATAATAGCATTCCAGACCAACATACTGACTAGAATAGTGGTGTGGTGCAGGCCATGCACACCATATTTCTGAAAAAGGGATCATCTGAAGATGTCTTCTTACCAGTTCTCTTTTCAGGTGCACAAAATAAAAAAAAACTGTCCTTACTACAGTGCAATAACCAGTGAAATCAGAGAAGGAACAACAGTGGTAACATATGAATTGTCAGTGGAGGCAAGTGTGATCGGAGGCTGTTCCTCAGTTGTTGCAAGTTTGGTTGAAACCAAAGTTTTAAACAAAACAGATTGTCAGGGTGTGGGTTTCATTATACTTTTGATAGAGATCAGGACTAGTTACAACTCCATCAGTCTCGGGTCTGTATTTGATCTACCAGAGATAAGGAAGATACAGCATATGACTGAAAACAAAACTGGAGGGAGATACTGCAGGCTCAGGGGAAATTAAAGGAAAAATTACTTCACAGAAGGGGTAATGGATAAGTCCTGTCAAAGGTGGTGGAGGCTAAGACAGCTCCCAAGATGCTTGAAATCTGGCCTGCTGTGCGCCGTGATCCTACCATATTCACGTATAATGTATACCAACATTCAAAACGTGAGCATTTTTGATATGTAGTTGGGGTTTTCATCATTTAGTATATACTGTAAACTACTTAAGGGTGCTCCCGCCTTGCTCGGTTAACCCGAGCGCGCCCGAACGTCATCATCCCGCGGTCGGATTTTCGCGAGATTCGTATTCTATATAAGGAGCCGCGCGTCGCCGCCATTTTTCACTCGTGCATTGGAGATGATCGTGAGAGGACGTGGCTGGCGTCCTCTCAGTTTCTATGTTCTATGTTCAGTGGGCTGCAAATATCTGTGCTCAGTGTGCTGCAAATATCTGTGCTCAGTGTGCTGTAAATATCTGTGCTCAGTGTGCTGCAAGTGCAAATATCTACGTTCTCTGCCTGAAAAATGTTCCATATCTGTGCTCAGTGTGCTGCAAATATCTGTGCTCAGTGTGCTAATTGCTTTATTGTGGGGACTGGGGACCAGAAGTATTACATAGTAGGAGGACAGTGCAGAGTTTTGCTGACCAGTGACCACCAGTATTATACGTTCTCTGCCTGAAAAACGCTCCATATCTGTGCTGCATTGTAGTATATAGTAGGAGGACAGTGCAGAATTTTGTTTACCACCAGTATAACTATATATATAGCAGTACGGTACAGTAGTCCACTGCTCTACCTCTGTGTCGTCAAGTATACTATCCCATCCATACCTGTGGTGCATTTCAGTTTTGCACAGTTTGCTGACCACCAGTATATAATATATAGCAGTACGGTACAGTAGGCCACTGCTCTACCTACCTTTGTGTCGTCAAGTATACTATCCATCCATACCTTTGGTGCATTTCAGTTTTGCACAGTTTGCTGACCACCAGTATATAATATATAGCAGTACGGTACAGAAGGCCACTGCTCTACCTACCTCTGTGTCATCAAGTATACTATCCATCCATACCTGTGGTGCATTTCAGTTTTGCACAGTTTGTTGACCACCAGTATATAATATATAGCAGTACGGTACAGTAGGCCACTGCTCTACCTACCTCTGTGTCGTCAAGTATACTATCCATCCATACCAGTGGTGCTTTTCAGTTTTGCACAGTTTGCTGACCACCAGTATATAATATATAGCAGTACGGTACAGTAGGCCACTGCTCTACCTACCTTTGTGTCGTCAAGTATACTATCCATCCATACCTTTGGTGCATTTCAGTTTTGCACAGTTTGCTGACCACCAGTATATAATATATAGCAGTACGGTACAGAAGGCCACTGCTCTACCTACCTCTGTGTCGTCAAGTATACTATCCATCCACACCTGTGGTGCATTTCAGTTTTGCACAGTTTGTTGACCACCAGTATATAATATATAGCAGTACGGTACAGTAGGCCACTGCTCTACCTACCTCTGTGTCGTCAAGTATACTATCCATCCATACCTGTGGTGCATTTCAGTTTTGCACAGTTTGCTGACCACCAGTATATAATATATAGCAGTACGGTACAGTAGGCCACTGCTCTACCTACCTCTGTGTCGTCAAGTATACTATCCATCCATACCTGTGGTGCATTTCAGTTTTGCACAGTTTGCTGACCACCAGTATATAATATATAGCAGTACGGTACAGTAGGCCACTGCTCTACCTACCTCTGTGTCGTCAAGTATACTATCCATCCATACCTGTGGTGCATTTCAGTTTAGCATAGTTTGCTGACCACCAGTATATAATATATAGCAGTATGGTACAGAAGGCCACTGCTCTACCTACCTCTGTGTCATCAAGTATACTATCCATCCATACCTGTGGTGCATTTCAGTTTTGCACAGTTTACTGACCACCAGTATATAATATATAGCAGTACGGTACAGTAGGCCACTGCTCTACCTACCTCTGTGTTGTCAAGTATACTATCCATCCATACCTGTGATGCATTTCAGTTTTGCACAGTTTGCTGACCACCAGTATAAAATATATAGCAGTACGGTACAGAAGGCCACTGCTCTACCTACCTCTGTGTCGTCACGTATACTATCCATCCATACCTGTGGTGCATTTCAGTTTTGCACAGTTTGCTGACCACCAGTATATAATATATAGCAGTACTGTACAGTAGGCCATTGCTCTACCTACCTCTGTGTCGTCAAGTATACTATCCATCCATACCTGTGGTGCATTTCAGTTTTGCACAGTTTGCTGACCACCAGTATATAATATATAGCAGTACAGTACAGTAGGCCACTGCTCTACCTACCTCTGTGTCGTCAAGTATACTATCCATCCATACCTGTGGTGCATTTCAGTTTTGCACAGTTTGCTGACCACCAGTATATAATATATAGCAGTACGGTACAGTAGGCCACTGCACTACCTACCTCTGTGTTGCCAAGTATACTATCCATCCATACCTGTGGTGCATTTCAGTTTTGCACAGTTTGCTGACCACCAGTATATAATATATTGCAGTACGGTACAGAAGTCCACTGCTCTACCTACCTCTGTGTCGTCAAGTATACTATCCATCCATACCTGTGGTGCATTTCAGTTTTGCACAGTTTGCTGACCACCAGTATATAATATATAGCAGTACGGTACAGTAGGCCACTGCTCTACCTACCTCTGTGTCGTCAAGTATACTTACCATAAAAACCTGTGGTGCATTTCAGTTTTGCACAGTTTGCTGACCACCAGTATATAATATATAGCAGTACGGTACAGAAGGCCACTGCTCTACCTACCTCTGTGTCATCAAGTATACTATCCATCCATACCTGTGGTGCATTTCAGTTTTGCACAGTTTGTTGACCACCAGTATATAATATATAGCAGTACGGTACAGTAGGCCACTGCTCTACCTACCTCTGTGTCGTCAAGTATACTATCCATCCATACCAGTGGTGCTTTTCAGTTTTGCACAGTTTGCTGGCCACCAGTATATAATATATAGCAGTACGGTACAGTAGGCCACCGCTCTACCTACCTTTGTGTCGTCAAGTATACTATCCATCCATACCTTTGGTGCATTTCAGTTTTGCACAGTTTGCTGACCACCAGTATATAATATATAGCAGTACGGTACTGAAGGCCACTGCTCTACCTACCTCTGTGTCGTCAAGTATACTATCCATCCATACCTGTGGGGCATTTCAGTTTTGCACAGTTTGTTGACCACCAGTATATAATATATAGCAGTACGGTACAGTAGGCCACTGCTCTACCTACCTCTGTGTCGTCAAGTATACTATCCATCCATACCTGTGGTGCATTTCAGTTTTGCACAGTTTGCTGACCACCAGTATATAATATATAGCAGTACGGTACAGTAGGCCACTGCTCTACCTACCTCTGTGTCGTCAAGTATACTATCCATCCATACCTGTGGTGCATTTCAGTTTTGCACAGTTTGCTGACCACCAGTATATAATATATAGCAGTACGGTACAGTAGGCCACTGCTCTACCTACCTCTGTGTCGTCAAGTATACTATCCATCCATACCTGTGGTGCATTTCAGTTTAGCATAGTTTGCTGACCACCAGTATATAATATATAGCAGTATGGTACAGAAGGCCACTGCTCTACCTACCTCTGTGTCATCAAGTATACTATCCATCCATACCTGTGGTGCATTTCAGTTTTGCACAGTTTACTGACCACCAGTATATAATATATAGCAGTACGGTACAGTAGGCCACTGCTCTACCTACCTCTGTGTTGTCAAGTATACTATCCATCCATACCTGTGATGCATTTCAGTTTTGCACAGTTTGCTGACCACCAGTATAAAATATATAGCAGTACGGTACAGAAGGCCACTGCTCTACCTACCTCTGTGTCGTCACGTATACTATCCATCCATACCTGTGGTGCATTTCAGTTTTGCACAGTTTGCTGACCACCAGTATATAATATATAGCAGTACTGTACAGTAGGCCATTGCTCTACCTACCTCTGTGTCGTCAAGTATACTATCCATCCATACCTGTGGTGCATTTCAGTTTTGCACAGTTTGCTGACCACCAGTATATAATATATAGCAGTACAGTACAGTAGGCCACTGCTCTACCTACCTCTGTGTCGTCAAGTATACTATCCATCCATACCTGTGGTGCATTTCAGTTTTGCACAGTTTGCTGACCACCAGTATATAATATATAGCAGTACGGTACAGTAGGCCACTGCTCTACCTACCTCTGTGTTGCCAAGTATACTATCCATCCATACCTGTGGTGCATTTCAGTTTTGCACAGTTTGCTGACCACCAGTATATAATATATTGCAGTACGGTACAGAAGTCCACTGCTCTACCTACCTCTGTGTCGTCAAGTATACTATCCATCCATACCTGTGGTGCATTTCAGTTTTGCACAGTTTGCTGACCACCAGTATATAATATATAGCAGTACGGTACAGTAGGCCACTGCTCTACCTACCTCTGTGTCGTCAAGTATACTTACCATAAAAACCTGTGGTGCATTTCAGTTTTGCACAGTTTGCTGACCACCAGTATATAATATATAGCAGTAAGGTACAGAAGGCCACTGCTCTACCTACCTCTGTGTCGTCAAGTATACTATCCATCCATACCTGTGGTGCATTTCAGTTTTGCACAGTTTGCTGACCACCAGTATATAATAAATAGCAGTACGGTACAGTAGGCCACTGCTCTACCTACCTCTGTGTTGTCAAGTATACTATCCATTCATACCTGTGGTGCATTTCAGTTTTGCACAGTTTGCTGACCACCAGTATATAATATATAGCAGTACGGTACATTAGGCCACTGCTCTACCTACCGCTGTGTCGTCAAGTATACTATCCATCCATACTTGTGGTGCATTTCAGTTTTGGACAGTTTGCTGACCACCAGTATATAATATATAGCAGTACGGTACAGTAGGCCACTGCTCTACCTACCTCTGTGTCGTCAAGTATACTATCCATCCATACCTGCGGTGCATATCAGTTTTGCACAGTTTGCTGACCACCAGTATATAATATATAGCAGTACGGTACAGTAGGCCACTGCTCTACCTACCTCTGTGTCGTCAAGTGTACTTACCATCCATACCTGTGGTGCATTTCAGTTTTGCACAGTTTGCTGACCACCAGTATATAATATATAGCAGTACGGTACAGTAGGCCACTGCTCTACCTACCTCTGTGTAGTCAAGTATACTATCCATCCATACCTACGGTGCATATCAGTTTTGCACAGTTTGCTGACCACCAGTATATAATATATAGCAGTACGGTACAGTAGGCCACTGCTCTACCTACCTCTGTGTCGTCAAGTATACTATCCATCCATACCTGTGGTGCATTTCAGTTTTGCACAGTTTGCTGACCACCAGTATATAATATATAGAAGTACGGTACAGTAGGCCACTGCTCTACCTAACTTTGTGTCGTCAAGTATACTATCCATCCATACCTGTGGTGCATTTCAGTTGTACGCAGTATATATAGTAGTAGGCCATTGCTATTGATATATTACTGGCATATAATTCCACACATTAAAAAATGGAGAACAAAAATGTGGAGGGTAAAATAGGGAAAGATCAAGATCCACTTCCACCTCGTGCTGAAGCAGCTGCCACTAGTAATGGCCAAGACGATGAAATGACATCAATGTTGTCTGCCAAGGCCGATGCCCAATGTCATAGTAGAGAGCATGTAAAATCCAAAAAAATAAAGCTCAGTAAAATGACCCAAAAATCTAAATCAAAATCATCTGAGGAGAAGCGTAAACTTGCCTATGTGCCATTTATGACACAGAGTGGCAAGGAACGGCTGAGGGCCTGGCCTATGTTCATGGCTAGTGGTTCAGCTTCAAATGAGGATGGAAGCACTCATCCTCCTGCTAGAAAACTTAAAAGAGTTAAGATGGCAAAAGCACAGCAAAGAACTGTGCGTTCTTCTAAATCACAAATCCCCAAGGAGAGTCCAATTGTGTCGGTTGCGATGCCTGACCTTCCCAACACTGGACGGGCCAGCGCCACGCCTTCCACCATTTGCATGCCCCCTGCAAGTGCTGGAAGGAGCACCCGATGTCCAGTTCCTGATAGTCAAATTGAAGATGTCACTGTTGAAGTACACCAGGATGAGGATATGGATGTTGCTGGCACTGGGGAGGAAACTGACAAGGAGGATTCTGATGGTGAGGTGGTTTGTTTAAGTCAGGCACCCGGGGAGACACCTGTTGTCCGTGGGACGAATATGGCCATTGACATGCCTGGTCAAATTACAAAAAAAATCACCTTGTCGGTGTGGAATTATTTTAACAGAAATGCGGACAACATTTGTCAAGCCGTGTGTTGCCTTTGTCAAGCTGTAAGTAGGGGTAAGGACATTAACCACCTAGGAACATCCTCCCTTATACATCACCTGGAGCGCATTCATCAGAAGTCATTGACAAGTTCAAAAACTTTGGGTGACAGCGGAAGCAGTCCACTGACAACTAAATCCCTTCCTCTTGTAACCAAGCTCCTGCAAACAACACCACCAACTCCCTCAGTGTCAATTTCCTCCTTAGACAGGAATGCCAATAGTCCTGCAGGCCATGTCACTGTCAAGTCTGACGAGTCCTCTTCTGCCTGGGATTCCTCCGATGCATCCTTGAGTGTAATGCCTACTGCTGCTGGCGCTGCTGTTGTTGCTGCTGGGAGTCGATTGTCATCCCAGAGGGGAAGTCGGAAGACCACTTGTACTACTTCCTGTAAGCAATTGACTGTCCAAAAGTCCTTTGCGAGGAAGATGAAATATCACAGCAGTCATCCTGCTGCAAAGCAGATAACTCAGGCCTTGGCAGCCTGGGCGGTGAGAAACGTGTGTCCGGTATCCACCGTTAATTCACAGGTAACTAGAGACTTGTTTGAGGTACTTTGTCCCCAGTACCAAATACCATCTAGGTTCCATTTCTCTAGGCAGGCGATACCGAAAATGTACACAGACGTCAGAAAGAGTCACCAGTGTCCTAAAAAATGCAGTTGTACCCAATGTCCACTTAACCACGGACATGTGGACAAGTGGAGCAGGGCAGACTCAGGACTATATGACTGTGAAAGCCCACTGGGTAGGTAGATGTATTGCCTCCCGCAGCAAGAACAGTAGTGGCGGCACCAGTAGCAGCATCTCGCAAACGCCAACTCGTTCCTAGGCAGGCTACGCTTTGTATCACCGCTTTCCAGAAGAGGCACAAAGCTGACAACCTCTTAAGGAAACTGAGGAACATCATCGCAGAATGGCTTACCCCAATTGGACTCTCCTGGGGATTTGTGACATTGGACAACGCCACCAATATTGTGCGTGGATTACATCTCGGCAAATTCCAGCACGTCCCATGTTTTGCACATACATTGAATTTGGTGGTGCAGAATTATTTAAAAAACGACAGGGGCGTGCAAGAGATGCTGTTGGTGGTTCGAAGAATTGCGGGCCACTTTCGGTATTCAGCCACCGCGTGCCGAAGACTGGAGCACCAGCAAACAGTCCTAAACCTGCCCCACCATCATCTGAAGCAAGAGGTGGTAACGAGGTGGAATTCAACCCTCTATATGCTTCAGAGGATGGAGGAGCAGCAAAAGGCCATTCAAGCCTATACAGCTACCTACGATATAAGCAAAGGAGGGGGAATGCACCTGACTCAAGCGCAGTGGAGAATGATTTCAACGTTGTGCAAGGTTCTGCAACCCTTTGAACTTGCCACACGTGAAGTCAGTTCAGACACTGCCAGCCTGAGTCAGGTCATTCCCCTCATCAGGCTTTTGCAGAATAAGCTGGAGAGATTGAAGGAGGAGCTAAAACAGAGCGATTCCGCTAGGCATGTGGGACTTGTGGATGGAGCCCTTAATTCGCTTAAACAGGATTCACGGGTGGTCAATCTGTTGAAATCAGAGCACTACATTTTGGCCACCGTGCTCGATCCTAGATTTAAACCTACGTTGGATCTCTCTTTCTGGCAGACACAAGTCTGCAGAGGTTCAAAGATCTGCTGGTGAGAAAATTGTCAAGTCAAGCGGAACATGACCTGTCAACAGCTCCTCCTTCACATTCTCCCGCAACTGGGGCTGCAAGGAAAAGGCTAAGAATTCTGAGCCCACCCGCTGGTGGTGATGCAGGGCAGTCTGGAGTGAGTGCTGACATCTGGTCTGGACTGAAGGACCTGCTAACGATTACTGACATGTCGTCTACTGTCACTGCATATGATTCTGTCACCATTGAAAGAATGGTGGAGGATTATATAAGTGACCGCATCCAAGTAGGCACGTCAGACAGTCCGTACATATAATGGCTGGAAAAAGAGACAATTTGGAGGCCCTTGCACAAACTGGCTTTATTTTACCTAAGTTGCCCCCCCCTCCAGTGTGTACTCCGAAAGAATGTTTAGTGCAGCCGCTCACCTTGTCAGCAATCGGCGTACAAGGTTACTTCCAGAAAATGTGGAGAAGACGATGTTCATCAAAATGAATTATAATCAATTCCTCCATGGAGACATGCACCAGCAATTGCCTCCAGAAAGTACACAGGGACCTGAGATGGTGGATTCCAGGGGGGACAAATTAATAATCTGTGAGGAGGGGGATGTACACAGTGAAAGGGGTGAGGAATCGGATGATGAGGAGGAGGTAGACATCTTGCCTCTGTAGAGCCAGTTTGTGCAAGGAGATATTGATTGCTTCTTTTTTGGTGGGGGCCCAAACCAACCAGTCATTTCAGTCACAGTCATGTGGCAGACCCTGTCGCTGAAATGATGGGTTTGTTAAAGTGTGCATGTCCTGTTTATACAACATAAGGGTGGGTGGGAGGGCCCAAGGACAATTCCATTTTGCACCTCTTTTTTTCTTTAATTTATCTTTGCATCATGTGCTGTTTGGGGACTATTTTTTAAATCTGCCATCCTGTCTGACACTGCAGTGCAACTCCTAGATGGGCCAGTTGTTTGTGTCGGCCACTTGGGTCGCTTAGCTTAACCATCCAGCGACCTTGGTGCACCTCTTATTTTCTTTGCATCATGTGCTGTTTGGGGACTATTTTTTAAATCTGCCATCCTGTCTGACACTGCACTGCCACTACTTGATGGGCCAGGTGTTTTTGTCAGCCACTTGGGTCGCTTAGCTTAGCCACACAGCTACCTCATTGCACCTCTTTTTTCTTTGCACCATGTGCTGTTTGGGGACTATTTTTTAAATCTGCCATCCTGTCTGACACTGCAGTGACACTCCTAGATGGGCCAGGTGTTTGTGTCGGCCACTTGGGTCGCTTAGCTTAGTCACACAGCGACCTTGGTGCACCTCTTTTTTTCTTTGCATCATGTGCTGTTTGGGGACTATTTTTTGAAGTGCCATCCTGTCTGACACTGCAGTGCCACTCCTAGATGGGCCAGGTTTTTGTGTCAGCCACTTAGGTCGCTTAGCTTAGTCATTCAGCGACTTCAGTGCAAATTTTAGGACTAAAAATAATATTGTGAGGTGTTCAGAATAGACTGGAAATGAGTGGAAATTATGGTTATTGAGGTTAATAATACTATGGGATCAAAATGACCCCCAAATTCTATGATTTAAGCTGTTTTTGAGGTTTTTTGTAAAAAAACACCCGAATCCAAAACACACCCGAATCCGACAAAAAATTTTCAGGGAGGTTTTGCCAAAACGCGTCCGAATCCAAAACACGGCAGCGGAACCAAATCCAAAACACAAAACCCGAAAAATGTCCGGTGCACATCACTAGTCTAGACACACCTGCATTGTCCGGACAACGCCCCACAACACTGCCATCATGCCCCGTGAATGCCACTGCCTGTCAATCAGCATCTCATGTGTGCGCACGTGCAGTGCGGCTTCTGTGCATGTGCACACCTCACCGGACACCAGACTGTGAATACAGCCACTGCAGTGTTCCAGTCTGAATCAACCCCACAGTTGCTACAATTGCTGAACAATAGAAATTACTTAGTTATTTGAGTGCTTCACTGCCCAGCATTCTACAGAATTAGGTTTCAGAGTACTTACCGTTTACCGCCCCCTGGATGGAAAGATTTCTTTTTCATCCACTAGGGGTCACTGGAGTACTCTTGGGATATGGATGGTGTTAGCAAGGACAGGCACTGAGTATTTAAATTTCAGTAATTCTCCTCCCTTCCATACTCAAAGAATACCTCAGTGTTTTTTCGGTGCTCACATGGATAGGAAGCAAAAGTGTGGACCTCCAGAGGGGGACATACATATTTTACTTTTAGATATTTTTTGGTTTTATTTTTTCTACTTTTTTCTGATTACAATCCCTTCCCAGTTTACACAAAAGCTATGGGTCCGGGATTAAAGAAGCTGCTGCGAGCAGCTCTTGGCGTGTCGGGCCTCACAATAGGAGCCCCCTCACAGCCACAAGCAGCTCAGCTAACTTCAGCTGAGGCTGCAGAAAGGACTGGACGGAGCTTGCTGGAGAAGCCCCGTCAGAGCCCAAGAGCACAGGTCAGCTACAAAGCCCCGTCACAGACAGGACTCAAAGGTATTTATGACAGGGGCGGTCAGCTCCTGCTGCCGGCCCGCCGTGTGTGGGGACTGCGCGCCGCCATAGCTGTTGCCCTGCCACCAGCCGCTAATCCCCTGCTGCTTGCCACTCTTCACAGGCTCCCTAGCGCCCGCTCTAGTCGCCGCTCCTGACCCGCACGCCAGTGTAAGGATCCGGCGCTGAGGGGAGTCAGCCAGGTGATACCTGTTGCCGCCGCCCGCTAATACCCGCTCCACACCGCTCCCGAATATTACAGAGCGCCCGTTACACAGTACGGGAACTCACGCTGGGGGGGGGTTGCGGCGGCTCAGCCCTTACTCAGACCGCGGACAGCACTCAGGGCTGCCACGGTCTGTCCCCTTTACATGCAGCGCAGCTGAAGGGGGGGGGGGGGGGGCATAATGCCCACAGCAGCAGTACTAGACAGGCTGTTAAGCCTAGATTCTAAATTTTTTAATATGTGCTTTAATTGATGCATTATATTGTGAAATGCTGCTTTATATTATGAAAGGCTTCATTATATTGAGAAGGCTGCATTATATTGTGAAATGCTGCTTTATATTAAGAAAAGCTGCATTATATTGAGAAGGCTGCTTTATATTGTGGAATGCTGCATTATATTAAAAAAGGCTGCATTATATTGAAAAGGCTGCATTATATTGTGAAATGCTGCTTTATATTGAGAGAGGCTGCTTTATATTGTATAAGGCTGCTTTATATTGTGAAAGGTTTATATTGAGAAAGGCTGCGTTATAGTAAGGCTGCTTTATATTGAGAAACGCTGTATTATATTGAGAGTATAAGGGCATGGGTTTAAGGGCACGTCTTTATAACCTAGTATGCTATGTTATACAATGTAAGCACATGGCTGGAAGCCATTTTGACCATGTTTCCTGTTTCTTTTTCCAGAAAGGGCTGTCCTACAACAATACTCCTCCGGATGGCGTAGGGGTGTTGGTAGGACTTTTGGATCACTTTTTCCTATAGGGCCACGTGCACTGCTTCAGCCGTACAACATAATGAATAAGGCACCAGCAAAAACAAAGATGCAGTGTAACTGCAATGTCTGTCAGTGACTGTTGCCTCACAAAATGGGCGCTGCTCGACAAGAGAGACACGGGGGGGGGGGAAATTGAGGCTAGGGTGAGACCACAAGAGATACCAGAGGGTTTCAGAATAGGTCTCCGTCTTTGCACAGGTCCCAGTCTAGTTCGGGTCACAAAGATAGTTCTCATTTGTCTTATACATCTATATTGCATCCTGGCGACTGCGCAGGATGAGCATGAGGAAGGTGAATTGGACCAGCAGTCATATAGTGAGGATATTGACAGCCGGCATTGATAATCTCATCAGGGCGGTACGTCAGTCTCTCATTTTTATAGACACTGAAGAACCGCTGATAAATAATGAGGTGGTATTTACTAAACGACAGAGATTTTTAGTGTGTTTTCAGACTGTTAATAGAGGCATGGCAGAATCCGCATAATCGGGTTTCTATACCTCGCCGGTTTAAGTCTATTTACCCGTTTCCAGAGTCTGTGACATCTACATAGGACAATCCGCCAATGGTGGATTCGAATGTGTCAAAACTTATAAAAAAAAAAAGTAAAATAAAAAAAATTAACCTTTCCAGTAACAACGGCTACTACGCTTCAAGACCCGTCAGAGCGAAAGCTAAAAGTCCATGTATACAGCAGCAGGGGTGCTGCTTAGACCTGGTTTGGTTGGAATTTGGGTACTTGAGGCGGTGATTATATTGATAACACAACTCAGATCCGCCTGCAAGTCAACCACCTTATACTTCTTGCTGATCACATCGGTGAAGCTGCTGAGTATTTACGTACAGCTTCTACGGACGTCTGTCAGGTCAGTTCTCGCCTTTCAGCGTCACTAGTTCGGCACAACGGGCTCTCTGAAAGCATTACCTTTCGCTGGCAAGAAGTTGTTTAATTCTAAATTAGAGACCTCAGCCTTTTCGAGGCCGTGGTAAAGGAACACCCACACCTAGTAGATGTGGTAGAGGACGTGGTTTACAATGCTAGGGCCACCAAGAAGCCTGGGGCATGACGTGCTCCCAGCCCATGTCTGAGTTCTGGAAATCGCAATTCAGTCTCTACTAGATTCAGCAGTTTATTTCCAGTCCCTGTTCACTAACAAGGTCAGGGTTGTTATTCCAGGTTTTTGTAGGACCAAAGCCGGAGGCTCGGTCAGACCAATATTGAACTAAAAGGGTCTCAATCAGTACGTCACTTACTACAGATTCAAGATGGAATCCCTGCGGTCAGTAATTGCAGGTTAAGAGCTACAGGATTACAATTTGGACACTTCATCAGAGGTTCTTGCATTTGCGCTACGGCAAAACCGTTACCATTTTCAAACTCTACCGTTTGGCCTCTCGTCAGCGCCTCGGGTAGTCACCAAACTGATGTCTGTGATAATAGCTCATCTCAGATCCCTGGGAGTGATAATAGTTCCGTACTTGAACCATCTAATCATCAAAATCTGTCTCAACAGATGATCCTCCAACATAATTTACCTACCAGAACAGAAAGCACAGAGTATTCTTCATCTGGTACAATTAGTGATCAAGCCACGCACAGTCTCGGTACATTTGTGCATTCGATTGTTCAGAAATATGGTGCCAGCCTTCGAAGCGCTTCAGTTTGAAGTTTTCACTCACATCCTTTTCACCTGGATGTGCTCGCACAGTGGTTGACCTCGCATCGGCAGATTCACCAGATGGTGATGTTGTCTCCACGGGCCAGAGTATCTCTACTCTGGTGGCTCAAAGTACACATGCTAACCGCAGGAAAACGGTTCGGCGTCTGAAATTGGATAATTCTAACGACAGACGCGAGTCTCAGAGGTTGGGGAGCTGCTGTTCAAAATTGTCAGCTCCAGTGTCTCTGGGCAGATCACGAAAGATTGCTGTCTCTAAATGTCCTGGAACTCCAGGTAATTTACAATGCACTTCGACAAGCAGTGCACATGCTTGGATCTCAGACTGTCCCAAGTGCAGTCAGACAACGCGACGGCGGTCGCATACATCAACAAACAAGGAGGAACGAGAAGCCGCATGGCCATGCGGGAAGTAGCTCGAATCTTCAATTGGCCCTAGCATCACCAAGTGATATTTTCGGCAGTGTTCATTCCGGGAGTGGACAACTGGGAGGCGGATTATCTCAGCCGTCGGGATTTTCATCCAGGAGAATGGTAATTAAATCCAGAAGTGTTTCACATGTTGGTCCAGAGGTGGGGTTACCCTCAAGTGGACCTGATGGAATCTCGCCACAATCACTAAATGCCCCAGTGTGTGTCCAGAACGTGAGATCCAAAGGCAGTGGCTATGGATGCTCTTACAATCGTGTGGCCGTATAGCCTCGTGTATCTGTTTCCACTGTTTCCGCTGCTCCCTCTGTTGCTACAACGGATTAAAAGAGAGTCCGCTACAGTCATACTAGTGGCGCCTAATTGGCCTCGGAGAGCTTGCTTCTCGGATCTCCACAGACTACTCGCAGACGATCCTTCACCGCTCCCGCTACGTCCGGACCTGTTACAACAAGGTCCGTCCCTTTACCCCGATTTAGCGCGGCTGCGTTTGACGGGGTGGCTGTTGAGATCACCCTCTTAAGAAGAGAGGGCATTCCATAATCGGTTATACCAACCATGTTACGTGCTAGGAAGCCAGTTACGGCAGCTCATTATTAACAGAATTTGGCGTGCCTGTATAGGTTGGTGTGAAGCTCGGAAGTTTCCGACATCATATTTCAAGTTATCCCGACTTGTTATTTCTACAAACGGGGTTAGATGGAGGACTGCGTTTATCTACGCTAAAGGTGCAGGTATCTGCTTTGTCAATCTACTTTCAAAGACGATTGGCTCTATTGCCATTGGTACACACCTTTCTGCAAGGTGTCCTCAGAGTATAGCCTCCATTAATTCCACCTACAGCACCATGGGACTTGAATCTGGTTTTAGTTTTTTTACAGTTTTCATATTTTGAACCCTTACAACAAGTGGATATTAAGTTTCTCACTTGGGAAACAATTTTTCTCCTAGCCTTAGCTCCGGCAAGGCGTGTTTCACATTTGGGTGCCTTGTCATGCAAGCCACCGTATTTGGTGTTTCATGATGACAAAGCGGAACTTCAAACGAATCCCGCTTTCTTGCCAAGGGTAGTGTCATCTTTTCACATCAATCAACCAATAGTAGTTCCTGTGTTAACAGAAGATTCTGGAACTTTAAATGTGGTACACGCATTACACGTTTATGTATCCCGAACATCTGCAGTTCCTAAGACGGATACGTTGTTTGTTCTCTATGAGCCTACCAAGATGGGTTGGCCAGCTTCTAAGCAGACGTCAGGCTTGCCTTCATGTTAGATTACAGCCGCCTACATCAGTATCAGCTCATTCCACATGTTCTGTGGGAACTTCATGGGCAGCTGGTCGTGGGGTTTCTATGACGCAGCTTTGGCGTGCGGCTACATGGTCATCAGTGCACATGTTTGTGCGCTTTTACAAGTTTGATACGTTTGCGGCATCAGCATCTAGCTTTGGCTGCCTAGTGTTACAGGTGCCAAACAGCTCTCCCGTCCACGAGGGAAGCTTTGGTACGTCCCAAGAGTACTCCAGTGACCCCTAGTGGATGAAAAAGAAAATAGGATTTTGGTACTTACCAGGTAAATCCTTTTCTTTGAATCCATAGGGGGCACTCGACGCCCACCCAGAGCAGTTTTACCTGGTTTGTGATAAGTTCAGGGGATCTTATGGTAACACATTCTCACCGATTTATCGGTTATGGTGTCAACTGTTTAGTTGTCAGTTACGTTATGTGTCAACTTTATTGTTGTCCATTATGTTATAATGTAATAAGTAATTCTCCATTGTTCATCCTCTCTATCGTTCCTGTTCGCCTCAGGAAAAAACACTGAGGTATTCTGGGAGGAGAGTTACTGAAATTTAAATATTCAGTGCCTGTCCTTGCTAACACCGTCCATATCCCAAGAGTACTCCAGTGCCCCCTATGGATTCAAAGAAAAGGATTTACCTGGTAAGTACCAAAATCCTATTTTTTCTACAGGATTTTCAGATGTTACTGTTGGGCTAGTTCTGGAGCACCTTGATCCTTGGGATTTCAAGGCATGGGTCAAAGATGAGCTCTCACATCTTGGCCAACACCTCCTGTGCACAATGAATGTTCTGGGCCTCACACATGTCATTCCCTCTGCTACACATAAAATTGGTCAAACTCTTGATTTTGTCTTTAATGTTTGGATTAGATGTGTGTAACCTAAAAATAAACCCAGTCATATGGTCAGACAACCACTCAATAAGGTTCCTAGTTGCATACCCTCAAAATAGAACTGCCCATGGAATTGACTTGGTATTGTCCAAGGAGGGGTATGACTCCCCAGGCTCTTGCAGCAATCTGGACCTTTCTGCAGTAATGGGAGCCTGTGAAGATCCTTGTTCCTTAGTCCATTACTCTAACAGGGATGAGACAGTCATAATGGATATTCTCGACCCTGTGCATATACAACCCCTCATACCACACCATCAAGCTCCTTGTTTTGACAACAGTATCAGTGAACTCAAGAAAAAGGATTGTAGACTTGAAGTATTGTAGACTTGAAGTATGATGGAGGAAAATGAACCTGGTAGTGGATACAGTAAGTTAAATCTAACATAATCAAACATATTGGAAAATATTAATCATCTATCACCTAGAAGATAATATAGTTCGTTTCAAATTAGTTCATTGCAGCAAACAATAGGCCAGATCAGTTTTTCCATACAGTTGAGATACTTTGCAAACCAGCATGAAACCCTCTCCCAGTCAATATGCAATGAATTTGCAAAATTCTTTGCAAAGTATCCGGGCTAGAATGCCCACAGTGCCACCAAAGGAGTACCAATCAACTAAGTCTGTCAATGTAAGCCATCTGTCTTCATTAAATTTTTTTGACCAAATGGAAGTATAAGCTATTGCTGAAATTAACTGAATAATGCATCTCTCCACCTGTGATCTAAACCCTGCCTCAATCAAGCTTCTATTAGGGTGTATGGAAACAATTGGCCTGGTATTTGCAAAAATAGTTTAATGCTCTTTTTCTTGAACCACTAAAGGAAGCAATTGATAGGCCACTTCTTAAAAAAATCTAATTTAGACCCCAACTACATGACCAACTACAGACCAGTATCAAACCTTTCTTTTCTAGGAAACGTTATTGAGACAGTGGTTGCATCTCAATTAGAAACCCACCTGTCAACCCATGATATTTATGATCCATTCCAGTCAGTATCCAGGAAAAGACATAGCACCGAAACAGCCCTGGTCTGTGTGTTAAATGATTTCTAAAGTCAAGATACAAATGTAAATATTCAATCTTAGTCCTTCTGGATCTATCTGCAGCATTTGACACAGTGGACTATGGAACTCTAATTGAGCATCTGAAAAATTTCTGTGGACTGAATGACACAGTCCTTAGCTGGTTCAAATCATTTCTCGCTGGCAGGTCATAGAGAGTTTCATCTGGAGTATACTCATCATCACCAGTGCCATTGACTTGTGGTGTCCCACAAGGTTCTGTACATCTACAGTATTTGCAGTATACATGCTATCAAAGGGTGAAATAATCATACATCATGGCCTGTTCTACCACTGATATGCAGATGATACACAACTGTACCTGTCCTTTGCTTCAGATACTGATAACCCAATAATGTCCCTAAATGTCTGTCTAGCTGAGCTCCAGGAGTGGATGAGTGGCAGTTGGCTGCAACTGAACCCTGAAAAACAGAACTCCTTTTGATAGGTCACAGGAAAAGACTGCCGCATACATAGCCAACAGGACTTAACACTTGAGGGTTCAGAACTACAAAACACTGATCATGTGCAAAATCTTGATTTTGTCCTGGATAGTAGCTTCACACTTAACCATCAGGTATCAGCCACAATCAAATCATCATTCTTTCCTCTTAGGAATATAGCCAGAGTACAGCACTTAATTCCCTAAGAAAATCTCCCTAAAGTCATACATGCATTTGTATCATCAAGTCTAGACTGCTGAAATGCCCTCTACCTTTATTTCCTAGCAAAAGAATTGCACCGCTTGTAGATGGTACAAAATGTAGCAGCCAGGCTATTAACCAACCAGCCCTGTTCCATCCACATAACACCCATTCTCTACTCCCTTCACTGGCTATCTGTAAGATGGAAAATGGTTTTCAGGATTGGCTTACTCACTTTCAAAGCCCTATATGACCAGTGCCCAAGGTACTTAAAGCAGCTTCTAATTTCTTACTGTCCCACTTGATTACTGAGATCTGTAAATGAAGGACCACTAACAGTACCTAGAATTTACTTGAAGTCATTTGGGGGTTGAGCTTTCAGCTTTGTCGCTATGACTCTATGGAACTCTCTTCCCTGTACAGTTTGAGAAGCCTCCACTCTAGAATTCTTCAAAAATAGACTCAAGACTTACTCAGTTCCAGATTAAGGCTGGTGGGGTTCAAAAGCAATAAAGGTTGTGGGGGTCCCTACTACTGATGTTGCTGTCAAAATCCCCACACACATTCACACTCACTAATATGTTGTGCTTCCCTTAATCTGGCCTTGGACTTACCTATTTACTCAAGTATTTCACTAATATTTACTGTTAAACTTGTTTTGGATTTTTTCCTGTAAAGGCAAAAGTAAAGCACTTTGAGTCCTATTAGGAGAAAAGTGCTGTATAAATAGTATTATTATTAACTACTAACAATCAGACATTTGCTATCAGTGTTTTATTTTGCTGTTATGGTTTAGTGCAGATTTGATTTTTTTTAATTATGTTTACATATTTACTAAGTACTGTAGGACAGCTTACTACGTTGTTGTGTGTGTCCTACTTATTTACACTCCATTCAATATGGCATATGGTACAGTACAGTGGAAATATTTATCAGTTACTGTTACTTTTTGGGCTGGCAGTACCGACACAAGCATCCAAGTGCCGCCCCCAAACAAGTGCTGCCCATAGGCCTCTTGTGTCTAAGTGGAAACTTGCCACTGTCTCTGATGCATTCACTTAGTGGATCAGGATATCCTTTCCTGCTCCACAGTGGACTGTAGAATATGAAGGTGAAATGGGTATTTATGTTGTCATTGTTGTGTTTTATAGCTAGTTAATTCCCATTCCCACTGAGCAGATTACAATCCACAGTGGAATGGATATGTAATGTCCTATCAAACTTAAAGTAACATTTTACTGTGACACACAGTGAAATACAAAAGTGATTTAAAGACATTCTACAGCTCCAGAGGATACCAGGAAGTAAGCACACTCCACCAGAACACCTAGACATCATCCCACTAAGCACAACTTAACTAGTTTCACAGAGAAGTAAAATAAAACATTAGCAAGGTAAGAGATCTTGCAATATCACCTTAATAATTATACAGTAGGTTTCCCGTCATTACTCCTAATATTGCCTCCCTCCCTGCATCACCAATATGTAGTGCAGAAACTTTGAGCTTTACTTATAGTTGCACATAAATGTGTGCCTTGAAATTAGCAAATATATGCCTACATACATTTATTGTCCACATTTTGAGTTCCACATAAATCAATAATACTCAACCTAAAAAAAGTGTTGGCATTAGGCTTATTTCTGTACAGCCACAGTTTTACAATGTACTGTAATATAAATCTTTTATTACATAATTTCAAGTCTAAATTTGTAATTTTCATGCATTTAGAAACTTTAATTATTAAACTGAATGTTACTGTAAGCTTTATTAAGTTCCAAAATGTCAAGGTCAATTTCTTGATTCTGGGTGTTAAGCTAGGCTCACAGTATGACTTAAATTGAGACTCTGGAGAAACCTTTATTTACCTGCTTCTTTCCTAAAGACAAATTAGTTTAAATATTGTTCATAGTAATTATTTTTGTCTAGTTCATATAAACCATACTTAGTGCCTCAAACACTTGAAGTGGCACAACACTAGTGTCAGCTACTTACCACTGTCCACTTGCCATGGCCTATTTCAAAGACTATGTAAGGCCAACTCCTTTTTATAACAGGGTCGCCAATCGCATGAAGAAAACTTTACCTAGTAGGTCTCACTAAATAATTATAGTTATACTTCAGTTCAAATTTCTGTTTTTATCTAGAATGACCTTCACTTTTGTTAGCTGTCTTCTAGATCTCCATATTCAGGAGGAGATATATCAAAGCTCCAGGTATTTTTTAAACACCACCTATAAAAGGTTAGGATTTGATTGGATGGTGCTTTATCTCTCTCCACTTTATCTCTCTCCAAGCTTTAAGAAATCTTCCCCTCAACCTAATTGATTGAACCAGGCAATATCGAATAATATATATGTGCAAACAGGGTTCCTCTGGAAAAGATGCAGAAAGTGTGATACTCCTGGCTTTAATGTCGAAAATTTAATGATTGAGCAGATTAGACAAAAAAAATGTGTGAGTCACCCAATGCTTTAGGGAGAAATGATTTATTGATGTGTAAGTGTAACCCGTATTTCCTACATTCACTCCATGCTCAGCTATTTTCTGACCCATCAGTCATCTTTGGGGCCGATTCAGACCTGATCGCTGCTGTGCCTTTTCGTACAGTGGGCGATCAGGCACAAACTGCGTGTGCGTATGCACCACAATGCACAGGCGCATCGCACTGGTACAAAGCAGATCGCCGCTCAGTGATGGGTTTGTGCGACGGACCCGTTTGCACGGGCAATCGCAAGGAGTTTGACAGGAAGAGGCCGTTTGTGGATGGCAACTGACCATTTTAGAGGAGTGTCCGGGAAAAAGCAGGAGGGACTAGGCATTTGGAGGGAGGGTTTCTGACGTCAGCTCCGGCCCCGATCATCACACTGGAAGAGTAAGTCCTGGGCTGTGCAGGGACTGCACAAACTTCTGTTTGTGCAGCTCTCCTGCACATGCAAATTCCCCCTCCCAATGTAGGTGGTGACTATCTGATCGCAGCAGTGCAAAAATCGCCTGCTAGCAATCAGGTCTGAATTATCCCCTTTGTTTCTTTGTCATATGAATAATGTGATTAGGAGCTATGAAGGGCGATTGCCAGCAATTTTCAACATTTGTTTTCCATATTTATACTTTAATAATTATCTATACAAGTTGCAGTAGATACCTAATGTTATACCTAGTTTATATGTTATTTGTTGCTAAAACATATCACTATTATGTTGAAAGAAAAGGAACAAATAATTATTTTAGTAAAATAATTTAATGATCAGATTTCCATATATTACAAATAAAAATGATTGCATAGTTTTATGATTATGTCCTACGATTCCTACAACTATCACATGAGGCTAGTTGGATTATTAGTGTACTAATTTTGTGTTAAAAATACTTGATAAACTGTAGACATTTTATAGCCAGAGATAAATTATATACAAAGAGGTCTATTTAATAAGCCTTGGATGGTGGTAAAGTGGACGGAGATAAAGTACTGTACCAGCCAATTGGCTCCTACCTGACATGTTACAGGCTGGGTTTGAAAAATGACAGGAGCTGACTGGCTGGTACTTTGTCTCCATTCACTTTACCTCCATCCAAGGCTTAGTAAATAGGCCCCAAAGTGGTTCTGGAACACCATTTAAGAGATGTTAGGCATAGGCTGAGTTTGGTGCACTGTGCGGAGACAGATGTATCCTCACTGTCTTTTAATGTTGGTGTGTGATTAACAGGTCTTATAAGTACTATCTCTGAGCAATAGACATCACTATTTCTATAGCTCATGCTCTGTTCCCATGAGACATCAATACCTACTCTATTCAGATGACCTACAGAAAATAGGAAACACACACTTTAATTTATCACCCTGCTATCCAATGGCATCGCAACCCAGGTGCGGGGTGTGTGGCCTGCACCCGGCTGTCACCCTCGGAAGGTGGAAGCCACACCCTCCCCTTTTTATTAGGTCACACTCCCTTCTCAGATGGACGCATCTGTGGTGCCGGGGAAGTTATACTGACTGTGCACCGGGTGTCACCACACCCGGTGATGCCTCTGCTGCTATCAATTCTTGATCACAGAACGTGAGCTTGCAACCCAGCAGTCTTAATATACAATAATCAGACAGAATAATCCAGCCTGAATAACCAGAAAATAAGAGGTTGCAGTTGTCAGTGAATTTGTGTTCTCCTACAACTAGGGGATCCATGTTTGTGTGCACTGAAAGTAGGTCAATGCCTGGTGGCTTAGGGGCATATTGTGGATGTGATTAAATATGTTTTCCCCAATTTGTAATGGAAAAAATGAATGTCTTCATGTGAATGTACTAATATCCTCTTGCCAGGAGATGGGCTCTTAGAAAAGCCTATGCTGGCAAAGAGCTGAAAGCTGTTTGATAGCGTAACAATATCACACTGTTCAGGTCCCCAGCAGAAACTGTGCATGCATCACTAAGGACTGCTGGAGAGGGTTGGCTGGTATTTTATCTCCGTCCATGTTATCTCCATCCAAGGCTTAGTAAATAGACCCCTATATTCCTTACTAAATGGACACATACAGTATATGCACCAGGTTATTGTTGTTTTGGAAATAAAGTGCGGGAGGAAACCTGAGTATCTAGAGGAATCCTTTGAAAACATGGAAAGAACATACAAACCCTGCATATATATGTCCTTAGTTGGAAAAACAGCTTCTTTTCCATGTAGCACTTCATATACAGATTCAGACTTATTTGCACCAGATGCTTAGCATCTTAATGCAGTCTCATGAAGCTGTGTTGACTTATCACATTTCCACTAAGATGCATAATCATGCAGAAAAGACACAAAAAGATGCTCCTCCCAAGTCCAGTTACATGGCCGTTTGGTGCGACTGTGGCAATAGTGTATGAGGATGACACATCTATTTGGTACTCATACAACACTATACAAATTAGAATGCATCCATTTGAAATATAGGTCAGTTGCAAACAGGGAAGCCAAGAGGAGGCATTTACAGGAGCCCAGTGTACTGAGACACAGCAATGCCCCCAAGACAGCGTGAACAAGCCCCATTCAGTTTGTAGTGCCTAAAGTAATGCCATAGTATTATTAAGAGGGCATCACTATACCCCCTGCACCAGTGATTCTCAATCTCCATACTCAATGCACACTAACAGTCCAGGTTTTAGTAATAGCCATACTTGAGCATAGCGGGTTAAATCAAAATAACTAAGGTACTAAATAAGTCCCCTGTGCTTATGTGTGGCTATACTTAAATCTGGACTGTTGGTGTGCCTTGATGACCATGGTTGGGAACCCCTGCCCTACACAATTAGCCATACTCAATTATACCAATTACGCAGAGGTGTCACTCATCTCTTTTGCTCTCGGTGCAGCTGTAGGCGTGAAATGGGTGTGACTTCATGGGAGGGGGCATGGCTAAGCAAGTGACCCATGGGAGAGGGCGTGGCTTCATATTTTTCTCACTCCGGGGGTTTGGGAGATGCGTGCTGCCCCCGGAGACTAGTGAGTCTCTGTTGCCTGATCCTACACGGTGACAGAAGTCAGGTTGCTGCACATAATGTTACATTGCAGCACCCAGCTCCTGTCACTGAGCAGGAGCTGGCACTTTAGTGTCAACCCTTGGTGGGTGACACCTGGGTGTAGGCTGCACCCCCTGCACCCACCTTGTGATGTCACTGCAGATCCGGTCACATTTCCTGGGGGCTCTAATTGATTTTGTTGCATAGCATATTAGAGTACTGTAGACATTCAGATCTAATGGTACCCGCAGTAGTGGTAATTCATTAGATAAAGTATGTTTGGTATCTTTTATGAACAACAGTTATCTATCTATATATGAAAACCTAATGCTGCTCCTCACCTCTAAGGGGCTGATGGTGGCCAATGGAGGGTGTCCGACAGAGCTACATTTGGGACAGACACACACACACACACACATTATTCTGTACACTGCACCCCCCACCATACACTGCTCCTAAATACACTGTACCCCAATCCTATTCCATATTCTGTGCCCCTCCCCATATACTGCCCCATATACACACTGCACACCCATATTCCATATAGTGCCCCCTATATACAGGGCATTCTCCTCCTACTTATACTGCTCCCACCATATACCACATACCCTACACCTCCTCCTCCATATACAATACTTCAACCCCAGGTTACTTGCTATCCCATGATTAGGCAACAAGTAGTAACCAGGAACCAGATGCAGGAACCACCAGGCTGTCCCGCAGCACTCAGAGTGAGGCATCAGGTACACTTGCGGGGGAAGAAGGTGAATCAGTCTGGCAGGAATGGGTGAGACCCTATGTGGGGCGAGCAGTGCTGTGACTGTGAGAAGGAGGCGGAGGAAGGGTCGGTGCTGCAGATGATGCGTGTAAGGAGGAGGCAGATAACTGGCTCAGCTGCTTTATACGAGTATGTACAGTACTGAGTGCTGGTGGAGGGGTGGAGTCCTTTGCTCTCTCCTCCCACACTCTGCACAGGCCATGCATAGACCCCTCAAACAAGCTGCTGGTGGTTACTGGCCTCTTCTACCCCCAGACTGATCTGGAGCTGGGTAGGGATGGGTGAGCTTACACGTGTCAGTATTGATGTATATAGTGCAGCATCATTATAGCCTGCCCACTACAGATATACAGCATCTATCCTATATATAAATGATAAAAGGCTAACACTGCTCCTGACCTCTGTAGTGCACCAGTGGCACACAAACACACACACACACTCAGCATGACAGAGCCCTGTCTCCCAGCAGCAGAAGTTCCAGAGACCCAGGAGCTCCTGTGTGAGTAGCGACAGCCCCCCATATAATCCGGCCCTGGTGTACTTCATTTTGATGGTCTTTTAACTAGTATAATATATATAAGTAACTCTTTTGAAGCTTATTCCTGCAATTAATTTATGCTATACAATAACATACTGTTGCTTTTTAGTGGTTTTCCAGGTCTGTTTCACTGTTGTCATTTTTAGGTAGTATAACATTTTTAGGTAGAATAACACCGTCCATGAGAAGTTTGCAAATTACGCTTTTGAAAATTCCACTTCCTCATTTTATGCACATTTTAAAAAGATTGAAATGTTAGTGCTAACGTTAATTATGGATAACTGGGTAATACTGTTCTACCTATCATTGTTGCAATTAAATAGATAAATAGATAGATAGCAGAGCCATAACTAGACTTTTTGGTGCCCTGTGATAGAAAGAGAATTAAGTTGGAACCCCACCCCCCACACACACACACCTTTTTCAAATTGGGGCATAAGGTGCATGCCCTCGTGGGGAATGGGCATGACAAAATTCCAAAGAAAGCCCATTGCTATGATGCCCCTTCCCACATTTTATATGTTATACACACACATATAGAACATATCCTCTTTATACCACATTCATGCACATAACTTGATAACTTGTTGTTATTCAGTTACAATAGCCTTTATTATATAACACATTTCAATATACTGCCATACCCACAATTCAAACCCATAACCTGTTGCATTCCAGTCAAACACCCTACTCATTGAGCTAATTGATCCTGTATAAAAACTATGAGATTTCTAACTATATGAAGCTACTTGAACTTTGTAAAAAAAATAATCAGCATTGAGCAGATCTATGTAGTGTGCAGCCACACATCCAATCTCTTGCTCAGCTGCAATGCTGATCATTTTTTCACAAAGTATAAGGTCAAATAGAATAATTTTTTTTACTTTAGAATTCTGTAGCTTTCTATGTAAGGTAAGATAGCTCAATAAATAGGGCATCCAACTGTAATGCCACAGGCAGTGGTTCGAATCCCGGGTATGTCAGCATCTTGAAATGTAATAAAGGACAGTGTGACTGAATAACAAAGAGCTCTTGAGTTAAGTTCATGGATAATAAATAGGTATTAGTGACTGAAGGGGTGGTGGAAGGAGATGGGATGGACAGGAGATGCTGGGCTTTAAAATGGGGGGAAGGTACAAGTGAAGTAATTAAAAGATAATTGACAATTGACAATTGCTGCAAGCAGCGGAGTGCTGCTTGGAGTTGCACACTCCGCACACACCTAGTTAAGGCCCTGATAGATAGATAGATAGATAGATAGATAGATAGACAGACAGACAGACAGACACACACACACACACACACACAAATACTGTACATTGAATTTTTGTATATGTTAGTAGTGCTGTGTATATTAGTAGTGCATTTTCTATCCTTTGTTACACATTCTCTTTATAAACTGAACTTACAATAAGTAAAAAGAAATGGCAATTATTGTTAAGAAAATTTAGTAACATATTTTAATTGAACATGAAGCAATACATATTTAGATATTGATGTCTAGTATAAAAAAAATCTGTCGAAATGGAGATTAGTTACAAAATGCCATCTTCCTAGACGTGATGTCTTTTAGAGATGAGAAAACCTGTTGGTTTAGTTCTCCCACGTAACTGTAATAGGTATTGCCAAATTATACTGCTTGTCTGTTAGATGGATATCTAAAACCTGGTTAAGAATAAAAAAAGGAAAAGCAAAACATTAATAGAATGTTAGACTTTAGGCTATGTATTGCTAATACATTGAAACACAGCATCTACTAACTTGTGCTATCATCAAAATGATCTACTGTAACTAATATCTCAAATGGTTTACAGGAGGAATAGAGTGATATGCTTTGTAAATAGTAAAAGGTGGTTTTATTTGACAAACTCACTCCAACAGTTCATGGTACTGTATGATGCTAGATATTTCATACAGTAAACTGTATCTATAAAACTATATTAGTTTCCATTGCCTACATGAGTTTAAAAAAAACTCTTAGTCTGTACTCGAATCAAGGTTGACCGAGGAAGGAATGTGCAGGTTGGCACATGTTCACAAAAAGTGCCTCTAAATATGAGACATAACCATTTAATTAGTCAATCAATCAATCAATCAATCAATCAATCAATCCCATCTCTATATATGGGGCACAAAACTACTGATTTGATGACAATCTCTCAGATGTTGTTTGGAACTAATGGAAAATGTGGTTGAAGGATCCCTGTGAACTGGTCCTGTGTATTGCAATCTCCTAATTGCAGTAAATTGGCCCAAATGTGCAAATGTTCTTGTAGAACATTGAAAAAGGTTAGTATGTAATAAAGTATGCAATGAGCTGCAAAAATCCTCATATCTACAGTGATGATTTGGGAAGTTTTTTCTTACACACTTTAAAAATGCACTTAGACTTTTTAATCTCTGTGACCACACATGTACATCTGACAATAATCTTCTACTAGCAAGCTCTAGAAATGAGCTACTGGTGACATAAAGCTCTTAATGTAATAAAACAATATTGCATCCAGTCCCCAAATGTGAACTCTGACCTAGCATTCTATCTCTATGAGGGCCTGAGAATACATACATCTCATTGACATAGATCATGTCAACAAGACCAAGCTAGACCCCGGAACACTGCCATTGGGATGCCAACAAGTGTATTCTGCTACTGAAAGCATTTGACAGGTGCTGGCAGTACAAATGTCAACATCAATGATCATTAATTATTAATATCTACATGCTCCTGTTTTTATGAAAAGCTGCTATGTACCTTATTGTTTCTGTACTATATTATGCTATGTATCTGTTAAGTGCCTTGAGTCCTATTAGAGAAAGAGCCCTATATTAATAAAATTATTACTATTATTATTATTATTATTATTATTATCATGTTTACAATTGTACTGGTGGCTTTTGTGAAAAGCTTTATGGAGCATTTCACACTTGTCGATCAACTGGTGTTGGCATTCTAGGGTAGACCTAGGTCATATCAACATTAAGAATGTCTACAAGACCACAATATACCGGGTCCTGTGTCTTTAATAAATGTATTATATAATATTATAATAAATACCATTTACTGCTACTGTTAATAATATTGTACCAATATTTAACTTCTCCGCTCTCCACTGTGCTTACCTCGTTTTCTGCTTTAAAATTATTAATGACATCAATGGTACCATTATATGAAACTGAAACACTTCTTGCATTTATTCCAGGGCCCCAAATGGAAACATGTCCAAGATTTAATGGATTTTCTGGAGATAGGTAATTATCCATAGATATTAAACTTGTTACAGTGTTCTGTGGGGACATCAGAATAAGGAGGAAAACCATAAAATAAATATGAAATACAGCCTTTCAGACTTACAGACTAACTCTAACAGTTATGCCATTTAATAGAAACAGGTGTGAGGTCTTCTGTTCATCAGAACTTACTACACATTGAAATAATGACTGGACAAACACCATGGAACTGTATTGATATTCTGAGTAGAATGTTACAAGAGAGACTGATAGTACTGTAGTATCTTTGAAATAAAGATGCTCAAGTTTATTTCTATAATATTTTTGACAGAATGCATATTAGGCCTCAAGTAACATAAGAGATGAGATCTGTTCCCCACCTTCATGATGCTGTTAATAGTTTGGAAAGGGTTGGGAGATGAACAGTCCCTCCTTGGTTAGGCTAGTTACGGTTCAAGGAGTAATTTTTGCCCTTAGTCATTGGTTCAGACCAATATCATCACTAAGGAGGAGTTGTACCAAATATTCGAGAGAGATAAAGTGCCATAGTAATTAATCAGCTCCTATCATTTATCTAGAACAGTCTATGAAAGGATAGTTAAAAACTAAAGGCTTAATATGGGCAACTTCTCGACTTTATCCCTCTCAAAGGTTTGATACATCCCCCCCCCCCAAATGATGAGGCTATCTTTTTGTTTCACAGATGTAAGGAGTTTTTAATTTCTCTTAGTTGACCCTCTGATGAACAAGATTGTCAGGGATACTCCCTGAAATAGCAGCAATCTCCCTGACTCCCTAAAGAGTCTCCCTGATTACACATTGCCTCCATTAAAAAAATAAATCAAAGATTTATACAGTAGTGCTTGAAAGTTTGTGAAGCCTTCAGAATTTTCTATATTTTTGCTGAAATTTACATCCTACAAGTAGATAGAGAACCAAATAAAAAAAATAGTAAAAAAAATTAGACATGCTCATTTTTTTATTTAGGAAAATGATCCATTACCATCTATCTGTGAGTGATAAAAGTATGTGAACCTTGCTTTCAGTATGTGGTATGATCCCCCCTTTGCAGTAATAACTGCATGTACATTTTTCTGGAAATTGGTGATTAGTCCTGAACATCATCTTGGAGGAATTTTACCTCATTCCTTCATAAAAAAAACAGCTTCAACTCTGTTATGTATGTGGGTTTCCTCCCATGAACTGCTCGCTTCAGGTCCTTCCACAACACTTGGATTGGATTAAGGTCAAAACTTTAACTTGGCCATTTCAAAACTTTACATTTATTCTACTTTAAGCATTCTTTGGTCGAACATGTGTGCTTTTGGTCATTGTCTTGCTGCATGACCCACGTTCTCTTGAGATGCAGCTCATGGACAGATGTTGTGATATTTTCCTTTAGAATATTCTGGTCTATTTCAGAATTCATTGTCAATGATGGCAAGTTGTCCAGGGCCAGATGTAGCAAAACAGGCCCAAACAATGATACAGTACTACCATCACCATATTTCACAGATGGTATGAGATTTTTATGCTGGAATGCAGTGTCCTCCTATCTCCAAATATTTTGGATTCATCTGTCCATATAACATTGTTCCAATTGCTGTCTGGCTTGTTCAGGTGATCTTCAGCAAACTGCAGATAGGCAGCAATGTTCTTTTTGGAGAGCAGCGGCTTTCTCCTTGCAATCCTGCATTGCACACCATTGCTGTTCAGTGTCCTCCTGATGGTGGACTTAACATTAGCTAATGTGAGAAAGGCATTCAGTTGATTAAAGGTTACCTTGAGTTCCTTTGTGACCTTGCCAACTATTAGTCGCTTTGCTCTTGACCTGATCTTTGTTGGTCAGCCACCCCTAGAGAGGGTAATAATGGCCTAGAATTTCCTCCCTTTGTACACAATCTGACTGTTGACAGGTGGAGTCCAAATTCTTTAGAGATGGTTTTGTAACATTTTCCAGCCTGATGAACATCAACAACTCTTCTTCTCAGTTCCTCACAAATCTCTTTTGTTTGTGGCATGATATGCTTCCACAAACATGTGTGATACTTTGATATATCCATGTTCTTTTAAAAAGACAGGTTGTCCACTCACACCTGATTGTCATCCCATAGATTGAAAATACCCGACTCTAATTTCACCTTTAAAATATCTGCTGAGCATAAAGGTTCACATACTATTGTCACTCACGGATTTGTGATACTGGATCATTTTCCTCAATAAAAAAAGATCACATCTCGTTTTTTTGTCTCATTTGTTTGATTTGGTTCTCTTTATCTACTTTTAGGACATGTGAAAATCTGATGTCGTTTTAGAACAAATTTCAGCAGAAATATAGAAAATTCTGAAGGTTTCACAGACTTTCAAGCACCACTGTACATTCAAATAGTGTCATCAGCGCAATTTCCCTGCATTGATTAGAAGGTACAAATGATCCCTATGGCTGCATGCACTGGCACATAAAGCAAATATGGCTAATATATGTGCTAAACTATAAATTATGTAACAGCTGAATGTAAGTCAAATTTATGACACGCCTCTCAGGCATAGCAGAACACGTTCATGTTAACCTGCGCTCGTACAGATGGAGCCACGTTTATCTTGACTTATTTGCTGCGCCTAGGTACACAATGGTTTATTAGCATAAGGCCTTCATCTATTGATCTCAGATGCAATACAATACAGAGAGAACAATACATCAAGGGATTAAGTCATTACAGCAGGGGGTTAAATCTGACTGCCATGGCTCAATTAATCCTATTAAAGGCCAAGATAAAGATGGCTCCATCTGTAGGTGTTGCTTTCACAATCTGCCTGAAATGCTTTTTCAAAAGTAGGCAAGTATGAACAAGAGGTCATTCCATTTAGCTATGCGGCAACATAGAGAGGACATTCTCAAGTAGGGGCTCATAATGGAAGGAAGGGAGAAAAGTGCAGACTTTGAGGACTTGCTAGGGTCAGATGAAGGAGAGGGGGTAGATAGGGGTATTCACTGCACTTAAAGTCTATCAGGACCCAAATAGTTTTCTGCTTTTTGATATGAAATATGAGGAGGTTTAAAATTCTGTAAAAGTAAATCTATAAACTAACCACAAACCATTAATTAATACTGGGAAATATATAAAACATAAAATTGCACAATTAAAACAACACAGCGTACTATAAAAATACAATATCACACATGATTATTAAAAAACTGACATGAGATGTAGATGGTTAGTCAGGGTTACATTTGTCATTGTTCCTCATATTAAAAAGTAGTTAAGTATTTGGGTCCTGGTAGACTTTAACCGCAGTGAGCACACCATATTTTCCCACTAATTCAACTTAGAAGCCTCCCTTTCACTAGCAGCTATTTTTAGGTGCTCTCCCTAATATGGTTGGACATTTTTTTAATTTGAATATTGTAAATAATTCAGCACCAGGAGACCCCCTTTTTATGTGACTAATCACCGTAAAAGGACAGGGAGTTATACATTTCCCCGTCATGATAATGGGGGCATGGTTATTTATGTTGTGAGGCCTGTCCAGTGTAAGTGGTGTGAGTTTATGTCTGTAGTTTTGTTGCTGCTTACACTCTTTTTGCAGTTCATTAATTATTGTTACTTTCTGTACTTGTGCCAGAGCCAAATCTACTGTATGGTGTTTTAGGGCAAGGAGGGTATCACCTATTCAGCAGCTTATGGATTTCCATGCAAACAATTAACTCAAACACTGAACTCAAATGAAATTCAATGCTATACTCTAAAGTTATGATTTTTCTGTATCAATGTAAATCTATTTTGGACTTTCTATTCTGACTGTGTTTTCGGCCAGATTTGTGATGTTGTGATGTCTCAATAAAAACATTATATAAAAAAAAATAAAAAAAATAAAAATGTAAAAGTCTGTTAAATGTAGATTTATGCTCAACCAGGCAACATTATAAAGTTTATACAGTATAACAAATGTCATGATAAAGCAGTACTAGTGCAGTATGCTTAAGTACATGCTGCAACTACATAGTGTTAGTATTGTGTGAGTAAAGGTTAATAGAATTTATTTATTTTAAATAATATTTTTATAAATAAGTTTTTGCATAATTGCAGAAACAGTTACAAGATGACTAAACAGTCTTCCAACTGACAAGATAAGGAATAGTATAACTATATACTGTAATTCAAACCTGCAATAGGTAAATATACTGTAAAGCCATTGTAGACTGTTCAAAATTATGGATAATACCTCTTATTAAATAGGTAAGCTGGTGTGACAAGAGATGACAGCATGAATTAACCACTTAACTGACAATTTTTTCCTTCAAAAGCATTAACAACATTGTTTTTTAAAATGTATTTTATTTAATAAAGTTGAAAAAGTATTTTTTTAAATATTTAAACATTATATTATGCACATTTGCAGAACGGATCTCCTCGTCAAAAACTGGGGGACAGGGTGGGACGACGCAGTTGCATGAAATCTGACCATGCTTAAAGAACAGTTTACCAAGCTGCGGTCTACCAGGAAACCCCAGGCCCAATTTACAGACTGAAACTTGACAAGTCATGTCAGTTCCCTTGGGAGCGCTTTCTGTTACCGTATATTCAGTAGTAAGTGGTTTCACTTTATATTATATATTAATAATGGAGGGGTATGTTTTTTTACTGATGTATCAGAGACTCTTCAGGGAACACAGAGACAATCAAATAGGTGGCATTTAATAAGGCACTGTACTTAAAAGCTCTACCATAACAAGTTGTGGGTTATTCATTAAACGATGTATGTATACTATACTTATTTCCTTTACTATGTCTTTTTTCCAGACAATAATAACTTACTGTATCTTGCATACAGTACCTTTACTTTCAATAGCTACATTATGAAAGGATGGTCTTAAATTCTAATATTACAATAAATAATAATTGTGGGAAAATATTCATTTTTTCCATTAGATTTGCTTAATAACTGTAAAGATGTGTCCTCATACACTATTGCTGTGGTCGCGTCAAACAACTCTTTTTGGCAGTGTAACTCAGCTTGCACCAAGAATTTTTACACCCAAATGTAAGTCTTAATCACAAAACAATGCTTCATAAGACGAGATTGATCCCTGAGAACCGAACTCCCCCCCCCCCCCCCCGTACTTCACTAACCGAGCCCGGATCCAAGTCAGGCTCGGGTTTTTCCAACTGTCTCAGAAGCCAGAACGAGGCAAAACGTCATCATCTCGCTGTCGGATCCTCGCGGGGTTGGGATTCCATATAAGTAGCTGTGCCTCGCCGCCATTTTCACTCCGGCATTGGAGAGTGTAGAAAGAGGACGTGTCTCCATCCTCAGTGTTCTGTATCAGTTCAGTGGTAGTGTCTTATGCTGCATCAGTCCAGTCACAGTGGTGGTGTTCTCTGCTGCCATATGGCCAGTGCTGCTGTATAAGTCCAGCCCATTGCAGTGGTGCTGTATTATCCTGCATCAATCCAGTGGTGGTGTCTCTGTGCTGCTGTATATGTCCAGTGTTACTGCCGTATATGACCAGTGATAGTGCTGCATATGTCCAGCGGTGCTGCCGTATAAATACAGTTATACTGCCGTATATGTCCAATGGTACTGCCATATATGTCCAGTGATACTGCTGTATAAATCCAGTCCAGTGGTACCGCCATATATGTCCAGTGATACTGCTGTATATGTCCAGTGGTAATCCAGTCCAGTGATACTGCCATATAAATCCATTGATACTGCCGTATATGTCCAGTGGTACTGCCGTAAAAATCCAGTGGTACTGGTGTATAAATCCAGTCTAGTGATACTGCTGCATATGTCCAGTGGTACTGCCGTATAATTCCAGTGATAATGCCGAATAATTCCAGTGATACTGCTGTATAATTCCAGTGGTACTGACGTATATGTCCAGTGATAATGCCGTATAAATCCAGTCCAGTGATACTGCCATATAAGTCCAGTGGTACTGCCGTACAATTCCAGTGATACTGCCAAATAATTCCAGTGGTACTGGCATATAAATCCAGTGGTACTGCCGTATAAACCCAGTCCAGTGATACTGCTGTATATGTCCAGTGGTACTGCCATATAATTCCAGTGATACTGCCGTATATGTCCAGTGGTCATGCAGTATAAATCCAGTGATACTGGCGTATAATTCTAGTCCAGTGATAATGCCGTAAAACATCCAGTGGTACTGCCCTATAAATCCAGTGGTACTATCGTATAAATCCAGTCCAGTGATACTGCCGTATATGTCCATTGGTGCTGCCGTACAAATACAGTGGTACTGGCGTATAAATCCAGTCCAGTGATACTGCCATATATGTCCAGTGGTACTGCCGTATAAATCCAGTGATACTGCCATATATGTCTAGTGGTACTGCCGTATAAATCCAGTGGTACTGCCATATAAATACAGACCAGTGATACTGCTTTATATATGTCCAGTGGTACTGCTATATAATTCCAGTGATACTTCCATATAATTCCAGTAGTACTGGCGTATAAGTCCAGTGATACTGTCGTATAAATCCAGTCCAGTGGTACCACCATATAAGTCCAGTGGTACTGCCGTATAAATCCAGTGGTACTGCTGTATAATTCCAGTGATACTGCTGTATAATTCCATTGATACTGTCGTATAATTCTAGTGATACTGTCGTAAAATTCCAGTGGTACTGCCGTGTAAGTCCAGTCCAGTGGTGCTGCCATATAAGTTCAGTGGTGCTATCCTGTGCTGTATATTATTTACTACAAATAAAGGGGTTATTAATATTTAATCCAAATAATTTTCACAGGGTTTGCCCTGTGTGGTGTAGAGGTATGCTCTCCTGTTCCGCAAATTGTTATATAACTCCAGAAAAATAATGGATACATTTTTTTTTTGATGATAAATAGGGAAAGATCAAGAAGCTGCGGCCACTAGTCATGACATAGATGATGAAATCCCATCAACGTCGTCTGCCAAAGCCGATGCCAAATGTGATAGTGGAGGGCATGTAAATTCCAAAAAGCCAAAGTTCAGTAAAAAGACCCCAAAAAATAAATTTAAATGGTCTAAAGAGAAATGTAAACTTGCCAATATGCCATTTAATATGCCATTTACGACACGGAGTGTCAAGGAACGGCTAATACCCTGGCCTATGTTTATGACTAGTGGTTCAGCTTCACATGACGATGGAAGCCCTCATCCTCCCACTAGAAAAATTATAAGAGTTAAGCTGCCAACAGCACAGCAAAGAACTATGCATTTTAAGATGGTATCACAAATCCACAAGGAGAGTCCAAGTGTGTTGGCGGTTGCGATTCTTGACCTTCCCAACAGTGGATGGGAAGAGGTGGCTCCTTCCACCATTTGCACGCTCTCTGAAAGTGCTGGAAGTGGCACCCACAGTCCAGTTTCTGATACTGAAAATGAAGATGTCACTGTTGAAGTACACCAGGATGAGGATATGGGTGTTGCTGGCGCTGAAGAGGAAGTTGACGATTAGGATTCTGATGGTGATGTTTTTGGTTTAAATCAGGCACCGGGGGAGACACCTGTTGTCCATGGGATGAATAAGCCCATTGTGATGCCTGGGCAAACTACCAAAAAAGCCAACTCTTCTGTGTGGAATTATTTCTCCACAAATTCGAACAACAGGTGTCAAGCCATGTGTTGCCTCTATCAATCTGTAATAAGTAGGGATAAGGACGTTAACCACCTAGGAACATTCTCCCTTATACGTCACCTGCTGCACATTCATCAGTGTCAAGTTGTGAAACTTTGGGTAAGAGCATAAGCAGTCCACTGACCCCTAAATCCATTCTTCCTCTTGTACCCAAGCTCCTGCAAGCCACACAACCAACTCCCTCAATGTCAACTTTCTCCTCAGTCACGAACGTCAGTAGTCCTGCAGGCCATGTCACTGGCAAGACTGAGGAGTCCTCTCCTAACCGGGATTCCTCCGGAGGATCCTTGAGTGGTGCACCTACTGCTGTTGCTGCTGGGAGTCGATCGTCATCCCAGAAGGGAAGTCGGAAGACCACTTGTACTACTTCCAGTAAGCAATTGACTGTCCAACAGTCCGTTGTGAGGAAGATGAAATATGACAGCAGTCATCCTGTTGCAAAGTGGATAACTGAGGCCTTGACAGCTATGTCGGTGTTAGACGTGTGACCAGTATCTGCCATTAGTTAAGTGGGACCTAGAGAATTGATGGAGGTAGTGTCCCCCGGTACCAAATCCCATCTAGGTTCCAATTCACTAGGCAGGCGTTACCGAGAATGTACAGAGACATCAGAAAAAGTGTCCTAAAAAATGCAGTTGTGCCCACTGTCCACTTAATCACGGACATGTGTACAAGTGAAACAGGGCAGACTAAGGACTATATGACTGTGACAGCCCACTCGTTCCTAGGCAGGCTACGCTATGTATCACTGCTTTCTGTAAGAGGCACACCACTGACAACCTCTTACGGAAACTGAGGGACATCATCACACAATGGCTTACCCGAAATTACCTCACATTCTCACACACACCCCGACCTGGGGGTCGCCATGGTGGTGGTGTTGGGATCCTTTTACCTTCTAGCTACACATACCAACTTATTCTCCAATTCCCCTTTTCCCCTCTCTGACCACCACCTGCTCTCTTTCAACTAATCTATCTCTGCTTCCCCATCTCTCCCTCCTAAGGCTACCATCACTAAGCGTAACATTGAGGCTATTGACACCTCATCCCTATCCTCCCTGTTTGACTCACTTCTCTCTCCTCTTCACTCTCTCACATGCCCTTAACAAGCCTCATCCTTATACAATGCACCTCCTACTTCTACTCTTGACTCTGTTGCTCCACCAACCATTATTCACCCTCGCAGATCAACACCTCAACCCTGGCCCACTAAATGCTCCAGATATGCCCTTTCCCTCGCTAAACAATCATACTTCAAAATGATCATCTCTACCCAGCCTTCCAACCATCTGCGCCTCTTTGCCACTGATAACTCCCTCCTCCACCCACCACCAATTCCTCTATTTCCTCATTGTCTGCTCTTGAATTTGCCACTTATTTCACATCCAAGATTGACTCCATATGTCAGGACATCACATCCCACCAGACCAGCAATCAGCCACCACCCATCCCTTGCCACCCCTCCCTTCTTTCTCACCAACTATGACATCTTTCTCCCATGTATCTGGTGAGGAAGTTATGGCCCTCATCTGTTCCTCCCACCCACCACCTCCCCACTTGACCCTATCCCCTCCCATCTCCTCCGCTACCTCTCTCCTTCTGCCAGTTTCCATCTTGCCCACCTTCTCAATCTCTCCCTCTCATCAGGCACTGTCCCCTCTGCCCTCAAGCATGCTCTTGTCTCCCCTATTCTTAAAAAAACCTACCCTTGATCCAAACACTCTCTCCAACTATCGACCCATCTCTCTCCTCCCTTTTGCCTCCAAACTCCTTGAGCGTATTGTCTATAATCGCCTCACAGCCTTTAATAACTCTCACTCATTGCTTGACCCATTCCATTCTGGTTTCCGTTCTCTTCACTCCTCTGAAACTGCCCTCACAAAAGTCTGCAATGACCTCCATGCAACCAAATCTAAGGGCCACAACTCTTGGCTTATTCTTCTTGACCTCTCTGCTGCTTTTGACACTGTGGACCACCCTCTCCTTCTGCAAATCCTTCACTCTCTTGGTCTGCGTGATATTGAACTCTCCTGGCTGTCTTCCTACCTCTCTGATCATTCATCTCTGTCTCCTCTCATGACACTACCTCCCCCCACTTCCACTAACTGTTGGTGTCCCCCAAGGCTCTGTTCTTGGTCCTCTCCTTTTATCTTTCTATTTCTATTTCCTCTTTAGGTGAACGCATTAGTTCTTTTAACTTTCAATATCACCTCTATGCTGATGACACTCAAATCTACGTGTCCTTCCCTGATCTTTCCCCGGCTCTTCTCTCTCGTACCTCCCACTGTCTCTCTGCTATCTCTTCCTGGATGTCCCAGCGCTTTCTTAAACTCAACATGTCTAAGACTAAGCTGATCATCTTCCCACCCTCCCACACAACAACACCTCTCACAGTCTCATTATCCATTGATGGCACAACTATCTCCTCTAGCCCCCAAGTATGCTGTCTTGGTGTAATCCTTGACTCCTCCCTCTCCTTCAAGCCACACATTCTGGACCTCTCACAAACCTGTCATTTTCATCGCAAAAACATTTCCAGGATCAGACCCTTTCTCACCCAGGATGCCACCAAGACCATTATTCACTCACTGATTATTTCCAGACTGGATTATTGTAATCTCCTCCTAACTGGCCTCCCTAATAATTACCTATCTCCACTCCAATATATCCTCAGTGCTGCAGCCCGGCTCATCTTCCTCACCAAATGCATTACATCCACCTACCCTCTCCTACAAGCCTTTCACTGGCTTTCCTTCCCTTTCAGAATCCAATTCAAACTTCACACTCACTTACAAAGCACGCACCCACTCCTCTCCCATTTACATCTTTGACCTTATCTCCCTTTACTGTCCCACCCATCCTCTTCACTCTGCTAATGCACGTCGACTCTTCTGTCTTCTGATTACTTTCTCCTACTCCTATCTCCAAGACTTTTCACGTGCTGCTCCCTTTCTATGAAATTCTTTACCTCTCCCCCTCAGACTCTCCACCTCCCTACAGAACTTCAAATAGGCTCTTAAGACTTACTTCTTTACCAAACCCAGCCAAATCTCATCCTAACCCTCTGTCCCATGCTTGGTCTACCCCATCTGTGTCACCCCTGTCTGTCCCTCTCCTTTAGAATGTAAGATCTCACGAGTAGGGCCCTCTTCCCTCATGGGCTTATCCTTTTCTTACTTTAATAATCCTCATCTGCCCAAATCCTGCAGTTTTTTGGCCACCTTGAAACTAATTTCTATGTCGTCTACTGGTGTAGATATGCTTAGTTACCCTATTCTTGTCCTATATTGTCTTCAACTGTAAGTCACTGTTTTCCTGTTTTGATTTTGTGCATATGTACTCTGAAATTGGGCACTGCGGAACCCTTGTGGCACCGTATAAATAAAGGATAATAATAATAATAATAATAATTAGACTCTCCTGGGGATTTGTGATATCGGACAACGCTACCAATATTGTGCGTGCATTTCATCTGGTCAAAATCCAGCACATCCCATGTTTTGCGCATACAATTAATCTGGTGGTGCAGAATTTTTTGAAAAATGACAGGGGTGTGAAAGAGATGCTGTCGGTAGCCCAAAAATTTTCGGGACACTTTCGGCATTCTGCCAATGTGTGCCGAACACTGGAGCACCAGCAAACACTCCTGAACCTGCCCCGCCATCAACTAAAGCAAGAGATGGTAACGAAGTGGAATTAAACACTCTATATGCTTCAGAGGATGGAGGAGTAGCAAAAGGCCATTCAAGCCTATACATCCACCTACAATATAGGCAAAGGAGGGGTAATGCACCTAATTCAAGTGCAGTGGAGAATGATTTCCGTCTTGTGCAAGGTTCTCAAACCCTTCGAACTTGCAATACGTGAAGTCAGTTCAGACACTGCCAGCTTGAGTCAGGTCATTCCCCTCATCAGGCTTTTGCAGAAGCAGCTGGAGAAATTGAAGGAGGAGCTAAGATGGAGTGATTCCACAAAGTATGTGGGACTTGTGGATGGAGCCCTTCATTTGGGGTCCCCACTCCTCCAGAGTACTCCGGCCAGGGGTGACTAGTTGGGGATTTAATGCCAGGGCCGCCGGGACCAATATAAAAGTATCCCCCGGCTGTGGCATTATCTCACTGACTAGTGGAGCCTGGTGCTGGTGATAAAAATATGGGGGACCCCTACATTTTTTGTCCCCCATATTTTTGGCACCAGGACCAAGTGCAGAGCCTGGTGCTGGTTGTTTAAATATGGGGGAACCCCAGTTAGTTTTTTCCCTGTATTTTTACAACCATGACCAGCTCAAAGAGCCCGAGGCTGGTTATGCTTAGGACGGAGGACCCCACACAATTTTTTTTTACATTTTGACACAAAACAGACCCATTCCCATAGATAACCATGCACAGATCTCACTGATCTGTGCATGACTATCCAAACTCGCCAGGAAAATGCAGGTCTATTTTTTTGCTGCTTTTTTTAACGAATCGCAAAAAAATACACCCGCAATTAAGCATTCAGAGACTAACACACAAATACGAATGAATAGTAAATTCCCGTGTTGTATGAACAAACAGCTGCATTTGACAGATGGTCTATTCATTCGTATTTCTGAACTTTGCCATCAAAACCATTACGAATAGCCCAAACACTGCCGAGATTTGTGGTTAGTAAATTCCCGTGTTGCACTTAGAAAAAAAAAAACAAAATCGGGCAAACTCAGAACTTTAGTAAATAAACCCCCTAGATGGGCCAGGTGTTTGTGCCGCACACTTGTGTTGCTTAGCTTAGTCATCCAGCCACCTCGGTGCAACCTTATAGCCTAAAAACAATATTGCGAGGTGTGAGGTGTTCAGAATAGACTGGAAATGAGTGGAAATTAATGTCATTGAGGTTAATAATACCGCAGGATCAAAATTACCCCCAGTTTATGTGATTTTAGCTGTTTTTATGTTTTTTTCAAAAATAATCCAGATTCAAAACCAAAACCAAAACACGAAGGGTGGTTTTGGCAAAACCAATCCAGATCCAAAACACGAGCATGGAACCAGAACCAAAACCAAAACACAAAACATGAAAAGTGCCCGCCGCACATCTCTAATATCTGTGAGTCTGAAACTGTATATGAAGTGCCACGATGCAGCTGCTGCAGCTTTTTTCATATCAAGGTCCTTGTATACAGGATCAGTTTCAGGCACACACAGATATACATCTGTAGCATATTAAACTAATCAGTGCAGTCTTGTCAAGTGGTTCTGTTGCATTGCATTGTGCAAGCAGTTCTGTCGCATTGCATTCCAACAGAAAGGTTCTGATAATGCAGTATTCAATTTGTGGCCAAATCCGAAAGGATGTGGCCATTCTTGACAATGGTAATCCCACTTTTTTTAAAGTCGGATTGATATTTTCGAAAAAATGTGGCTAAAAGATGGCGGATTTGGCCGCAAATCCGACAAAACACGTGGATCCGCGGCTAAACCCCTGATCCACGTGTTTTATGACAAGTCGGAATTGACGACCTGTCGGAAAAATGGGAGCCCCATTGAATAGGTCAAATCACTATTCGACCTGAAAAATTTGGAAACTGCTGTCTATCTGACAAGACGGCAATTCCGACAAGTATTGAATACACTCCTATGACGCACAATCTGGTGAAAAAGATGTTCATGATGTACTGAGGACACAGTAGGTGTATGTGGACACATCTGTAGGAAAATGCATTACAGGTGTAGGATATATCAAGGCAATACCAAAAAACTGAAAGGATAAATGTACTCTGTTGCAGAATTTTGGTATTGTTGTATAGTTACAATAAGGAGCTTTTTTTTAACTGGTGATTTATTTACATAAATCAAACATCCAAAGATATTGAATCGCACTAAGTTTTAATTATTTATTGGACCACAAGGTAGGAGGTTTCTTAGGTATAGATCATTTTACATTGTCTACCTCTTCAGAGGAGCTAATTTAAGGCAACAATCGTTTTAAAGCTGGGAAAAAGTAGGCTATTGAGGTGCAAAGACCTCTGTCAAGAATTCAATATTGCAGTCCACATTTGAATATTATTGCAGGTAGAAATAGACTATGAGTATGCAGTGCTGCAAAGTGGGAGCATACACTTATTGTTCCACTTTACCTTGCATAACTAAATAGTATACCATATGACCAGTGTTACAGACTGCATGTCAATATTAATGCCATTATAAGGTGGATAGCTAATCCAAATGTTGCTGTATAGTCTAGCCAAGGGTTAACTGGTACACTCCTTCCTAATAAGTAATGGGAGAGGTGTTACGAACTGCTGTCTACAAAGTGTTAGGATCTATTAGTGAAGCTGCTGACACAGCGTTCAAATTGGTTGCATACAGAATAAACAGCCTTATTTTACATTTTCCTACTATACTACTGTATTTGTTTGTATTTAAGACATCTCCTCTCTCTCTGTTATTAATAGGAACTATGTGGAGTTTGTATATTCTCCCCATACTTGCGTGGGTTTCTTCTGGGTACTCCGGTTTCCTCCCACAATCCAAAAATATACTGGAACTGGCGCCAAACAAATGTAACCCCAGCGTGAATGTGTGTACGTGTACATGTGGTAGGAAGTATAGGGGGTAATTCAGACCTGATCGTAGCAGCAAATTTGTTAGCAGTTGGACAATACCAAGTGCATTGCAGGTGTGGTAGATATAACATTTGCAGAGAGAAATTAGTGGGTTATTTTGTTTCTGTGCAGGGTAAATACTGGATGCTTTATTTTTACACTGCAATTTAGATTTCAGTTTGAATATACCCCACCCAAATCTAACTCTGTCTGCACATGTTATATCTGCCCCCCCTGCAGTGCACATGGTTTTGCCCAACTGCTAACAAATTTGCTGCTACGATCAGGTCTGAATTACTTCCATAGATTGTAAGCTCCACTGGGTCAGGGACTGATGTGAATAGTCAAATATTCTCTGCAAAGCGCTGCAGAATATGTATTGTGTCTGCTATATAAATAACTGCTAATTAGTAAATCAAATAACTAATAAAAGTTATTTTTTATGTGTGAAGTATACACAAGATAACTGTGCTCGCCATTTAATTGACTACTTTTTCCCTGAATTATTTAAATGTGTTTTAATAGATTTTGGGGTTGTTGTTCTTTTTTGCTCTAAATTTCACAATCGTTACATAAAAAAGGTTCCAAGTATTCTGGATAATAGATCGGTACAAATAGGACAGACAAATTTACTTTTTTACTGTAAATTGTTCTGAAATGAGAAATAGTTTCTATCAATATGGACAGCACATACCTTATCAGCACTGAATGTTCCCAAGAAATAATTCTGCTTTTCTATTGAATCTGCAAAATAAATTATTAGCAGTGTCATGTTAGAATATAACACGGATTTTCAGTTTGTTTTACAGTACCTCATTGACATTTAGTTCTGATTTTTTTTAGCTTCACAGTAACCTGCTGCAACATCTCATACAATTCAGAAAAAGCTAAAACACTAAAAAGTTAATTGTTGCCATATTGTAAGTACTGATATTAATTTAATTAAAATGTATTTTACATTTTTATCAGTTTAACCCACCTATACTTTCTCCATCATCCCAGAAAAGATTGCCATGTGCTTTGCCATCATCATCCAAGGCCACCAGAAGTCCCATAAATTTCTTCCGACTGCAATGACAATAATTTATGTTACTGAATATCATATGTTTTAATCTTATACATTAATTTGCAAATCCATGTCCAGACATTAGAAATTGCTTTATAAAAAATGCACTATGGGAATTCATGTTTAAAAATCCCCCCAAAAACTTTTAAACCCTCAACTTGTAGATCAGGGGCATAGGGACAGCAGTTCCAGTGAATTACAAGCTCAATGAGCCAAAAGTTTCAGGGGGCGATGTGCGGCCAGCACAAGGCTCTTCTCAGGCATGGCCTGTGCTGGACGTGCACCTACAGCTTGAGATGCAGTGGCAAGACATCATAGGTCATGTCACCAGACATCGGCCTCATCCGCACTGTGTAGCACACGTTGAGTCAGACTGCATCGAAAAATGATGGGGCTGAGGAAAGTGATGAGGGATGGGTGTTGAGGAAAGAGATAGGGTTGGGGTGTTGAGGAAGGTGATGGGGCTTTGGCATACGGAAGGTGATGGGGCTGGGGGCTATTGTGTTTTTTTCCTTGTGGGGGGTCAATGCTTTTTTCCCTGTTGGATACAATGTTTGTGTGTTTGTGTATACTGTATACTGGGGGGAGGGATGTTCTCAACATGACAAGAGTTTGCTCTGGATGCCATAGCTCCAAGCTACACCTCTGATTCAGGGGTAAGCAGCTGCAGTGGAACTACACATCCAACATGCCTTGCCACAGTTTTGCTGTAACGGTATGCTAAACTGTGGCAAGGCATGCTGGGAGGTGTAGTTCCTCTGCAGTTTGAGTGCCACAGGTCGTCTATCCTAGACAGACAAAACTTGGATATAAAATTCACTTGAAAAAAAAAACAACAACAAAAAAATAACCAACTTCTTATACCCACGCCTAAGACTTTATTAATTCATAAATAGTAGATATAAAATATATACTTTTTTTTCTGAAACCGATATACAGATATTTCCTCATATATCCAGCCTCAGTACGCCATGCAGCACAAGATGCCTGGTGTGAGTGAGCCATCAGGTCCTGTGCAACTCTGTTAACGTCAGGCATCTTTTTTTGCAGAAAATTCAACACAATTTGGCTATGATATACAAAAAGACTGTGCTGTTTTATTTGATATATGACACCTGTATATTGTGTGAGACTGAGACTGTGACTGAGCAGAACAAAACTTGTATTGGAAAAAATCTGTGGCTGCTACATTGTAGCACTTTATGTACAGATTTAGAGACTCAGTCACACGTGTCCTCTATCAAATTAATCGGCAGAGTCTCCTCGTGTATCCTTGTCTCATTGCATTGCAGACTAAGATGCATTTTAAGCAACAACAAAAAAAGTTAAAAGGTAGAAGATTCTCACTGGACCTGGCATGCCAAGAGAGACTATTTGGCGTGACTGCAGCAAAAAATGTATGAGGACACATCTGTAGTCAAAATAAAATAAAAAGAAACAGAAATTACTCACTTTTACACGAGTGGTTACATCTCTTAATAAAATGATTACAAATGGGTGTCCAAATCACCAGCCAGACAATAAGATCCAAAAGAGCAGCTGACCCTACGATCTCTAAAACTGCTACAGAGGTAGCAGTGATAACACGGCAAATATGACTGACTGCGCATACATGAACTGAGTTCAGACATGCGCATTGCTGCTCAGATCCCTCCTCACAACCCAAGACCTCCTCCCCATAGGAAGGTTGCCACATGTGTTACACATGTGCCCATAAAGAATAATCAATAGACCCCTACAGTTTGTGACAGATTTACAAATGGAGTGTTAAACTATTACATGTGTACTGATGTAATGTGTACCAATTACCAACTTTTTTCTATAACAAATCAATCTACATAGTGCTTTACAAAAATACACTGGCAGGTTAATTTGCTTCCAACAAAAAATAACCCTAGCATATGTGTGCGTACATGGGCAGACTAGATGAGCCAAGTGGTTCTTATCTGCCGTTAACTTATGTGTATCTGTGTGACACATACTGTATGGTAGTTTATACAGGGAACAAGCAGTTTAGTAAGCACTTGTTAACAGGAGGCTGAGTAAGCCTGGCATTGGTTAAACCACAAGGCTGAGGGTGTGCCTTAGAGAGGTCATATGACTGCTTGTTAGCCTGTTATATTTTAAGTATAGTTTAGTTAGCAGGTTTGAATCTCTTTCTGAAGAAATTTCAAGGTGAGATGATATTTCTCTTCATGTCTGTTACTGTTATCTCCTAGTTACTAGCTGTTTACCCGACTGTCTCTTATATGCTTTTTCCATTATTTTATTTATTTACACTGCCAGCTTTCATTGCCCCCTCTCCTCTCCATTCCTCTCTCTTATGCTGTTGACCCCACCATTTTTTTTCTTCCTCTACCCTTTCTCTTACATTGTTAGCTTCCATCACTCCTCTCACTTTGTTTGTATTTTTGTTTGCTGTGATGCCCCAGCCATGCCAATCCACACACCAACTATACTCGCTTAGTGATTGGGACTGCCTGGGCCAGTCCAGCTGGCTCTCCCATTATGGGTGTTAGTATGTGGCAGCATGCCATAGCCCATTCTTATCACTGTGGCTACAGAGGAGGGAAAGGGACCCCACAGCGGAAGTACCTCTCTAACCCCAAACAGAGATTCCATGGCTCCCCTTTTTTGGGGGTCTTGTCACCATTTCATAGTGCCAAGAGGGAGGAATGCATAGTAAAAGACTTAGCAGTCATATCAGTTTGTTGCTGGCTCTACTGCTTTGGGGATCCTTACACCACCTTTTTTTTGCCATTATGTCTTCTGCTTCTATTGGTCATGGTCTGGGGCTGCTGGTACCTTCAGTTCATATGGAAGGTGATAGGCCTAGAGGTAGATTGAGGTCCCGGGTTTGTTGCTTGCACAGCTCGTTGCTCCAGCTGTGGCAGTACCTATAGCAGGGGATGTTTAGCATTTATTATTATCATGTCTTCTTTTATAGGTACTGAGCTCCAGTTGCTGGACCTGCTATGGACTCTATGTGCATCCAGTTCTGCCAAGCTATAGAAGCTTATAGAGCTCCTTTCTCTCTCCTACCTTCTGCCACGAGTGACTAATGCACATAATGCTTCATCTCAAGTATCCATGGATGACCTTCTTGGCACTGCAGGTGGTCATCTTTTTCAGGTTGTAGTGATCTTACTAGTTCTTCATCACATGTTTTACATGCCAGACAGTTGTAAGAGGTCTAGGAAATGAGCAACTAGACCAAAGGCAGTCAGGAGGGATATTGCTTAGTACATAGTGAATTGTATGAGAAAGAAATAACTGTAGAGTGCCCAGAGACCAATTTTTTATGATTAGTTAGTTTAAAGATAAATAAATGCTTATTTCAAAATTGTTATATGGACATGATGTGCAGTATTATTAATAATGTGTTGTATGCTTTAAAAGAAAGTCTTAATAAATACAATATTATACTGATAAAAAAGCAAGTTTTAAACACTTACAAAACAGTTTCATAGTTGTAGGACGTGTGAGAAACCAGATAAGTCACATAATTACATTATTCATTTATGTGCATATATTGTACTCACCTGTAGACAGTGGTATTAGCAGGTTCCTGCCATGGTATGATATATCCACCTCTAACATGAAGATTAATGTACTCAAGGGGAGCTGACAAAGTTAACCATTTACCTCTTTCAGTAACTACTTTTCCCTATGAGAGAATGTGAATAAAAATAATTGATGCTGTTATTAAGTTGGATATTAGAAATGTCTGACATTTAGGGGGACATGTACTAATCAGTGATAAAAGTGGAGAAGTGAGCCAGTGGAGAAGATGCCCATCGCAACCAATCAGCATTGACGTAACATGTATAATTTGCATGAAATCAAAGTGTATAGAGCAGCTGATTGGTTACCATAGGCAACTTCACCACTGGCTTACTTCTCCACTTTTATCACTGCTTAGTAGATCTCCCTCATAGTTCTGAACCAAACCACGCAGTCTTGCTGCATCAGCTTAAATGGGACCTCAAAACACTACTTTGCTGTTGGAGACCCTGTTCTCTCCCATAATTCTCACTTTCCACTTGCCTCCATTTTGCTCCCCACAATATGACATTGCCCTTGTCACATGTAGGAATGGGCAATTTACTGTTTTCACATTCTAATGAGCTAATTGGCAACAAGTTATTCTATATCTGCTCCTTCTAGACTGGGAAGTAAGGACATGCAGGAAATGAAGATTATTATTATTATTGTTGTTAATAATAATAATAATAATAATAATAATATAGTTTAAAACTTTTTGTTGAACAAAACAAGGGAAAGCTCATGCCTGAGATTCTTATTTAGATAACATTGTTAGTAATGTCAAAACTTTATTCCAATGTTTCAATAATAACTTGAACAATATGGATGTGGTAACATAGGAATCTTTAGTAATTACTATTTACTGTACCTGGACCAAGTAAGTATATTTGTATCCTAATTGCTACTGAACACTCTGAATAACCACAGTGATTAATTAAAAGTACTGCTTCAATATTTCTTTATGAATAATTACATAATTATCAATACTTGATCAACTTAGTATACTGTTGTAAAACGAGCACCTATTTGTGGCTCCCAGGATGATATAAATAGAATTCAATATGGCAACATTAACTAGGATCACAGATTCACTTGTTCATAGTTTTTTTTAAGTCCTGCATAGTTTCAACTGTATTTGTTAATGAACCAAAAAGTCTTCATTTTAAATAACGTAGTATCTTAATTGTACAAATAAAAATTGTTTCTATCTTAAATTCCCTCATAGCTAACAATTTGCAAAGGTTCAGCTTCTCTGTGCTGCATTTGAACAGTGGAGCAGCCGATACCATAATTATCTACAAGTATGTTAACTTCACATTATAATACTTACAGTCACTTCAGGGAGGAAAAGACAATAACAGAGGCTATTTTTTAAACCTGGCTACATTCAATCATTTTGAAATGTGCCATGTAGATAAAAGAAAGTTATTTTTTTGGACAGTTTCCTTAAATATACAATAAGATAGTAAATGAGTCAACCTAAAAATCTTACCATGTGATAGTCATACCAGCGAGCATTTGGTATATATGCTTCCACTGATCTTTGGTTCTTAAATAAAAGAAAGAAACATTAAATTTGAGTGTTGAAGGCTGAATAGAAAAGTATTTTATACTTCAAACAAAATGTTATTTCACACAACAAGCCAAGGCCTCTGCACTGTGATCACACTAGTTGATTTGTTAAACAAAATTAATTTATACTTACGGGGGAATTCAATTAGCCCCGATAATTTAATGGGAGCAAAAAATGGTGGTAGCCTCAAGCTTGTTCGCAATATAAGCTTTGGACTATTCAATTACAGACCGTTTTTTGTGTCTGTTAAATTTTTGTTTTCATGTGTTAACAAACAGAATCTGTGATAATCTTACTGACCTACGTGTTAACACTGCTGGATTCATGACAACAGTCTACTTAACAGGGATTTTTTTTTGATACCTGCTGATGTCCCAACAAAAAATTCCTGATATGGGCTGCTAGCCCCGGGGAATTAATTAGCCCATGGTAAATTACAGTGGCTAGTTGAATTTCCCCCATAATCTTATCTACAACAACACACAGTGGCCTTAGATTGGGTAAAGTTAAATTAACAATACCTCCCCATACTTCAAGCACACTATAAGGTGACTGGCGAATATACTTAACACAGATACTGCCTTTTGTTCTGGTGAATTAGTGAAGGTGATAACATGCATATACTGCTTTCTAAATCATTGTCCAATGGAACAAGATTGAATTTACTCCTGACTAGTTCTTAAACCCCATACTGATGTTATCAAAGTTACAATGAGGTACAGTAATGATAACTACAGCAGAAATGCTATAATTAAGCCTAATGTTTTTAATGTAAAAGATGATTATGTAAGATTACATTGCGGATCTATATGTACATTATAAATCTATATGTACTCACATCCTCAAGAACTGGGCTGATCATAAAAGCTGGTCCCCATAAGAATTGTTTGTAGACATCCCAAGTTTCTTTATCGGAAGTAAATCTGGTAACAGTAATTAAAACAAGTGTTTAAATGGGCAAATACAGGTAATCTTAACAAGACAATTATTGAAATATTCGTTATTAAAATCATATCAAGTATAACACAAAATTTGCTCTTTATGTAGCATCTAATTTTAGCAGTTCTGTATGTTTTCTCATAACTCAATCAGTTTCCAAATAATGCCAGTCTTAAAACCTTTCATATTAAATTCAATGGGAAGGTCAAGGTATTTTGTTGGACTCCTGAGAATTTGATGAGAATACGCCAATTAATATTTTGTTGCAATATGATTAATTTGAAGTAGACCTGCTAAACAATAAATGACTTAATAAACTATGTATAAATAAACATGTGCTACATTTACTGTTTGTTACAATGGTGCATGGTTTTGGTACAGTGGGGCAGATGTATTAAGCCTAGGGAAGTGATAATACAGTGATAAGTGGAAGGTGATAACGCATCAACCAATCATTACAGGTTTAAAAAATGACAGTTAGGAGCTGATTGGCTGGTGCATTATTACCTTCCATTTATCACTGCTTTATCACTACTTTATTACTTCTCCAGGCTTAATACATCTGCCCCAATGTACACACTCCTCTTACATCTTTGTTTGTTTGTTAACACCCAGTCATGTGTAGTATTATACTTGATATCACTTGTAAACCGTACATGATACCACTATATATTTAAATATTAATAAATATGGTTTATTACATATCTTAGAATACTATCCAGGATATGGAGCATTAGTAACAGGTCCTCTTTAATACAATTAACACAGATTAGTACTGCTAGCTACATATACTGTATAGCAATAACATTAGAGTTATCAGTAATTGGCTCAATATTGTAGGTCTATGTCTATAGCATGTCTGGGAATGATTCTTAATTAGACCTTTTTTGGGCAGCAGTAAATCTGGTTGATGCATTGCCTCTATGAACTATGGTGTGGCCATCATATATTAGTGTGGCAAAACCATGAAACTAATCATATGTCATTATTTATAAATAACTAAAGATTAGAAATAAAAAATAACGTTAACAAGAAGAAATTTTTTTAGTAAGTATAAACACAAGAACGTACTCATGTAACAAGGGACGGATAACAGTTGCACCCAATGTATGTGCTTCAAACATCAAGGTGTAAAGGTATGGCAAAAGTTTGTATCTGATGTTGAGAACATTTCTTGAAAGGTCTTTAAAGTTTTCATCAAAACTAACAGGATCTTGCCTCTGAAGAAATAAAGATAAAGGTGCATTATTACATTTTTTATTTGAAATCACATTATAAAATCTGGTAAAATACTGATTTGGTTTATGCTACAAAGCAATGGAACTAATAATAATATTAATAATAATAACTGATCAATCAATAACAGGAATATGAAAAGTTTTCAGGCTTTTGTTTTTTCAGTAGTTAATCTGGAATTATATACACCAGTAACTTTTAATGACAATATGACTATAGATAATGGTCGCCATACAGCTCTAATGATGCTTGGGACCACCATATTGCTTACGTCATGTACATAAAGACTATGCTAAAAATATAATGAATGCAATATAGAGTAAGGTCCTGAATTCAGTTCTGTGAAAAATAAAATATTAATTTAATGCTTTTCAAAGTTATTTGTTGAGTTGCATAGTAGTTTTGTATTACTAGGGTGGCCTTTTTGCTTTATTTACTCAGGCTTGGCTCCATTATCCAAGCTATACAGAAGAAAACATTATCAACTAATCATTAATAATCCAGATAGCATATCTATTACTTGGAGCATAGTGAAATAACACTAAGGAGAATTAACGGTAACAGGACATTTATTTCAGCAACAACTATTTAACTTTTCTGTTATGTTTTATCTACAATACTTAGCGAGTAGACCTCAATTACAACTATTCTATACTGTATGTAAATATAAATTATACAAAATGTTGATGATATAGACCTATTAATTGTTTAGAATAGCATTTAAGTTATTAGAAAGGTACTCCTTAGTTCTACACCCAATTCTACATTTGAGCTGGTTTTACAAGTTTTCCAAGAATTGTAACATACAATGTAGTCTTTTCCATTGTGATTTCTAGCATAAGGGTAGAATGCTCCAAGTTCCATCCAGCGAGCACATAGCTCATATGTAGTGTCTCCAAAGAAACCGCAAATGTCTGCGCCAGTCTACGGAAATGAATGCAATATATGTATTAGTCAATGCCAGTGCAGGAGAATATAATTTGAATATAAAAATAAAAATTTACTTACATATGACATCCCAAAAAGACTAAACTCCATCATGCCTGTGAAATATTGTAAGGAAATTATGAATATAACTGTATACTATAATTTGTGATATTTAACATGATAAAATTGTGGTAAACTATTTGTTTTTAACCAACCAAGTCATACAAAGTATTCCATTACAAGGTAACCTGTGACTGTTGTGGCCATAACTCCTTGTGTAGCCTACTAGCGTATGTGGTTCCATGAAAGCTAAACAGGGGTTGGCTATCTCTTACTGTATTTCATAATTAGTGCATACAACCATTGGTGAATAAACCGAGACTCCACCTACTGGTAACAACTCTTTTACACAGGACTTCCTTAGCCCGAACAAGTCTGTCACAAAGCACCATGTAGTAATATTAATCTGCAGTTGTTTGTGTGTTTCTCATTAAGGAGCATATTTATCACAATCTGCATCTAAGATGAGGATGGGTTGTGATAAATGTGCCCAGAACTTGCATTGCAATAATTGAATACATCACAACGATGTATCAATTTTTCGCATGCGGGGACAGAGGTTGCAAATATCTCTGTCCCTGCGAATCCTCTTTACACACTTCTCACTGTAGCACTACTAAGTTTGATAAATATGTCCATATACTTACATGTCCTATCAGATACATTCTTCCCAAATACCCTTCTTAATACTATATAAACTTATTGATTAAATAAAAACACAAACAACTAGGGGTGGCATTTAAAACTGATGGTCAAATTTATTTGACAGATCTAAATGAAAATTATATTATGCTGATTGAATTTATTTAAGCTAAATTTAAAGTTTGTACTGTATGTTGGTGGACCAAGAACGGAAGACAAACAAGACAACAAAAATAATCATACAATTCAAATGTTGTTGTTCAACTCTCCATAAATCAAATACACACCAGAAGGGCTTGGGGTAATTGCCATGAGGGACATTCATTTGGCCATCATGTCAAATAAGGGAAATTGCACCCATTAAAACCAAAGTAAATGCAAACAATGTATCCATTCTACTGCCACCAAACAAGCAAACAACATCTAATAATTTAAACATAGAGGAAGGGCTGGATTTTCAGAGGACAAGGGAAGAACTACAGTACTGACTGACAATCTTAAATATCACTTAAAATGCAGCCTTTTAAATAACTGGTTAAAATCCCTATCATTACTTTACCAAATTCTTAAAGGAGCAACAACCAAAAGCAGTATTAAAAGGGCCTTGTTTGGAAAACCTTCCAGTTTACTTATGCTAAGACAGATCTATGGCTTTTGTTTCAATTTCCCAGTCAGAAAATTTAGGATATAACAACATAATTCATCTCCCTATCTTAATTTCCTTATCTAATGGGAAAAAAGAATCTTCTCTTATATGCTTATTGGAGGAATTGGTGAAAGAAGATGGACTCTCCATTGTCCTTAGACACAGACCTAGTGTTATAAATCTTTCCTCTACTTCCTACAGTAATTACAGGCAAGATACTGTAACTTGATTAAAAATATCCAGTCATTACAAAGAAGCAGGTGTGTTTCCTTCAAGGGCCAGATACTAAGATTTCAGCATACAAAGCTGCATTATTTACAAATATCTAACCATAGTAATTGCTATATTATTTGTATGTGCCTACTGGACACAAGAAATGTAACAAAAATTATTTTACATACATCATATAAGTTAGAATAATTACTTACCAATAATAGATTTATCGATCTGATTCCAGGCAGCTGTGTTATCTCCCAGCCAATGTCCTATCCATTGTCCAACTGTTGGAAATGTAGAACGGCTAACAATGATTCCTCTCTTTCCAGTTATGTTGCGCAATACACTTTTAGGAGATAAAGTGAAACAAATTATTATACATAGAGAGTTAATAAATGTCAACTAGAACATGAAATAATAGTGAACTATATTTTTTATTTATTTTGCATTAAAATGCACTGAAAACATATATGATTTTCAACAATCCAGGTGAAAGAAATATGATTGACATGAGACCAAACACTACAGAAGAGCTGTAGGCCACTATTGAAGCATCCTGGTCTTCCATAACACCTCAGCAGTGCCACAGGCTGATAGAATCCATGCCACGCCGCATTGAGGCAGTAATTCATGCAAAAGGGGCCCAAACCAAGTACTCAGTACATATGCATGATTATACTTTTCAGAGGGCTGACATTTTTGTATTTAAAGTCCTTATTTATTGATTTTATGTAATATTCTAATTTTCTGAGATTTTGGATTTGGGGTTATCTTAAACTGTAAGCCACAATCATCAAAATGATAACAAATAAAGACTTGAAACATCTCACTTTGCATGTAATGAGTCTATATAATATATTAGTTTCACCTTTTAAGTTGAATTACTGAAATAAATTAACTTTCGCACGATATTCTAATTTTCTGAGTTTCACCTGTATGCAATATTTTCATGAACACGTGCAAGTGAATAAGCAAGATCAGAACAGAGTAAGTAGTTTTTAGCAACTCAGTATGAAATGATTATCCCCTTAATACTGTAATTTGTAAATACTCATATGACTTCATATTGCAATCACCACAAACTACTGTATTTATTATTTTTGTGTACAGTATAGGGTCAAATAGATGACTCCCAGAAAAGAATGGTTCTGATAAAGATAATAATTAATCACATTCCTATCATAAGCAGTTTAACAGATGATGTAAGGGAATGCTGATGACTGAAAGATTTCTATATTACTGTAGTTTGATGATCTTGTGAATATTTTATTGTGGTGTCTAAAGTTATGTAAAAAAATTTATATGGACCACTAATCCTAACAACTAAACTTTAAACATTTAACCGTGCTTATCAAAATGCAGAACTTAATATGCTAAGTAAAGGTTTTTTTTGTATTTATTTTGTATTTAGGAATTAAGTGCAGTTAGGAGAGGAGAATATATTTCTTTCTATCCTATTATTTTATCTCTTGGCTTGTCTATAATTGCCTCAACTTAGTTATTTCTATGTCTACTTCCCTTGTTTGACATTGACCCAACTTTTCCTCAAATGTTTCTGGTCTGTGACCCACATATGACTTGCTGTTGACCAGGTGTAATAAGACTGTACAAGTGGTGGTGGTGGTGGTGGGTGGGGTTGAAACCACTTGAAAGCAGCTGGAACAGTACAAAGCATGTTTGTCTTCTATGTACTGGATGAAGGTCTCTACTGTAGTTTCCAGTGACTTAAAACCAATCTCATGCTTCTTGTGCTTGGTTTTTGGGAACACAAAGAAGTTGCAGGGGGCCAGTCTGGACTGTAAGGCAGATGACCAAGCTCCTGGATGTGGTGGATGACTAAGCTGCTGGATGCATTCATGAACCAGAAAATCCACCACTTGCCTGCACTTGTGGGCAGGAGCATTGTCATGATGGAGCAGTGCACCATGAATGCAGGTTCTTGGACAGCACCTGAAAATAACTTCCAGTGCTTGCAGCAGGCACTGCTTGGCAAATCAGTCAGTGCATTGCTGTATGAGTGGTACAATAGCTACATGTCCAGTCTAGGCAAGAAAAACAGACTACATCTGCTTGGCTATGCTGTGCTCACTTCAGAACATCTGTGGTGGCACATTTCCATTTGGGGCCCACTGGGCCCACTGTAGATGGTATTGGGGTTGAAACTGTAGAACCAGGATTCATCACCATTGGTGATCTCCCAGACTGAGTTTGAGTTAATGCAATCAAATCTGGCCAGCAAATTTTAACATTTGAGCCTCCTTCTTCTCTTGAGTCAGCTGATGGGGCATTAAGCATGCAGTAACCTTGCTCAGGCCAAGCTTTTTGCAGAGTATCAAGCAAATTGATCCCCAAAAAATGCCTTCTCTAACTGGGCCATAGTCACGCTGGCATCCTTCTCAACTATGTATCACATGGCAGCAAAATTGTCCTCCGTGATGGTGGACACAAGTCGGCCGCATTGCTCCTCTTCTTCCACGGACTGTCTCCCACACCAAATTCTGCAAACCACTCAAACACAGTGGTTCAGGACAATGCTTCCTCCCCAAAAGCATCATGCAGTTGGTCAAATGTCTGCTGCTGTCGCAGACCATTTTTGTAGTCATAGAAGATCATAGCTTTATAGTGGCTTCTGTTGAGCTCCATAACAAGTTTGTGAAGTAAGTATACATGATGACATCTTCTAGGTGCAGTGCTGCTTATATACAGTTCTGTGCCTTGACATTTCACAATAAATTTAGTCAGAGATTACTGTTCACAACCATATAGACATATTTTGTCTACTCAATATATGCACTAAGGATCAGGAGTGTCAAATTGTATTATAACCGAGTCCATTTTGATTATGTTTTACTAAAGAAACCATTCTGTATTAAAAATGTACTGTGGATGGCAAGATGGGTACTTGAGTTTGTAACAACACAATAAAATACATTTGTTTTATAATTTGTCTGAAATAATGTTAGTTATTGTACTCTCCAATTCTTGAATAATAATTGGATCACTGCCAGATGCAGCCTACTTGCAATCAAAAAGGGAAGTGACCTTGATATTTTCTTTCATTACAGTTATATTTAAATTAGCAAGGATTTTCAGGTCACGGATACCCATAAAATGCTTGCTCAATGGAGTGAAAATTAAGCATCCCTAATGTACTGTCATTACATCTTACATTAACTGCCAAAATACTGTTTTTAGAAGGGACAATTAGCACAGATTCAAGATTCTTTTAGAATTAAGAAATTGATTGAATCACTGTTTAATGTATGCTTGTGTGCATACAGCAGTTACAAGGTACAGGGTGCTTTTATTTTGGCAATATTAAACTTGTTGGTGCTAGTATATACAATTATATGTAACTCAGCTGTTTAGTATCAAATAACTATTTTATTATTAATGTTTCTAATTACCACTACACCTGAGGCAAAATCCTTTAGAGATGAATTGTTTTGATTACTAGAAGTAATCAGGACGTAATTCTAGCAGAACACTCTGAGAACACCAATATTATTATGGAGGTTTTGAATATAAAATGTGGATAAAAGACATTATAACCAAGAACTTGTGTCATCATATAATTCTCTCATTAACACAGGCTGAAGGGACTCACTGTGTTTAGATTAAAAAGAAGCAAAAGCTTTATACTATATCATGCAATGCTTTTACACAATAATATGCACAAGAAAATATTTTGTTGTGTTTTAAAATATTTTATGTACTGTATGAGGACACCAGAGATGGACTAAAGGGTACAGCGCTACTTCATGTAACTCCTTTCACACTGCGCATGCTACGGAAATAAGTACACACAAGTATGGATGACGCAGAATTATTCACATTCCAATGGTGTCCACACTTACAACTAAACAGGTGTGACTTTGCTGCAGCAGGTCTTTCTCATTTAGGCAAACTTCAACATAGGATAGGAGAAAGTGTGCTCTGATAATGTTGACATATAGGCAGTGATGCCGAGAGAGGGGGGGATGGTACAAATTACACAGGCCCAGGTCTGATGAAAGGGCCCAAAGAGGGTCCAGTAGGGGCCCAGGCCAGCTCCCCCTTACCTAGCAGCAGCAGATGCAGCTCTTTTCCTCAGCCCATCACACAATGCTGTGTACATGGAGGTGCTTAAAATAAAAAAAATTCTAAGGGTACATGACCACACCTCCTGTGATTAGGCCACGCCCCTTGAAAAGTACCTAGGCCTATCCCGGCTCTCGACTGTCCTGCATATAGGGATGGTCAGATGTTGAGATGAGTGCATCTCTGTGCATGGGATAATATAATCAAGTTAAGATGCATCATTGTAACAACATATGATCAATTTATTTTCAACTATGCATCAGCCCTCAGATGTCATGCAACCAATGTGGACTAATGGGAGTAGTCTTCAATATGTGCAGTACTGGTTTATGCTGCATTGACTGGAAATGCAGCACCTTACTAAGCATCATTTTAGTGGAAAAGAGGAGATTAAAAGTAATTTGTGGGGTATATAATCTGATGTGAGGAGTCTGCATGTGGCAGCTGAGAAACAATGTATCCCTCATTTAATGTCATCTGTATATCTGAATGTCTCCAAAGAATATCTGGTAAAAAGCACTGACAGTAAATAAAAGAATAATAGCACTTAAGATTAAATATACACCACTATGAATATATATGCACCTTAGAAAAGGGCGCTTTTAAAATTACCTCTGTCCCATATAAAGTTTCATTTCACAATTATTTAAGTCTTTCTCAGTTGTACTAAGGAGAACTGGCAACATTAAGCTTGAGGTGTTAGCATTGGTGATAAGTAATACAAATACAGTAAGTCAATATATTATTGGTGATTACTGGTGATTAATGGAAGACATGCAAAATATCTAATGAGCACATGGGTTGTCCTTATGCAGCATAATAATGACTCAATATAGTGTGGTCACTGGTACCTTTCCCATCGATGGTCGCCAGCAATGGTTAGCATTGATGGCCCGAAACTATCAACCTGATTTCATTGCACCCACTAACAGAAATCCCTACTTTAGGGAATGGCAGGCAGTGGGAAAAAAAACATGCTGCTCCACAGCCATCAATGGCAGAGAATCATGAGATCCTCATCATCAATGTTAAGACGATCCATTGACAAAACATGGATGGTTGTTAATCATTGATGGTTGATGGACATCCATTACTATATGTCATTCTTCGTCTACAGGTCTAAAAGTTTATGGTGAAATATGTCATGTGACTGCTATAATAAAGCAATAAGAGCAATTAAAAAGCTACTCAGCTTTCTTATCAGAGTTTGTGTCCTTTCTAATAAATGAAGCCAAAAGAAGTTATGTTTACCAAAGCTTTAAATCTACACAAAAAAAGATTACTGATAGAAATTACATTATTGCAGCTGCACCATGCAAATTAGTTATTATTTTTTTTGCTATATATATTTTTAAGTATTGCTATATACAGTAGTTTGTACAACTGCTACTAGATTTTGGATATCACAGTTCTTTCACACCATTCTTTTTAGAATCCCAACAAAGTCATTACCAAACACACATATCTGCAGCAGGTGGTACATTTCATTGCCTATCTTTTAATAAAAAAAATTGAATCTAAATAACTTGACTTACTCATATGTTGGTTTAGCATGGGACCAGCCATACAGATTGTGGACATCATAGTGTCTCACCGGGGTGCCATCTGGAAGGAATTGCTGACTGTCCATGCATATAGTCTTGTGCTGCAATCCCAAGTCTTTTGAATTCAGGGCTTGAAAAAAGAAAATACAGTAATTTATTATTGTTATTTTGGTGTCTGGGCTAACAGTGGATACAGATGTGTACTTATACAACTATGAATTTTGCACCATATGGTACAGGATGCCTGTCTCATCCCACAGCATTGATTCCCATGCTGCATAGTTTTTGAATTTTCCTCAGTTTTGTGTCCCGGATTTCCTATATTGCACTATGTACTGAATTCAGGATTAGGATCTTATTGTTGCAAAGGAATTACTTTGTCCTCTTGCTAGGGTTTGATACCTCCTTCAAATACTCTGCAACTACCACCTGCGTCACATGTATCCACCGACAATTATGCTTTTTTGCCTACACAAAGACCAAAAAACAGTCAAACAAGGGGACAGGTAGGTAAGAAAAACTACTGCTAAGGATCCAAGAGGAAGCACACTCTCCAGACTCCTACTGTATATAACTTCTAATAGTTACCTTATCCAAAAATCCCATTGGCTAACATATTTCATCCTAACTTAAACACATACAGTATTTAACTCTTTCAGCCTTATCATAAAGAGATAAATTAGCCCCAAATTAAACTCCTAACCAGAGGCGGAACTACCGCCAGTGCAACCAGTGCGTTGCACTGGGGCCCGCCTCTGTCCAGGGGCCCAAAGCATGTAATGAGTCAAACTGACTCATTACATGCCGCTGTGCGCTGCGGGCAACCGCTGCCCGCAGCGCACAGCCGCCCAGAGAGGAGAGGAGCAGCGGTACGGGGGAAGGAGGAGGAGGGAGGTGGAGGAGGGAGCCGCAGCAGCGCTTTGTTACTGGTTGAGGCACTGCTGCTGCTGCCCCTCTGCTTCACTATAGGCTGTCTTTCGAGAACAGCCTATAGTGAAGCAGAGGGGCAGCAGCAGCAGCGCCTCCACCAATAACACAGCGCTGCTGCGGCTCCCTCCTCCACCTCCCTCCTCCTCCTTCTCTCCTGCCCGGGAATCGTGACCAGAAGCTGCACCGAGGAGCCTGAGCCAGCGGAGAGGGTAAGTATAATTCTTTCTTTCTTTCTTTCTTTCTTTCTTTCTTTCTTTTTTTCTGCTTGCCGCAATGTGTAAAAAGGGGGAATCTGCCTGCCGCAATGTGTAAAAAGGGGGAATCTGCCTGCCGCAATGTGTAAAAAGGGGGAATCTGCCTGCCGCAATGTGTAAAAATGGGGAATCTGCTTGCCACAATGTGTAAAAATGGGGAATCTGCTTGCCGCAATGTGTAAAAAGGGGGGAATCTGCCTGCCGCAATGTGTAAAAATGGGGAATCTGCTTGCCGCAATGTGTAAAAATGGGGAATCTGCTTGCCGCAATGTGTAAAAAGGGGGAATCTGCCTGACGCAATGTGTAAAAAGGGGGAATCTGCCTGCCGCAATGTGTAAAAATGGGGAATCTGCCTGCCGCAATGTGTAAAAAGGGGGAATCTGCCTGCCGCAATGTGTAAAAATGAGGAATCTGCTTGCCGCAATGTGTAAAAAGGGGGAATCTGCCTGCCGCAATGTGTAAAAAGGGGGAATCTGCCTGCCGTAATGTGTAACAAGGGCACGCTGTCTGCCGTAATGTGTAAAAAGGGCACGCTGTCTGCCGTTATGTGTAAAAAGTGTACGCTGTCTGCCGCTATGTGTAACAAGGGCACGCTGTCTGCCGCTATGTGTAACAAGGGCACTCTGTCTGCCGTTATGTGTAAAAAGGGGAAGCTGTCTGCCGTAATGTGTAAAAAGGGGGACGTTGTCTGCCGTAATGTGTAAAAATGGGATGCTGTCTGCCATAATGTGTAAAAAGAGGAATCTGTCCGCCGTAAGGTGTAAAAGGGTCTCTACCTGGTGTAGTGGTGCTACTGTGCGGCGTAATTTGAATAATAGAGACTACTGTGCACCGTTTTATGAATTGGTATTATTTTGTGGCCACACCCCTTCCCCACGAAGCCACGCCATTATGTATTTTTGCGCGCGCCTACCGAGCACTGCCCCTGTTTTGCATGCAGGGGTGGGGCTCCGATGCCGTTTCTTGCACACAATGCTAAAATGTCTAGTTACGGCACTGTTGCTAGGTATCCATTTCTCTGGCCCTGAGCAGGTCCCCCTCACCAGATCCTCTCCAGGGGTGAGGGGGTGGACTTGGATGGAATGGGGGGGCCAAAAGCATTTTGTAGCACCTGGGCCCACCGCTCGCTAGTTCCGCCACTGCTCCTAACCTATAAATTTCATAGGGGTTTATTTATGAAGCGTCAGGTTGTAAACTAAATTTTTCTGGTCAAGTTAATACCTGATGTTTAAAAGGGCAATGACATATGTGGCTAGTCATTTTTGTACATAAGCAGTTAACATACTGAAATATGTTTGAAAAGTTCCTATGTTGTGCAAAACTCTTCCAAGAATATGCTGTATAATAGAGTAGTTCCATAAGAATACATAGATCAATGATTAAACAGTTATCAAATCTCTAAGAGCTCTGTGGCTTGGAGAGCTCTGTGGATCAAAGCTCTGCAAGCTATTTGTACAAAATAACAACATATTCCACCAGTAATAGCACTCAAGTCACACACAGAGCCGATAGGAAATAAAATCCCTCTCCCCTTAGTTTGCAAATTGAAAAGATGGATAATAAGCATTCCTGCATGTTCCAGATAGTAATTTCTCACAGGGAAGAGTTCTCTCCAGTCTATGTCATGCCTACTGCTCCACTAACTACAGTAAAGCAGCAGTGATGACTGCTCAGTTTGCTTAACTTACAGAAATAGAATTTTCTGTAGAATAAGATCTAAACTAACTAAAGAGCACCTGCGTAATAAGAGGCATTGCAAAAGTGCATGAGGCTACAGATGCAAGACATTTTAACCTGTCATGTAAAGCTGCACATGCATTTAAAGTGAATGGTATTTTACTTCAATATAAATTTTATTCCATCTGTAACTATACTCATTTTTGTAATATACCTTAACATACAGAGCACAGCACATAATATAGCAAAACATACTTTATATACCATACATGTTTATGTCCACCCTTAGCTGTCCACCAACACATTAATAGAAGGTAAATTGGATACTGAGAAAATGGACGTGTGTTTAGGAATTTAGACTATTATCTAAATTGAAGCAGGGACTGATGTGCATGACACGTCCGTAACAAAAGCAGCGTGACCAGGGGGCAAAGTCCTGCATGGTCACAGCTGCTGCTGCCCTACTTTGCCCTGGTGGTACCCAGTTCTTTTGGTCTGAAGGGGCACTGCTGCTCATAAAAAATTGGCGCTCTATCCCAGCAATGTTGCACAAGTGACGAAACAGGTTGCTACTTTGCCTGTCGATGTGCCTGGTTTTGCTGACCTACTGCATGCCTCATGGGTCTTAAAGTATGTAAAGTGTGTGAGGAGGTTATGCGATCGGTGACAAGACATTTGAACAAGACAAGAAGATGGTGAGGGGATCACCTTACAGGCTACATTGTCAATGATGGGGGAAATGTATAATTTTCTTTTGTTATTATCTTGTCATATTTTGTCAAATGTTTTTGTGTGTCAGTGTGTCAGTACAGTATTTCAATGAATCAGTTATGGGGTCAGGGAGAGGTCACAAGAGGAATTACAGCGGGGAAGGTATGAGGTCAGGGAGCATTGGTGAGTTACATGTACAATATTTCAGTGGGTCAGGTATGGGCTTGGAGAGCGATTGTCAGTAACATGCATTTGATTGATGGATCTTGGATATACAGTATGTGTGAGAGGTAATTCACTGGGTTGGTGGGGTATTTTGATCGGGATAAGTGTGTTGGGTGAGGTAGTGTAGTACAGACAACAATATCTACATCTGAACCTATAATGACAGTGTGTGTCTCTGCTGGTAGGTTAATTGGCTGCCTACTAAAAAATGAACCCTAATTTGTATGTATGTGTGTATGCACATGTGGAAGGAAATATAGATATTGTAAGCTGCCGTGGGGCCAAATAATTTCTGGAAAGTTCTGCAGTAAATGTGTGCACTATATACAGAAGGGTTGGGTTGGAAATTCCAGAGGTCGGGATGCTAGCGGTCAGAATACTGACAGCGGAATCCCAATGGTGATAATCTTGACAAGGGCAAGCTAAGTAAACTTACCTTCCTCTATGCCCCCTAACCTTCCTTTTGTATAGCCCAAACCTAATGCTTTCCCCCACAGCCTAACCCTAACTCTCCTCAACATAGCCTAACCTAACCCTCCAAGTAGGTGCTTAAACATAACCCTCTCCCCCACAGCCTAACACCCCCCCCCCCCACCCCACAGCTTGAATCTATGGTTTAGATGACACCTCCAAGATTGTGATCCCATTCAGGATGCCTGGTGCTGGCATTCCAGTGAATCTCGGGATTCCTGCTTTAATATTTCGACTGCTGGGATCCCAACTATTGGGATCCTGACCTGATCCCATACAGAACTGTTAACTAATAATAAATAATTTGTAAAAGTACATGTTCATTTAAAATATGAGGTTTTCTACTTATTTTAACATTAAAATATACAAATTCGGTGTTTATAAATTTCATAGGCATTATAATAAATTGATTTAACAATATTTATAAATTGTTTTTTGAATATTTCAATATTTATAATGCAATCATCTATATTTTTAAAATTAGATAACATTTCTGTGATACTTACCGGATGATTTTTAATAGCTTAATCAATTCTGGTTGCTGAAATGACTGTATATATATCTCCCACTTCTAATTAACAAGCAGCCAACCCCCCATTTTCCCCCCTATTGAAACATAATGCTTATTCTGCTTTTTATTGTCCTGTAATAAACAAAATATCAACTTCATTTATATTTTTGTATTTGTAGCAGTCAAGGCAACATTGGAAACTATTTAGTTATATAACATTAGTTAATATAACTCATTTCAGCTTATACTGAAACTTTAAAAAACTAATTTTCATTTAGGGAAAATCAGTTAGCCATAGTAAACTTTTCATGTACAAATGGTCTTTCTTTTTTTTACCCGATGATTTTTTGTGGAAATTCAAATTATGCACTTTTTATGCGTAAACATTGTTGTGAGTAAACTATTGTTGTACGTAAACTATGGGGGTCATTCCGACCTGATTGCACGCTAGTTTTTTTTTGCTGCGCTGTGATCAGGTCAGAACTGCGCATGCGTATACACCCCAATGCACAGGCACGTTGTACGGATACAAAGCGGATCATTGCTGGGCGATGGATTGTACGAAGAATCCATTCACACAGCCGATCGCAAGGAGATTAACAGGAAGAAGGCGTTTTTTGGTGTCAACTGACCGTTTTCTGGGAGTGTTTGAAAAAACACAGGCGTATCCAAGCGTTTGCAGGGCGGGTGTCTGACATCAATTCCGGGCCCGGATAGGCTGAAGTGATCGCAAGGGCTGATTAAGTTCAGAGCTACTCAGAAACTGCACAAAATGTTTTTGCACAGTTCGTCTGCACATGCGATCGCACACTTGGAAGGCTAAAATACACTCCCCTGTGGGCAGCGACTATGCGTTCACACGGCTGTTAAAAACAGCTAGCGAGTGATCAACTCGGAATAACCCCCTATGTGTTTTCATGATTGCAGCTGCAAATAGATGGCACTTATCAGGAATTTTGTTTCTCCTACCTCCGGGCATATGAAACAAAATCCCTGATAATGCCAGCTATTGGTATCATATGAATTACCCCCAGGTATCATAACTAAATTCACCCCCCCCCCCCTTAGGATAACTATCACTTTTTAACAAAGCTGATTTCTTTTAGGTATGTCACAGGAGAGCAAATTTAAAAAATAAATATATTTAAAGTATATTTAAGGTATATTTATTAAAAATCTAATATAATACTTAGAATTTACCTGGCATGTATGGAGGATGGTTCAGAGTACTGTTCCTGCAGCCAGTAACTGATCCATGCACAAAACTTGCAGGTTCATTCATATCCTAAAATGAAAAACATATGGGTTTTGGAAAGCAATCACAGCAGTAATCTTGCCTAATAGGGGTTTATAGTATATGGCAGTTCCCACTAGCTTTGTCATGTTTATGAATGTCTGACACTATCTTAAATATTTTCCAAGGAAGTAATTAAAAATGAAAGTGAAAATCTGAGTGTAGAACATCTAGGTAGTACTCACTGTCAACTGTCCCATGAATCATAGCAAAAGAAACAAAGATGATATGTTCACAATAGTGCCTTTTCTGAAAGATGAGGGCTATTCACAATTCAATGCAATAGAGATTGTATAATTGTTTTTTTTTTGTCTATAATGAAATATATGACAAAATTTGAAGAGTTAAGAAAAAAATTACACTTCTTAAAACAAAGACAAGGTTTAAACATATAAAGAGCCTCAATATCAATAGTATAAAGCACTTATAGGTAGTATCCTCATTTGGCATATAGCAGAGTAATGTGTCTTTAATGCATATAGCTTCAAAAGCAGAAAAGCAGTTAAAAGAATGACAGATGATCCCTTTAAGCTCATACCAGAACAGGCTGGTGGTGTGCGTCAAAAGTTGTACAGCATCTAAAGTCTGGTTTTGCAAGCAGGTCAATCAGCACACCACCCATTTTTGCCTAAACGGTGAAATCAGTGTATGGCAGTCACACAACGTGTTTCAGGAAACTAAGTACCCTTTTTCAAGTGCGTATGCCATACTTAAGTGAAAGTGCAGAATTTAAATTACCAATCCAGAAATGAACACCTTCTACTTCTGCTTTGTTGTGTGCTCCGATACCGGAAACTGCATGTAGTATTTGTGGTTCACCATGCGTTCCATTTACTGGAAGTCACCAGAAACTGGGAATTGGAGATTGTGTTTGTGGTTCACCGTGTGTTCCATTTGCTGGAAGTTGCTGGAAATTGAAAGTTATACTGTACATTGTTTTTGCCTTCCACTGTGTATTCTATTTAGTGATCACTAATAATATACTGTATTTGCACTGTCTAGCAGATTATATCAAAGGCATGTCCAATAGATTATTTTCAGAGTGGCACAGATATCACTATGGACTCCAGTTACCATATTGTAATACAGTAGAAGAGACAGGCTCAAATTCATATATTGATAAATCCAGCAACCTCATAACAGTTGATTGGAAAACATCCTGTTGTGCCAGTTTACCTGCCTTACATTGAATTGTACTGAAGAAAAATATATAAATGAAGAAATGGATGTAATGAGCCTTAGTTTTATAGAGAAGGGCTACTCAGTTGAAATAATTGATAAAGCCAAAGTTAAAACACTTTCAGTTAATAGAGAACATTTTCTAAAGATGAAACAAAACCTTGATAATTCAAAATTTGAATGAGCCTTCATCAGTAATTATGACTGTCGTCATAAGCAATTTGAAAAAATAATTTACAGAAATTGAAAAGTCTTAATGGAAGACCCTGTACTAAAGGAACATCGCACTGCTGCAACCACATTAATCTATAGGAAAGCACAGTCACTAAAAGATAGACTAGTTAAAAGTACACTAGCTGAGACAAAATCCATGATAAAATAAAAGGCTTCCATAGGTGTGGCTGTTGTTACATGTGCCAAAAGAAAACCACTACCTTTCAAATAAACAATTCTTGCAAAACTTTTACCATTAACAATTTTGTCACATGCCACTCCTGCAATGTAATCTACATGTTATAATGCACATACGGACTAATCTATGTGGAGAAAACCATGAGAAATCTTAAAATCTGAATTTCAGATTATATTTATAATATAAGGAAGGGACATCTGGGTCATCCCCTATCTGAGTCCGTTTTAAATGGTACATAATAATTCCGAATTTACTATTAAAAGATGTCTAGGTATAGAACAAATAAAAGATAATTGGGAGTGTAAATATGTGGAAAAAAGACTTGCACAAAGGGAGATGGAGTGGATTTACCAGTTAAACAATTATCCTAAATGAGCTAAACTCTGATTTTGAATTTAAATGGTTTTTAGAGTAACATCGCATTTTAATGTTTTTATTTTTTTTAACATTTTATATTTTCTTTTGTCTTTTCATATAATCCAAAATATTACCAAGCATCACACATTTTACAAACTCTACCTACAGTAGGTAGGGCTGGACTATATAAGAACACAAAGTCCTGTATTACAATATGGTGGGTGGAGTCCAAAGTGATTGATATTTTTGCCATTCTGAAAACCAACTATTGGAGCGTGCATCTGATATAATCTACTATACAGAGCAACTATATTATGAGTGATGGCTAAATTGAATACACAGTGGAACGCAAACACGATCTCCAACTTTCGGTTTCCAATGACCTCCAGTAAATAGAATGCACGGTAAGCCACAAATATTACTTCCGTTTTGTGGTATCGGAGCGCACAATAAAGCAGAAGTAGGGGGTGTTAAATTATGGATGGGTACTTTAAATACTACACTTTCACATAAGCATGGCATAAACATTTGAAAAAAAGGTACTTAGTTACACGAAACACATTGTGTGAATGCCATGCAGTAACTGGATCCCTATACCTGGACTTCACTATTAAGACAAAGTTGGGTGGTGTGCTGTTTGACCTGCCTACAAATACAGACTTTGGATGCTGGACATTGTCAGGTCCGGGTGTTTTTGTGAATCCGTTAACCCGGGACCAACCACAGGTGTAGGTGCTGGGCTATGAAGAAAGCAGGGAGGACGAAGAAAGTTCCGATTCATATATTTATTCAAAATAACAATTCAGTAAAGAGTTAACTGACAAGTTGTTAATCATCATATTATACTGAAGTATTGCAGGAATAATATGCAAGAGAAAACTCAAAAATAAATAAAATAAATGTTCATGGAAACATATGCAAAACAAGCTGATGAATAAATGTTGGATTGTCCAAATATAAACAAGCTTTGATGCTGAACTGCAGAATATGATTAACTGGATAATGCAGACATGAAGAGATAACTGTAAGGATTTGCAATGGAGTTTTGAGAGTTAACTGAGAGACTGTGAAGAATTATCCTTGTTATGACAACATAGCAAATATAAACAAGCTTTGATGCTGAACTGCAGAATGTTATTAACTGGATAATGCAGACATGAAGAGATAACTGTAAGGATTTGCAATGGAGTTTTGAGAGTTAACTGAGAGACTGAAGAATTATCCTTGTTATGACAACATAGCAAATATAAACAAGCTTTGATGCTGAACTGCAGATTGTGTTTAACTGGTTAATGCAGACATGGAGAATTAACTGTAAGAATTGGCAATGGAGCTTTGAGAGTTGACTGAGAGACTGTGATGAATTATCCTTGTAATGACAACATAGCAAATAAAAGTACTGAATTGGGTTACTTGCGGGTTCCGGAGATCACTGTGAAACTGTAGTAGAATACAAGGTGATGAATGGGTTAAATGCAGAGTTGAACAAACGAACAGCTGAGAGAAACAGAATCCTCCAGACTTTGAATGATAGGCAGACTGACAAGGTAACCTCATGCAGGACACTGGGAATCCAACTATTTCCAATAGGAGTGCAATTAACTGACAGCACAGCAGAGAGCCGGTGGATCTTTCAGCAGTGAAGGCTGCAGACGGACCTCTGGGAACGGAGGCGATATCTGGACCACGGGAAACACACAGGAATGCACGGAGAGAGCTCAGAGCTAGAGCACAGCTTTGATACAACAAAGCACTGGCCCAGAGTAACATAATCCCAGCCTACTTAAAGGCAGCACAAGCACGGGATTGGCTTACACCTGCCCACAGGTGTTTTCACAAGTGCTCTGTATTAGCTATTTGGTCTCCAACATGGCCACCTCCTATACAGCAGACACACCGCAGTGCCTTAGGCCATTTGGTCCCCGCACTCACAGTTCCCAGACTCTGCATTACCTGTGCCATTGATCACGCCGTGTCCCCACACGGGCGCACAGCACCGCGAGCAACCGCACTGGCAACGGATGAACCCCAGAACCCGCAGAGGTAAGAGACCAGTTCGTGACAGTACCCCCTCCTCTAAGGGTGGTCTCCGAACACCTTTGAACCTTATCAGGATTTTTGGAGAAGTATTTCTGTACCAGTCTTGGAGCATGAACATCTTCAGAGAAAACCCAGGATCTTTCCTCTGGACCGTAACCCTTCCAGTCGACCAGAAACTGTAAACGTCCATATCGGGAACGTGAGTCCACAATCTCTTTAACTTCAAATTCCTCATTCTGCAAAGAGTGAACTTTAGGAGATTTGGACTGGGTAGTACGGAACTTATTGAGAATCAAAGGCTTCAGTAAAGATGTATGAAAGGCGTTAGGAATTCTCAAAGACGGTGGCAACTTGACTTTGTATGACACAGGGTTGAGTACCTTAACAATGGGAAATGGACCAATAAACTTGGGAGCAAATTTCTTAGAAGGAACTTTGAACTTGAGATTGCGCGTAGAAATCCAAACTTGGTCTCCCACTTTGTAACTCGGTACAGCTTTACGTTTTTTATCTGCAAAAGATTTATAACGAGCTGAAGTTTTGACCAAGGACTTACGTACACAACTCCAGATGCTAGATAGACGTTGAAGCTCTTGATCTGCTGCTGGAACCTCTAGGGCTGGCAATGGATGAAACTCTGGTGGAGAACTTCTTGGACTCTTATGTTGGGCACATTTAGGACATGCTGCTATAAACTCTTGGACATCGGCTTTGAGACGTGGCCACCAATAAGACTGTTGAATAAATTTGAGAGTCTTTAGAACCCCAGGATGACCCATGAAGGAAGAGGAGTGAGCCCAGGTAAGCAGCCGTTTTCGAAGACTTGTGGCGACAAAGGTCTTGCCAGGCGGAGGAACTGGAGAGGTTCGAGTCATTAAGAAGGACGTAGGATTCACAATGGCTTGATTCGTGGTAGCATCATTTAATTCAGAAGAAGCAAAGGACCGGGAAAGGGCATCTGCCTTTTTGTTCTGAGACCCTGGACGATAGGTGAGCTTGAAATCAAATCGTGTGAAGAAAAGCGACCATCTAGCTTGTCGTGGATTCAAACACTGAGCTGACTGCAGATACAGAAGATTCTTATGATCAGTATAAACTGTAATGCGATGTTGAGCTCCTTCTAGAAGGTATCTCCACTCCTCAAATGCCAACTTGATGGCAAGTAATTCTTGCTCACCGATTGCATAATTACGTTCGGCCGGGAGGAACTTACGGGAGAAATATCCGCAGGGATGGACCTTTTTATCTTCAAAGACTTGTGATAACACAGCTCCTACTGCTTCTGTAGATGCATCCACCTCTAGTAGAAAGGGACGATTCAAATCAGGCTGTCGAAGAATGGGGGCTGACACAAAGGCTTGCTTTAAATCAGAGAAGGCTTTGATTGCTTCAGAAGACCAGTTCGTAGGATTTGCTCCCTTGCGAGTTAGGGCTGCGATGGGAGCAGCTAACGTAGAATAATTCTTAATGAATCTCCTATAGAAATTAGCAAAGCCGAGAAATCGCTGAATCCCCTTGAGAGTTGTAGGAGTGGACCAATCCCGGATAGCTCGCGTCTCTGGGATGGATAGCGGATGAATTTGTCCCCTAGGAGGGGTCTTGCCCGGAACCAGGACGACTGGGCAGTCCCATTCACGATGAGGAGGTAGAGAGTCTGCTGCTTGCTTACTGGAAACATCCGCAAGGGATTGATACACCGGAGGTAGATCGGAAAGGCTAATTGACCGAAGAGGTACAATTGTAGCTACACAGTCCTTGGTACAAGATTTACCCCATGAAAGGACTTCCATGGTTTGCCAATTAAGTTGAGGATTATGTTTCTGCAGCCAAGGTAAACCAAGTATCACATCTTGAGAGGCTTTGGGAATCACGTAGAAGGAGAGGTATTCGGAATGGAGCTCACCAACTTTCATCTTGAGACATACGGTTCGATGAGTAATTATACCATCTGGAATTCGACTTCCATCCACTGCTGTAACAGCAACTGCTGCTTCCAGGGGCATGGTTTGAACTTTAGACCGTATGACAAAGGCTGAGGAGATGAAGTTCTTGGCTGCCCCGGAATCTAGGAGGGCTGAAACTTTCACTGTAGAACTTGGAACTTCTAATTGAATAGACAAGGTTGGCTCTTTCCCAGAACGTGATTCTAAAGTAACTCCTAGCTTAATCTCTCTTGAATAAGCTAGGAGGCGAGAGTTTCCCGGTCGGAGTTTGCAGAATTTAACTAAATGTTCGGAGGACCCACAGTACATGCAGAGGTTACCCTGTCGACGACGAAGTCGTTCCTCCTCTGTGAGGCGAGAGTGCCCAATCTGCATAGGTTCTTCAGTCATTACTGGAGACTGTGATGAAGAATCTTGTCGAGGTCTAGGATGATCACGTGGACTGGATCGCTCTGCCCTGGATTTCTCTAAACATCGCTCCCTGTAACGTAGATCAAGTTTGTTACAGAGAGAAATCAATTCATCCAGTTTAATTGGCACATCCCGGATAGTTAAATCATCCTTGATTCTTTCTGAAAGTCCATTCCAAAACGCGGCGATCAGGGCCTCCTCATTCCAGTTTAACTCTGAAGACAACGTGCGAAACTGAATAATATATTGACTGACAGGACGTAAACCTTGACGTAGACGGAGAATCTCCAAGGATGCTGAGGTGGTCCTGCCTGGTTCGTCAAAGATTCTCCGGAAGGAAGATACGAACTCTTTGTAATTAGAGAGGATAGGATCACCTCTCTCCCATAATGGTGATGCCCACTCCAGAGCCTGACCGGAGAGGAGGGCAATAATATATGCAACCTTAGAACGAGCTGATGGGAAACTGGCAGACATCAGTTCAAACTGGATCTCGCATTGATTCAGGAATCCTCTGCAAAGTTTTGGAGTTCCGTCAAACTTACTCGGAGAGGGTAACTGCAAGCGGGACGTAGGCAGCGTCACAGGAGAAGCTGTAGTGGTAACTGGGACATCTGGGGTTGGAATCTGGACTTGGAACGTTTTAATAGCCGTATGAAGAGTCTCTAAACGGTCTGCCATAGTTTGCATAAACTGCACTATTTGTGTCTGTATAGACTCCTGGTTTTCCAGACGGGAAAGGATATCTGACGTAGCACCGCCTCCTGCGAATTGGTCACTTGACGGATCCATGTGGCCAGTGCTTACTGTCAGGTCCGGGTGTTTTTGTGAATCCGTTAACCCGGGACCAACCACAGGTGTAGGTGCTGGGCTATGAAGAAAGCAGGGAGGACGAAGAAAGTTCCGATTCATATATTTATTCAAAATAACAATTCAGTAAAGAGTTAACTGACAAGTTGTTAATCATCATATTATACTGAAGTATTGCAGGAATAATATGCAAGAGAAAACTCAAAAATAAATAAAAGAAATGTTCATGGAAACATATGCAAAACAAGCTGATGAATAAATGTTGGATTGTCCAAATATAAACGAGCTTTGATGCTGAACTGCAGAATATGATTAACTGGATAATGCAGACATGAAGAGATAACTGTAAGGATTTGCAATGGAGTTTTGAGAGTTAACTGAGAGACTGTGAAGAATTATCCTTGTTATGACAACATAGCAAATATAAACAAGCTTTGATGCTGAACTGCAGAATGTTATTAACTGGATAATGCAGACATGAAGAGATAACTGTAAGGATTTGCAATGGAGTTTTGAGAGTTGACTGAGAGACTGAAGAATTATCCTTGTTATGACAACATAGCAAATATAAACAAGCTTTGATGCTGAACTGCAGATTGTGTTTAACTGGTTAATGCAGACATGGAGAATTAACTGTAAGAATTGGCAATGGAGCTTTGAGAGTTGACTGAGAGACTGTGATGAATTATCCTTGTAATGACAACATAGCAAATAAAAGTACTGAATTGGGTTACTTGCGGGTTCCGGAGATCACTGTGAAACTGTAGTAGAATACAAGGTGATGAATGGGTTAAATGCAGAGTTGAACAAACGAACAGCTGAGAGAAACAGAATCCTCCAGACTTTGAATGATAGGCAGACTGACAAGGTAACCTCATGCAGGACACTGGGAATCCAACTATTTCCAATAGGAGTGCAATTAACTGACAGCACAGCAGAGAGCCGGTGGATCTTTCAGCAGTGAAGGCTGCAGACGGACCTCTGGGAACGGAGGCGATATCTGGACCACGGGAAACACACAGGAATGCACGGAGAGAGCTCAGAGCTAGAGCACAGCTTTGATACAACAAAGCACTGGCCCAGAGTAACATAATCCCAGCCTACTTAAAGGCAGCACAAGCACGGGATTGGCTTACACCTGCCCACAGGTGTTTTCACAAGTGCTCTGTATTAGCTATTTGGTCTCCAACATGGCCACCTCCTATACAGCAGACACACCGCAGTGCCTTAGGCCATTTGGTCCCCGCACTCACAGTTCCCAGACTCTGCATTACCTGTGCCATTGATCACGCCGTGTCCCCACACGGGCGCACAGCACCGCGAGCAACCGCACTGGCAACGGATGAACCCCAGAACCCGCAGAGGTAAGAGACCGGTTCGTGACAGTACCCCCTCCTCTAAGGGTGGTCTCCGAACACCTTTGAACCTTATCAGGATTTTTGGAGAAGTATTTCTGTACCAGTCTTGGAGCATGAACATCTTCAGAGAAAACCCAGGATCTTTCCTCTGGACCGTAACCCTTCCAGTCGACCAGAAACTGTAAACGTCCATATCGGGAACGTGAGTCCACAATCTCTTTAACTTCAAATTCCTCATTCTGCAAAGAGTGAACTTTAGGAGATTTGGACTGGGTAGTACGGAACTTATTGAGAATCAAAGGCTTCAGTAAAGATGTATGAAAGGCGTTAGGAATTCTCAAAGACGGTGGCAACTTGACTTTGTATGACACAGGGTTGAGTACCTTAACAATGGGAAATGGACCAATAAACTTGGGAGCAAATTTCTTAGAAGGAACTTTGAACTTGAGATTGCGCGTAGAAATCCAAACTTGGTCTCCCACTTTGTAACTCGGTACAGCTTTACGTTTTTTATCTGCAAAAGATTTATAACGAGCGGAAGTTTTGACCAAGGACTTACGTACACAACTCCAGATGCTAGATAGACGTTGAAGCTCTTGATCTGCTGCTGGAACCTCTAGGGCTGGCAATGGATGAAACTCTGGTGGAGAACTTCTTGGACTCTTATGTTGGGCACATTTAGGACATGCTGCTATAAACTCTTGGACATCGGCTTTGAGACGTGGCCACCAATAAGACTGTTGAATAAATTTGAGAGTCTTTAGAACCCCAGGATGACCCATGAAGGAAGAGGAGTGAGCCCAGGTAAGCAGCCGTTTTCGAAGACTTGTGGCGACAAAGGTCTTGCCAGGCGGAGGAACTGGAGAGGTTCGAGTCATTAAGAAGGACGTAGGATTCACAATGGCTTGATTCGTGGTAGCATCATTTAATTCAGAAGAAGCAAAGGACCGGGAAAGGGCATCTGCCTTTTTGTTCTGAGACCCTGGACGATAGGTGAGCTTGAAATCAAATCGTGTGAAGAAAAGCGACCATCTAGCTTGTCGTGGATTCAAACACTGAGCTGACTGCAGATACAGAAGATTCTTATGATCAGTATAAACTGTAATGCGATGTTGAGCTCCTTCTAGAAGGTATCTCCACTCCTCAAATGCCAACTTGATGGCAAGTAATTCTTGCTCACCGATTGCATAATTACGTTCGGCCGGGAGGAACTTACGGGAGAAATATCCGCAGGGATGGACCTTTTTATCTTCAAAGACTTGTGATAACACAGCTCCTACTGCTTCTGTAGATGCATCCACCTCTAGTAGAAAGGGACGATTCAAATCAGGCTGTCGAAGAATGGGGGCTGACACAAAGGCTTGCTTTAAATCAGAGAAGGCTTTGATTGCTTCAGAAGACCAGTTCGTAGGATTTGCTCCCTTGCGAGTTAGGGCTGTGATGGGAGCAGCTAACGTAGAATAATTCTTAATGAATCTCCTATAGAAATTAGCAAAGCCGAGAAATCGCTGAATCCCCTTGAGAGTTGTAGGAGTGGACCAATCCCGGATAGCTCGCGTCTCTGGGATGGATAGCGGATGAATTTGTCCCCTAGGAGGGGTCTTGCCCGGAACCAGGACGACTGGGCAGTCCCATTCACGATGAGGAGGTAGAGAGTCTGCTGCTTGCTTACTGGAAACATCCGCAAGGGATTGATACACCGGAGGTAGATCGGAAAGGCTAATTGACCGAAGAGGTACAATTGTAGCTACACAGTCCTTGGTACAAGATTTACCCCATGAAAGGACTTCCATGGTTTGCCAATTAAGTTGAGGATTATGTTTCTGCAGCCAAGGTAAACCAAGTATCACATCTTGAGAGGCTTTGGGAATCACGTAGAAGGAGAGGTATTCGGAATGGAGCTCACCAACTTTCATCTTGAGACATACGGTTCGATGAGTAATTATACCATCTGGAATTCGACTTCCATCCACTGCTGTAACAGCAACTGCTGCTTCCAGGGGCATGGTTTGAACTTTAGACCGTATGACAAAGGCTGAGGAGATGAAGTTCTTGGCTGCCCCGGAATCTAGGAGGGCTGAAACTTTCACTGTAGAACTTGGAACTTCTAATTGAATAGACAAGGTTGGCTCTTTCCCAGAACGTGATTCTAAAGTAACTCCTAGCTTAATCTCTCTTGAATAAGCTAGGAGGCGAGAGTTTCCCGGTCGGAGTTTGCAGAATTTAACTAAATGTTCGGAGGACCCACAGTACATGCAGAGGTTACCCTGTCGACGACGAAGTCGTTCCTCCTCTGTGAGGCGAGAGTGCCCAATCTGCATAGGTTCTTCAGTCATTACTGGAGACTGTGATGAAGAATCTTGTCGAGGTCTAGGATGATCACGTGGACTGGATCGCTCTGCCCTGGATTTCTCTAAACATCGCTCCCTGTAACGTAGATCAAGTTTGTTACAGAGAGAAATCAATTCATCCAGTTTAATTGGCACATCCCGGATAGTTAAATCATCCTTGATTCTTTCTGAAAGTCCATTCCAAAACGCGGCGATCAGGGCCTCCTCATTCCAGTTTAACTCTGAAGACAACGTGCGAAACTGAATAATATATTGACTGACAGGACGTAAACCTTGACGTAGACGGAGAATCTCCAAGGATGCTGAGGTGGTCCTGCCTGGTTCGTCAAAGATTCTCCGGAAGGAAGATACGAACTCTTTGTAATTAGAGAGGATAGGATCACCTCTCTCCCATAATGGTGATGCCCACTCCAGAGCCTGACCGGAGAGGAGGGCAATAATATATGCAACCTTAGAACGAGCTGATGGGAAACTGGCAGACATCAGTTCAAACTGGATCTCGCATTGATTCAGGAATCCTCTGCAAAGTTTTGGAGTTCCGTCAAACTTACTCGGAGAGGGTAACTGCAAGCGGGACGTAGGCAGCGTCACAGGAGAAGCTGTAGTGGTAACTGGGACATCTGGGGTTGGAATCTGGACTTGGAACGTTTTAATAGCCGTATGAAGAGTCTCTAAACGGTCTGCCATAGTTTGCATAAACTGCACTATTTGTGTCTGTATAGACTCCTGGTTTTCCAGACGGGAAAGGATATCTGACGTAGCACCGCCTCCTGCGAATTGGTCACTTGACGGATCCATGTGGCCAGTGCTTACTGTCAGGTCCGGGTGTTTTTGTGAATCCGTTAACCCGGGACCAACCACAGGTGTAGGTGCTGGGCTATGAAGAAAGCAGGGAGGACGAAGAAAGTTCCGATTCATATATTTATTCAAAATAACAATTCAGTAAAGAGTTAACTGACAAGTTGTTAATCATCATATTATACTGAAGTATTGCAGGAATAATATGCAAGAGAAAACTCAAAAATAAATAAAAGAAATGTTCATGGAAACATATGCAAAACAAGCTGATGAATAAATGTTGGATTGTCCAAATATAAACGAGCTTTGATGCTGAACTGCAGAATATGATTAACTGGATAATGCAGACATGAAGAGATAACTGTAAGGATTTGCAATGGAGTTTTGAGAGTTAACTGAGAGACTGTGAAGAATTATCCTTGTTATGACAACATAGCAAATATAAACAAGCTTTGATGCTGAACTGCAGAATGTTATTAACTGGATAATGCAGACATGAAGAGATAACTGTAAGGATTTGCAATGGAGTTTTGAGAGTTAACTGAGAGACTGAAGAATTATCCTTGTTATGACAACATAGCAAATATAAACAAGCTTTGATGCTGAACTGCAGATTGTGTTTAACTGGTTAATGCAGACATGGAGAATTAACTGTAAGAATTGGCAATGGAGCTTTGAGAGTTGACTGAGAGACTGTGATGAATTATCCTTGTAATGACAACATAGCAAATAAAAGTACTGAATTGGGTTACTTGCGGGTTCCGGAGATCACTGTGAAACTGTAGTAGAATACAAGGTGATGAATGGGTTAAATGCAGAGTTGAACAAATGAACAGCTGAGAGAAACAGAATCCTCCAGACTTTGAATGATAGGCAGACTGACAAGGTAACCTCATGCAGGACACTGGGAATCCAACTATTTCCAATAGGAGTGCAATTAACTGACAGCACAGCAGAGAGCCGGTGGATCTTTCAGCAGTGAAGGCTGCAGACGGACCTCTGGGAACGGAGGCGATATCTGGACCACGGGAAACACACAGGAATGCACGGAGAGAGCTCAGAGCTAGAGCACAGCTTTGATACAACAAAGCACTGGCCCAGAGTAACATAATCCCTGCCTACTTAAAGGCAGCACAAGCACGGGATTGGCTTACACCTGCCCACAGGTGTTTTCACAAGTGCTCTGTATTAGCTATTTGGTCTCCAACATGGCCACCTCCTATACAGCAGACACACCGCAGTGCCTTAGGCCATTTGGTCCCCGCACTCACAGTTCCCAGACTCTGCATTACCTGTGCCATTGATCACGCCGTGTCCCCACACGGGCGCACAGCATCGCGAGCAACCGCACTGGCAACGGATGAACCCCAGAACCCGCAGAGGTAAGAGACCGGTTCGTGACAGACATCTTTTGACACACACCACCGCCCATTCTGGTATGAAGTTAAAGGAATAACCTGTCATTCTTTTATTGCTTTTGAAGCTAAAGTACAGTATATGCACTAAAGACACTTTACTATGGTATATGCCAAATGAGGAAACTACCTATACTGTATGTGCTTTATGCTACTGATATTGAGGCAATATGGGGTATATTTACTAAGATCCTGATTTTGACCGAGATGGTGTTTTTTCTTCAAAGTGTCATCTCGGGAATTTACTAAACTCAAATCACGGCAGTGATGAGTGCATTCGTATTTTTTTGGAACTCAAAGAAAAAAATTACGAATGAATACACCATCGGTCAAATACGTCTGTAATTTGGTAGAACTCGGTAATTTACTAAAAAGTGTAATTCACAAACACTGCCGGCAATAGCCAAACACTGCCGTGAAAAAATGCAAATCGTAAAAAAGTGCTAAAATAAAACAGACCTGCTTTTTTTTACCGTGTTGTGATAGGCATGCACGGATCCATGAGATCCGTGCATGTTTATAAGTGGGAAGGGGTGGAAAGTGTTAAATTTGTTGGAAAAAAATGCGTAGGGTCCCCCCTCCTAAGCAAAACCAGCCTCGGGCTATTTGAGCCGGTCCTGGTTGAAAAAATATGGGGAAAAAAGTGACAGGGGTTCCCATATTTAATCAACCAGCACCGGGCTCTGCGCTTGGTCCTGGTTCCAAAAATACGGGGGACAAAAAGCGTAGGGGTCCCCCGTATTTCTGAAACCAGCACCAGGCTCCACTAGCCAGATACATAATGCCACAGCCGGGGGACACTTTTATATTGGGCCCTGCGGCCCTGGCATTACATACCCAACTAGTCACCCCTGGCTGGGGTACCCTGGAGGAGTGGGGACCCCTTCAATCAAGGGGTCCCCCCTCCAGCCACCCAAGGGCCAGGGGTGAAGCCTGAGGATGTCCCCCCATCCAAGGGCGGCAGATGGGGGGCTGATAGCCATTTTGTCAAAATTTGAATATTGTTTTTAGTCACAGTACTACAAGTCCCAGCAAGCCTCCCCCGCAAGCTGGTACTTGGAGAACCACAAGTACCAGCATGCGGAGGAAAACCAGGCCCGCTGGTACCTGTAGTACTACTACTAAAAAAATACCCCAATAAAAACAGGACACACACACCTTGAAAGTAAAAGTTTATTACATACATCCACACCTCCAAACATACATACTTACCTATGTTCACACGAGGGTCGGTCCTCTTCTCCATGTAGAATCCATGGGGTACCTGTTTGAAAAATTATACTCACATAATCCAGTGTAGATCGGTCCTCTTCTGTTCTATTTGTAATCCACGTACTTTGCAAAAAAAAAAAACAGACACCCGACCACGCACTGAAAGGGGCCCCATGTTTTCACATGGGACCCCTTTCCCCGACTGCCAGGAACCCCCCTTGACTTCTGTCTAAGAGGATTCCTTCAGCCAATCAGGGTGCGCCACGTCGTGGCACCCTCCTGATTGGCTGTGTGCTCCTGTAGTGTCTGTCAGGCAGCACACGGCAGTGATACAATGTAGCGCCTATGCGCTCCATTGTAACCAATGGTGGGAACTTTGTGGCCAGCGGTTGACCGAAAGTAACCTCACCGCTGACCGCAAAGTTCCCACCATTGGTTACAATGGAGCGCACAGGCGCTACATTGTATCACTGCCGTGTGCTGCCTGACAGACACTACAGGAGCACACAGCCAATCAGGAGGGTGCCACGATGTGGCGCTCCCTGATTGGCTGAAGGAACCCTCTTAGACAGAAGTCAGGGGGGGTTCCTGGCAGTCGGGGAAAGGGGTCCCATGTGAAAACATGGGGCCCCTTTCAGTGCGTGGTCGGGTGTCCGTTTTTTTTATTTGCAAAAGTACGTGGATTACAAATAGAACAGAAGAGGACCGATCTACACTGGATTATGTGAGTATCATTTTTCCAACAGGTACCCCATGGATTCTACATGGAGAAGAGGACCGACCCTCATGTGAGCATAGGTAAGTATGTATGTTTGGAGGTGTAGATGTATGAAATAAACTTTTACTTTCAAGGTGTGTGTGTCCTGTTTTTATTGGGGTATTTTTTTAGTAGTAGTACTACAGGTACCAGCGGGCCTGGTTACCAGCGGGCCTGGTTTTCCTCCGCATGCTGGTACTTGTGGTTCTCCAAGTACCAGCTTGCGGGGGAGGCTTGCTGGGACTTGTAGTACTGCTACTAAAAACAATATTCAAATTTTGACAAAAAGGCTATCAGCCCCCCATCCGCCGCCCTTGGATGGGAGGGACAGACTCGGGCTTCACCCCTGGCCCTTTGGTGGCTGGAGGGGGGGACCCCTTGATTGAAGGGGTCCCCACTCCTCCAGGGTACCCCGGCCAGGGGTGACTAGTTGGGTATGTAATACCAGGGCCACAGGGACCAATATAAAAGTGTCCCCCGGCTGTGGCATTATGTATCTGGCTAGTGGAGCCTGGTGCTGGTTTCAGAAATACGGGGGACCCCTACGCTTTTTGTCCCCCATATTTTTGGAACCAGGACCAGGCGCAGAGCCCGGTGCTGGTTGATTAAATATGGGGGAACCCCTGTCACTTTTTTTCCCAGATTTTTTCAACCAGGACCGGCTCAAAGAGCCCGAGGCTGGTTTTGCTTAGGAGGGGGGACCCCACGCATTTTTTTAATAAAATTTTTACAATGTTTTATTTTTTACGAAAGGTGCACAATGAAGCCCAGCACGGATCTCACAGATCCGGCCGAGATTCATTGTGTTAAAGTCAGCAGTGTTTTACAAATCACTCCCGTAAAACATTGCCAAAAAATACGAATGACATCGACATCGGTAAATACGAAAATGCAGAATACGACAGCTAGGTAAATTAGTCGTAATAAATTCAAAAAGTTGCAAATTTACACTTTCGATGTCATTCGTGTTTGAACTTTAACCTCATTTGGAAAAATACGAATTTTAGTAAATATACCCCTATGTATGTTCAAACCTTATCTGTTTTTTTAGAAATGTAATTTTTTTCTTCACTCTTTAAAGTTTGTCATATATTTTATTATAGACTAAAGGATACAATCTCTATTGCAATGAATTGTAAATAGCTCTCATCTTTAAGAAAACAGCATTATTGTGTACCTACTGTATCATCTTTGATTTTCTTGATTTCATGCTATAAGTACTTAGTGTGCACTTATTTAAAAGGTACATAAGCTGCATATTTTCTTTTCACTGTGTTTTAACAAGTAAATGTCCACGCACTATTGTACACCAAGAAGCACAGCAGCTCAGAACAGCAGTAACAATTTAAGAAAATTGACAATAGACTTACAGTATTTGTAACTATGTGGTAGTCTGCTATATGAGCAAATTTAAACAATAAAATCATTTTACTTAATTGATAATGGTTTAAAGTGCTCCTGAAAATATTAGATTTATGTAGGTAAAAATACTGTAACACTTTTTTCTATATATAAAAGCAATACTTACAATCCATATACCATCAAACCGAATAAATCGTTCTCTAAATTCTTTCACTTCTTGCTTCCACCATTCCACTGTCTCATTCTTAAAAAAATCTGGAAATGCTGTATGAGCTCTGTATATCTAAAAACAAATAAATATGTATACATCATGTTGTAAAATGTTTCTCCAAGTACATAAGTATCTTAAGAAGGAGGGATGCAAAACTCGCAGAAAGAGCGTAAAACAGAATTCATGATTTTGTGTTTTTTTCCCAAATGTTTTCATTAGAGAAGATAGCACATACAGTGTGAAGAAAACATAACACAATTTACAAATATACAGTACAGTTTACATAATCTAGCAGAATACAACAATGATGGGCATAGCAAAAAAAGTGTAAAACAAAAAGATATAAAAATCTTAAAGGTACATTAGGAGCCAAAGTAACATGAATCGGGTTATCATGGTATGACCTAGATCTGGAGGGTCCCACTAGAAAGTATATCTGTGTTATACCCCGTGGCAAGCCTGACTGCCTTACGTACATAATTCTTAGTAGAGGATGGTAGCGTAAGCAAATAAGAGATCCATATAGCAAAAAAAAAATTGTGACATTTAATGAACATTTGACCCATTTCATTTGGTATAGAAAAGACAAATGGGGCTGCATAAGTACATGAGATATGCAGTCTTTATGGATCCATTGTGACAGGATTGTCTTTTTTGAGACTGCAGCAATGAGGGCCAGCAACAATCTTTGATTTAGATTTTAAAATCAAATAATAACACTATGACCTTTTTGTAGACATCATTTTATGCTGGTCATAAATTGTAGCTTACAAGCTGACAGAGAAAGGGAAGGAGATGGCTACCCAATAGTTAGAGCACCTCTGTTCACTGAAGTTGACTGAGTAATAGTCGGATGGATCAGACAGGATTGAAAACAAAACTGAATGGTTCAGATAATTTTCAGACTGTACACAATCATCGTTCAGTACCATACACTGAACGATTAATGTTCAAACCTGTTAGTAGGTATGGTAGTTTGCACAATTATCATGTAGTGTATTTACAGCTTAAGTGTCATTTTAATATTTGAATGGTTTTGAGCCTCAGGCAACTGCAATTCAAAATCCTATCTGACTTTTTGGTTAAAATCCTTTCCTTTTGGATTTCTACTATGTGCTGCTATCTTATTTTAATTAGCAATCACAAGGAAATGCCAGAAATTTAAAGAGTTGCAATACATAAATTAATTATATATCTTCTATTTGAACAGACAAAATGTTTGAACTTATCTATGGAAAAGACCAGTAGGTTCACAACCAGAGACTTCAAGTACCACCAACAGGTCATGTTTTGTGGATTTCTTTAATCATGCACAGGTCAGTTAATATGTTTATTTATTTATCTGGGTCAGTAATTATATCACCAGCTTCAACAGTGAGGAAATCCTCAACCATATCTGGTAGAGTTGCTCTATACTTGCACATTACTGTACAGCTGTCCATAACCTCCTGAAAAGATTACTTGAGTCCCTAATCCCAAAAAATCCATGGAATGTTCTTTTATGCCAACCCCTCAGACCATGTCAAATTCTCCATCAAATTGGTATCCCATATTTTAGTTGCTGCTTAAAATTCTTTTTGCACATAATTGGAAAAAACTCTTCCTTCATCCTTCTCTGCCCTGAAAGCCCAAATTTGGCATATTGTGACTTTGAAATGCCTCACCTATTACCTACATGGCAGAGGTTATAATATTACCCAGGGCTGGGCTCCTTGACTCTCCCTTGCAGTGGGAGATATTTACAGTACTTACCGCAACTTGTGTGTCCCAATCCAGTGAGTTATCAACATCAACATTAGGTAAATCTGGCCAGACCTGGCATAAGAAATGTCATAATGTAAAAAAACATATAGACTGTATTTAGCATCTCATGCTGCCCCACAGATGTAAGAAATATGTAGAAAATACATTAATAAAAAGCAGTATTCCATACATATTTTTCTTAACTGATTAACTTAAAGGGTAGATATTGATTTTCATTGTTTACTTTAATGTTGAAATGTTGCATGTTGATCTAGATTTAAAATAACTATCCTTTTTTAAATATTAAGATATATTAATATTAAAAAATATTACTTAACACCAAAGCATATTTAAAAGTGTTTACAAAAATACTATGTGGGATTGTCTGCTTACTATTCGTTGTTACTTCTGAACATTTTCTCAATAATATTCAACAGAATTAATAGGAATTGTTGAGGATAGTTGAAATGATTGGTGCTAAGAAATGTTAGTGGAATTGCACAATTCTACAGTAAATTTTGGAGCTAAATAATTTTGATTGTTTTATTTTGCATACGAGAGATAATACAGTGTTCATATAATTGAAGCTCCATTATATGAGGTAAATGTATTCATGTCAAGTGGTGTATCAATTATGGGTGATGAGCATTGGAGAAAATATCCACAAACATTGCATGCCCTATGGCAAAATCCAGCATAAATGCTCACAATACACTATTTCTTGTCTGCCAACTCTGAATTTCAAGGCAAATAATCCAAGTTCTTTGTGGTGTCGAAGAAAAAGGGTATTAAAACTGTCTGCAGGATAAGTTAATCAACCAGTGGAGTAATATAATTTCTTCTGCCCCTTTCTTTTGCCTACTTTCAGACTCAGTAAATAGGGTTCTGAGGAATTATTCTGAATTCTTTTGCTATAACCTATGCATTGAACCTCCTCAACATAAAACTATCACTATTCACTATAATTTCTTATTAGACAATGGATAGCATAACACACTCACCACAGGTTTACATCATTGGTTATACCATTTTCCTTAGCTATCAGGGTGGATACGGCTATTTCAGATTTCTGTGAGCATGTGCAGTGTACTGAACTTTTTCCTAATGTAAATCATAGAGCATATGTATTCCCATACCACACTGATCTAACAGCCTTGCCTTCATCCCACCATGGTCCTAGGTGCCAGGTGATGTATTTGGTAGATTTTTTTCACTGCCTATGGTGTTGTCATTTTGTGATACATTTTTGGTTCAAGTTAGGAAACTTCCTATGGAAGACTTAGTATAGTATTTTTCTGTTTCATACCAGAGTTTGCAATTTTGGGGCTAATCCTGCCAAGCTTCTTGCTATTACTGCAGCATCCAAGAAGACCATATGCCAGTTGTGAATTCTACCACATGCCCCGCCATTTCAATTATTGAAAGAAAACTCTGCTATACAGTATCTTTAGAATGTACAGGCTTGAGTCCACAATGGACACAGGGGCAGGAGTCACAAAATACTTTGGAGATATTAATCGAAACACTCCCAAAATCACAAATTCATAGGTGTTTTCATTCCATGTGGTATGAATTGAGAATTGCAGATAATGCCTCATCTGCTTAATTTTAGGGAGGAGAACCTCACAGTGCAACATCTCTTTAGAATATTCGATGTCTGATAGTTTATAAATATGTTTACAAATGTTTATCTCAAGAACTCAAATGTACTATCCATTTTTTTTTGTATCACAGGCTGTGTTTAGTCTGTAATGTTTCGGTCAAGGATAGGGATCATCTACACAGCCACTGTTTCTAGTCACTCAACCTGCTAGTCTCCTTGTTCACCTGTGATACAGTGGGGTAAATGTAAGAAGCATTGGTATGGAGGGAAGCAGTATCAACGCGCTTTATGTGCACTCTACCGCTACCCCCCATATATGACATCCACGGCTATACGCCCCTGTCCATATCGGCAAATGAGGAGAAGCGGGAAGAACCGGTATCATACATTTACCCCCATTATTTACCTTTTCTGTATAAATGTTTCAAAAGCTTTTGATTTTAATAAAAGAGCATTCAACAAGTATATTTATTTTTTAACAAATAAGTATGTAAATTTAAATAACTGTATACACTTATGTAGATATGAACATATACATGTTTATATTGTATGTAAAATGTTGCATTTCCATACAGCAGATGTGAACATAAAAGACGTATGTGTCTGTATGCATATTTGGTAACAATTTAATTTACAACTCCTTTAGCGTAAAGAACTGGGAACATTTTAAACAAGGAGGAGGCCTATATGTATTCTATGTATTCTAAGTGGGATGCCACCTGTTGGGCCAGTGCATGCGCCTATATGCATATATCTGCTATTTTCCGGTGCTTTATCTATTGTGCATGCAGTTACACCATTTTCCCTGTCATTCAAAGTGCTGACCCCCGGTTCGAAGTATGCACTAATGATGATGATGATGATGACTGGAAGCCATGTATATTTATCTGAATGTATTTGGACACTCTCTCTCTGTTTATAAATCCTTTTTTTTGGCTCCTACATTATATGAAGTTTCATTAATATTTTTGTATTACTTCATTTTTTTTTAATTTGCACCATTCAGTAATAATCATATTTGATTTTTTAAAAGGGAAATCAACAAATGCTTGTATTTGTATTTATGTAAGTTTTTTATTCTGTGTTTAAATATATTTTACATTGTGAATGGATTTTTTTAAATTAATCTCACCAGAGAGTGTATAATATATGTCTTACATTTTTATATTGTGTATAAATTGGGTAATATGACTTTTCTATACCAACACTGTCAAGCAACATCTCTAAGCTTTTTATACTCTTGGTGTATGTAGCACATGCTACTATTCCCGAGCTAGATGCATCTTGAGATATAGCTGGCTCAGCATAAACATGTATCTGCATCTTTTCTTCAGTTGCATTGTATACCTGCCCTTCTTAATGTAAATCTGTCCTGTTCTGCATTATTCTCATATAATCACCATATATGTTTTTGTTAGATGCTGCTCATCACTTTCAGATCATACATACCTTTCCCCATACAATGTCACTTTTATCATCCCATTTAATAAACACGTCCTGATCCCTTCCTCTAGTGAATGGTGGATAAGGTTCTGTTTCGTTTCCTGCAATCGCTGGATCCTAAAAAATTGTAAATACATAAATTCACTGATACATGAAACAGTGCCATAATTAATTCCTTTACGTATAGATTTTATACAGTAAAATATTAAGCAATTGGAACATCATTCAATGGTAACCACACATGAGCAGTTCATATTAGCATGGAGCAATACATCCTGCTTCCCATTTGTTCACTGAGGACACAATGATGGTTTGCGATTCCCATTAAGTTTTGGATTGGCAAACTGGGATATTGCCAGTGGGCCCCAATCCCCTCTAGCCAGGCCTGGAAAAAGGTTGGTGGGGGCCCAGGGGCAATGAAGTTGTGGGGGTTCCCACTACTAAAATTTCTGGGAAACACCTCTGAGCATCCCCCTCCCCACAAAAACCCACACATGAACTAACTACTAGTATGGGACAGTGTGCCAGAGCAGCAGACGCGGGTTGCCCAAGGTCAGTATCTTGCAGGATTTCACTGCACTATCCTGTGAGACTGACTGCTGTAGATGGCAGAGCTCCTCAGCCTAGTCACCCAAGGGGGACTACTCCACTTCAAACAGCAGTGTGTTGGATCCCAGAGATGAATGCCCCTGTCGCCCCCTTTGTTAATCTCACTCTGCCTCTGCCTAGCAAGCAGAGTAGATCTAAATGCAGTGGTATCATTGTGTCTAGCACTGGGTCTGTTTGGAAATGCACCAGGCATATTTTTATCATATTAATTCATTCTAATTAATTTTTGTAATACTAATTAATGTTTTAATCAGACACAGCCAGAATAACAGCAGCATAAAGTTGGGCAGCATTAAAATCTTGAGTCATATGATCTTGGAGATTTCATTACCAGTGTCTAAATAGTCACTGGTGCTGACTAAATACAAACAGAGAGTTTGCCCCAACACATCACATCATGTGACCTGTAACACTGATAAAGACTGTCAGTCTTTCAATTCTTCCCCAGAGTTAGGAGTCTATTTACTGAACATTGAAAACAGATAAAGTGGAGACAGCTAAAGTACCAGCAGATTAGTTTATAGCTGTCATTTTTCAAACACAGGGGGAGATGTATTAAGCCTTGAAAAGTGATAAAGTGGAGAGAGATAAAGTACCAGCCAATCAGCTCCTAGCTGCCATGCTACAGGCTGTGTTTGAAAAATGTCAGTTAGGAAGTGGTTGGTACTTTATCTCCATCCACTTTATTCCTCTCCAAGGCTTAGTACATCTCCCCCACCCAGCCTGTTACATGACAGTTAGAAGCTGATTGGCTGATAATTTATCTCTCTCTACTTTAACTCTATCCAATGCTTAGTAAATAGACCCACTGATAAGTGATCAGAAAAGTTCTCTTATCTCCAGGAATCATGCACGCCTACCCCTTGTATTGAAATTGAAGGAGTGGCATTGAACAGCCAATCCATATTGTATACAGTAAACTGGTATCATTAATTTTTGCACATACTGTATATACAGTATTATACAATACAGTACTATTAGATCTTAAAAAAGTACCAAAATAAAAAGCAAGAAATAAGAAAAAAATAAAGCTGTCATACTTTTTGCTACAGTATATGAAATATGAAGGTGTGGTTGTTGAAGCTATCTATCTTTATGCTTAAGGAGTTATAATTGTGCACTGTTATTACTGTGGGTTCTATTTTGTAAACAAAATTAAGTCTTTTTTACCAACCTTTTTGCTGGATAAAAATTTTAATTTCATCTCTTACTATTTAGAATAAAGAAAGGTGCGGAGTAATCACTGAATTCTCCACCTTTTGTTTTCTCTAATAACAGTGCTGCAGTCCACATTGGTTTCTATGGGATCCCCATAGGTTACTGTGGGTACATAAACTCATCTCAGGATGGTGTTATGTGCACCATCAGCAGAGATAACCAGGAAGAGACCATTTTCTTCCTGCTTTCTCCCATGTTGCATTGCACCCCTTGTGCCCTTAAGCTAGGGTGCGCATACACACAGGGCACATCTATCGTCTCTGCCAAAGACAACACTTACCAGGGCAGACCTTTACTGCTAGGTCTGTCCTGACACCCAAAAATTAAATATGGAAATAAAAGCAAAGCGAAAATTGCCTATATTTTTATGCCACTTTTTGCTTTCCTTTTTAAAGACAGCCATATATACATAACTAAATATGAGATTAATTTATAATTCATTTCTAAACCAGATTACTTTGGTGTGGAGATACTGTAACCAGTTATTTGAAGTTGGAGTTTTGTTAAAATAACATTACTACAATTCTAAACTAATCTACAAATATTCACAAACGTCATACCAGCATGATGATAACTCGCATTCCATCTAATCTGATACTATCAAATATTTCAGGAAGTCTTGCAAAATCTTTGCCCAAAGTGAAGTCCATTTGTCTCTCCATGTAATCAATGTCAGCATACTGTACATCCTAAGAGAAAAAAATACACACTTAGTGCACAGTAAAACATTATTTGCATGAGGCAAGGCTTATTTAATGGGGGAAAAACACCTTATTTTACATCATACAGTGACTCCAGAAGTTTTGGCACCCATCATGGACATTACCTAAAAAAATATATTAAATAAACCACACATGCAATGAGTGATATGTTAGCCATAAATAATGTAGTAAGCTGCAAAGGTTTTATTTTCCAATTGTGCTTTTCTATTGTAACATGATTTTTTTTTAAAAACATAGGTTCCACATATATTGCCACCCCCATTATTAATATTTGGTGGTCTTCCCTGGCATGAATAACATCACGGAGACACTTTTTGTTATACTGAACAAGGTTGGAGAACACTTGTTGAGCGATCTTGGACTACTCCTCCATGTAGAACATTTCCAGTTCCTTGATATCCTTCGGTCAACACTTGTGGGCTGTTTTATATACACCACAGGTTTTCAAAAGGGACACTGAGTAGACCATTGCAAAACTTTAATTTTGTGTTGCTGCAACCATTTCTGTGAGGATTTTAATGTGGGTTTGTAATCCCTTATTTTACTGAAAAATCCACCAAAAGCCAAATTGCAACCTTCTTACAGAAGCGGTAAAACTTTGACCTAGAATCTCCTAGTACAGAGTGGAATTCACTACTCTAATGATTTTCACGAGTCCCTGGTTCAGTAGAATGTGTATGTATACATGTGTGTATACTAGTCATTAGGTTTTGTGCCCGATTCAGAATCAGGTCCATTATGTGAAACATATCACTAGACTAAGAATTATTGTAAAAGACCGAAATAACAGCTACAGTAAATCTTAAGGGTTATCAATTCTGAAATATAAAAGACTAGTAACAAAACAGAATAGCAATAGAATAGTGATTTAATCGATGATAAAATTACCAGCATATTCTACCATATGCAATAACACGCCCACAAATGCCAATTAAATGATCCTTAGCCCATAAATATATAACTTTCATATTAAATCTGTCATTTGCCAGATTAAAGCATCTGTCCCCCCCACACTTAACCAACGCAGTATCTTTTAGCCAATCCCTGGCTAATGACCAGGCCTTGTTTTGCTCCTTACAACTCATTATCACGTCAATCCCTTCCCTGCACTGGGAGTCAGTAGCTTGGGGAGTACACACTTTGTCCGCGCACTCTGCTCCCACTCCACATGACAGAGATGGGACAGACCAGAGCTGGGGTTTTTTTCAAATGCACAAAATACAGTATACTAGACCCGTTCTCCACCCCTACTTTTTTTCTAAAAACATAATATAGTGCCTACTGTATGTGTCCATAGATTATAGTCCCAATCATGCCAATACAGATGTGTCATCATACTGTACATCTAGCCTCAATATACCATGAAGCACATAGGTCCCATAGGACTCTGCTAGTGTTGGGTGTCTTTTTTTATGAAAATGCATCTTAGTCACAATGTGATGTGATCTGAATGCACCATAAAACTGTGCTGATTACTTTGATACTGTATGTGACACTTATATCTGTGTATGACTGAGGCTCTGAATCTGTATACAAAGTGCTATGATGCAGTGGACCTAGTTTTTCTTTATGCCAAGTTCTGTTGTGCTTCACATAAAGACTCAGTCACACACAGTTATACAAGTAGAGATGAGCGATTCGGATTTTGAGAAATCCGTATCACCCAGAACTTCCCCTATCTGGGGCAGTCGAGCCCGGGGCTCGGATAAGCCCTGTCTTCCTGGAGCCCTGCCTGAGCCGAACCCTGGAGATCCCACTGTCGGGACTAGCGTGTTTGCCTGGGGTGCCGATTTCAAAAGTCAATAAGGCTGACCGCTGATTGGCTGAGAGAGCCGTCTGTCACAGCTCTCAGCCAATTAGCATGTCCCCATAGACTTTAATAGGGGGAAATATGGTGGCCCGCACCACTCTGACACCACTGTCCGCACTGCCGACACCTCCGCCTGCATTTCCAATGACACCACCGGCATTGCCAACACCCCCACACTGCCGGCACTCCCACACTGATGATACCACCAGCAATCCCGCGCTGCTGACATCCCTGCCTTTGAGGATACCAACCGAACCCCCGCACTGCTGACTCAGTCAGCATCCTTACACTGCTGACATACCCCAGCACTGAGGACACCGCTGGCACTATTGCATTGCTGACAGTGTTGGCACCACTGCACTGAGGACAACAACACTTCTGCAATGCCGACACTACTAGCACCCAGCAGTACTAACACCACCAGCAACCCCGTACTGAGGATACTGCAGACACTGCCGGCACCCCTGGCAATGAGGACACCCCTGACACCCCCACACTGCCTACACAGCCAGCAGTACCACTCCACCAGCAATTCCGCATCAAGGACACTGCCGGCACCCCCACACTGAGGACACATTCATCATTGCCGACACTGCCAGCACCCCAGCAGTGCAGACACCGCCGGCTTCCCCACACTGAGGACACTGCAAGCATTGCCGACAACCCAGCAGTAAGGATATCCCAGGCCCCCTCACACTGCCGACAAAGCGAGAATTGCCAACACCACCAGCAACTCTGCACTAAGGACACCACCATCACTGCCGACACCACCAGCACCCCAGCAGTATGGACACTGCTGGCAACACACAATTATGACTCTACCAGTACCCCTGCACTTCTGACACTCCAACACTGAGGACAACACTGGCATCTCCTGTCACAGTAAGTCCCCTATTGGTGTATCCACCCTACACTGTATCCTGAATTGTTTTCTGACCCACACTGTATCTCGCACTATATCCAACCCGCACTGTATCCAAACAACACTGTATCCAACTGCACTGTATCCCCATTATATTTAACCAGCAATGTATCCAGCACTGTATCCAACCCAACCCTAACTCTATTCGACCCACAGTGTATCCCGCACTGTATTGAACCCACACTGTATACAACCTGCACTTTTTCTTACCTGCACTGTATCCAACCCACACTGTATCAAACCTGCACTGTTTCCAACCCACACTGTATCCAACCCACACTGTATACAACCTGCACTGTTTCCAACCTGAACTGTATCCAACCAGTAATGTGTCCCGCACTGTATCCAACCTACACTGTATCCAACCTACACTGTTTCCAACCCACACTGTATCCAACCTGCACTGTTTCCAACCCACACTATGAAACCAGTAATATATCCCGCACTGTATCCAACCCACACAGTATTCAACCAGCACTGTAGCCAACCCACACTGTATCCAACACTGAAGCCAACCTGTCCTGTATCCCGCACTGTATCCAACCCACACTGTATCTGACCCTCACTGTATCCAACCCACACTGTATACCGCACATTAGTCAGCTAGGCTTTGGCCAATATTAGAGAAAACAATATTGTGAGCTGTAAGATCGTCAAAATTGAGTGGAAATTACTGGAAATTAATGTTATTGAGGTTAATAATACTGTAGGGACAAAAAAACTGTGCCAAATTAAGTGATTTTAACTTTTTTTGTACATTTTTGAAAAAATCTAAATCCAAATCCAAAGCCGGCCAAAGAATTAGAACCAAATCAGGTAAAAATGGCCCGGCACACATCTCTATATACAATTGTTGAATATCAAATTGCACAGTCTCCTGGTGCATTCTAATCGCATTGCATAGCAAATAAGGTGCAATTTCTGAAAAAAAAGACCTGGGGCGCTGAGAAGGACTGTTTGGTGCAACTGTAGTAATGATGAATGAGGGCACATCTGTAGACACAAAATAATAACCAGGTACGTCTACACATATGCCATCCAAGTGTATTAGCCCTGTGTCACAACAATAAATATAGCCATATGTCCTCATTACAGGAGTGGTCGGAGTCCCATTTTTATATAGAAAGCAACTTGCTCCTAAACGTATGCAATACACAGGATATCCTTTTTCCCAGCAGGTGTACTAAATAGTGTCTGTGGTTTAGAAACAGGGATAGCAGGGGCAAACTTAGGGGGTTTTCCTGTTCCCAGAAACCCCCCTCCACACCCTGTTGAGTAGCTGCTGCTATTAATCACTAGGGCCACCTTAGACTTCTTCCATTTATCCATCCACTTATAAGTAAATCGAGGCTGCAGTTACTGTCTATCCAAGATAAAAACTGAAACAGACATCTAGTTGTCTAAGCATTTGATTATTTTATGTATTTATACAACTGACATATATGACAGTAGCACAGTATGTGAGAATGATGGAATGCATGGCATTAGCATGTGGTGGTGTGTGTATTTGTATAGAAATTAATTGGTATATTACTTGCAGTATGTGGTTGAAAATGTACAGCATTTAAAATAATCATTATTTTAGTGTGCTGAAGTAGTATGGGGTGGTGGTGTTAATGTGATGTGCTCCACTATACCTTCAATATGGGGGCCATCTAAAGGTATGGGACATTGTAATCATGTCAGCAAAACCTTTGATTGCCCCTGGTTAGCATCTGCAACAACTACTTTGCTCCTGGAGACACAGTTGTGACTCCAATTTGCACAGCAACATTTTATTAAGCATTAGTGGGTGGGGCATGAAGCAAATCATTAAAAGTACCACTAAACTCACCATATGTACATCTTGTATCTCATTAATATAGTCCTGTCCCACAGATGAAATAATAGTCTAATATTCTGAACTCCTCTCATCAAAATATGTTAATGAGACAATTTTTAGTAAAAACTATAAACATTTGAAGCATTTGCAGAAAAACCAAGTACAACTTATATTTACCCAAACCTTTGGTCATTCTTGATTGACCCTTATTATATGATATGCAAATGTCTGATAAATATCCTACTCTGGAAGGCGAACTACCTACAACCCACATTGCCATGCCAAAAAGAGCCACTGCATGTGCTTGTGTGGTGCTAGAAATGGCTATGCACATGATTTTTCCACCATTTTAATTAGTTTTATGTATGTCTATTTTTTATTGTTTTAATATATTTGGTTATTCCTTTCTATCCATGAATCAGAATAATGACTTACATATGGTATTTGTGCTGCCACCATATCATGATACACTTGTTCAATCTCACTTGCATTTTTGTAGCCATAGCGACATAACTGGAATCCAAGGGACCAATAAGCTGGCATAACAGGGCGACCTATAAGCTGATATGAAAAGAGAACCAATTAGAACATGATAGGGTTCAAGTGGTGCCACTATTGTGAATAATAACAATCTTACTTTAGTATACTGCTGGACAACATTCTCTGGTGTTGGACCAAGTACAACAAAAAAGTCTAAAATTCCACCAATTGTACGATATGTTAGAGCTGGGGTTGGCTGCAGTGTTACATCTGAAATGGAAAAGAACATCCAGAAAAAAGTTGGTGAGGAAAAAAAACATCATATTTCCATATTGTGATTGTCAGCAGTTGAGCATTAAAGAGTACCTATGCCTACATGCAGTGAAAGCACAAATTTTAAGCCTGACTCACACACAATGCCAATGTTCATGAAGATGGGTGTTTTCATGATCTACTTGGATCTCTCTTCGCAACCATGGAGCTCCTTCCTATACGAAGGAGCAGGGCTCCAGAAACCAGCACCATTTCAAGATGTTGGTCATGCAGGCAGACCCCGAAAACTTTCACTTTTCAGAGTTTGCTGAATACTAGACGGCCCCATCGGCCCCTTAATAAAGAATGGGCTTTTGCTTAAAATATGTGGAAACTAGTCTGTCTGCATTTGTAAAAGGTCTTTTAAGGATGCTGAATATATATTATGTAGAAATGCTTTCAGCAAATGGTTTAACAGTGACTGAGGTAGCAGATACACTTTAGCCACACATTGCTGCATACTGTGTGTAAACAAGCTCACTAGTGCTGTAGTTCTCAATTAATAACACAAAGGCGGACATGCTGACTAGGATGTACTACTGCTTATGGTAAAATATGACAATTTGTGCTTTGCAAGCCCATAATAAAAGCATACGCATACTGTAGGTTTACCGTTACTATCACGCCACATTCCTCACACTGCGCAAATCTACTCAATGTTGCCCCCTTTCTAACAAACCACACTCACTGTCTAGTGAAGCCCACAGATTCCACGGTAAACTCAAAAGTAGGATGTATTATACTCTCTTAGCAAACTCAATGTTTTCTGTCACAAAATATTAGCAACTACAAATACAATTTAGTCTTTCATTTAGTCCCTTGTAATTTTTTATTTGTCACAGACAGTAATTTAACAACATCACATTATTGGTAAAGCTCTGAATATATCACAGAAATAACTGACAATGATCCAAAATGACTCCTGACCAATAGATGTTCAGGACCTTTGGAATAAGGATAACATTTGATACATTGAAACAAAAACATGCTACAGTACTACCATATATTGTAACTAATTATATTAGCAGGTGTATCTGTAAGTGATACTGAACTTACCCATAGCATTGCTGTTAAGCAGGAATACTCCATGAGCATTGCCATCATCTTCAAGTCCCATGTAAAAGGGGTGCAATCCATATGCATTTTCTTTGTACTGTAAAGGGATGCATCAAATGATCAATCAACATTAAATGTACAATATGCTAAACCGCCACATGTGTAAGTCTGCAGAACATCCTAATATCATTAACATGAGAAATGAACCAAATAAAATCTTGTTCCCCTTGTCTATCCATTGTCAGACAGTGGTGTAAAGGACCATCCAGGAAACCTACTGTGACTTTTTTTCAAAATAAAAAATATTAATAACTACAAACATACCCACTTACGCTGCCAAATGCAATTTACATATGTGTTTGGCTAGAGGAAGAATTGTTACAGATTCAGAAAGAACATCTTTTTAAATGCCTCTAAGTACATGCCAAACACATATGAATAAGATATGTGAAATGATTATTACTATATTAACCAGTGTTTTTTAAATCAAAACATTATCACCAGTGGGTTGGATACATTAGGTTGCAGCATTAGGCTGCAGCTCACTGTGGATCCCCTGGTAACTTTAGCAGGCAGAATAGGCCTACATTTATCTACATATATAAAGCCAAATCTTTAAGTTTGTACATGATTATCCATATTGTACACAAAGCATCTTACAAAAATTATATTTAGTATGCATTCCATTGTAAAATACTTTGTATATACTGCCAATTGTTGGAAGCTATATGACATTTTATTTTAAATTCATAAGTGCCCAGATTATGGAAGAGAAGAGCTATTATTAAAATGATATAGTACATGTTGGATTGTAGGTTTAAAAAAAAAATGCTATGTTTTATTCTGGCATTTTATCATTGTCCCTTTTTTAAAACATGTAGTAAGTAAGACATAGGGACCTATTCATCAAGTTTAACAGATCTGTTAAACATGTGGTAACACTAGCTTCTGCTTATATTAAGTAATACCTCTTTTACACATGTATGCCCAGGCAAAAATCCTGCTCTAACATGGGTCTATCAACCCGGCTTTATCCTAGGTCTCAGCCTGAGACAACCTTTCACACTACACCTTGGACGGGAAACTCCCAGATCAAATGCGTTCACACAGAACCTGGGTCTGCCCTGGAATTCAATGTTTCATTTAAAGGGGCCACTTTTTGGTTGCTGGTGCTAATGCTAGCCCACTGTGTCTCCTTCTGCATCTGCCTACTGTTGCCGCAGCTGTCCCACTGGTGCAGCTACTGGCCCATTTTATCTCCTTCTGCATCAGCACCAATGACTGGTGCTGCAGGTGCCACACTGGGTGTCCTGCTGCATCTCCTCACTTAGGCATTTGCTGCATGTGCTCCCCTGTCATCTGGTCTGGTGTCTGCAGTTGATGTCATCTGCAGGCACATAAAACAGCCAATCAAACACTTTTGTGAAAAACTCAAGTCTAAAAACCTGGGTCGCATATATTCACACAACAGACAACCTGAGCTGCTTCTGGAAAACCACCTGGTACCAAGCAGGACAATGGATCCAAGTCACCTCACCCGAGTTGGGTTTGTTTACATATAGCCAAGATCTATGTTGAGCTGCCAGCCCCAGCAAAACCCCAGGTATGTGGTGTACATGTGAAAAGGGTATAAGGGGCACATTCATTAATAGGGGTCCCGATGTGGCCTGCCCATAATCAACTAAGGGAACTGATAAGGAATAGACTGGGCCCCACAGTTTTACTAGTTACACAAATCTGTAATTTAATACCATCATTGCTGTAACTTTTTTTTGTTAAATATTTTATCTCATAACCTAGCACATTTTTATGTGTGTGAAATGTGTTTATACTACCAATTAGAACTGTAAAATAAAAACATTGAGAAATAAAAATTGTAAACAGGAAAACTTAAACTATGATAGACACAGGATTGCTCTAAATAAGGAAAATTAGAAATACTAGGTTTAGAAAGGAAATATCCTTCCATTACTCAGCCATGTGTTGATGGATACTGTTATGTGTTTACTCTGACCATAAAGTGACATCGGTTTATGAGAAAATTTCATACTGGCTTTCAAGGAAGGCTACATGTCTAAAAATGTTGTACAGGTAATGACATGAAATTTCAGCACATGGCATATTCTGCAATCACAGAAACATCAGGAATAATGTCTTCCAATGACATCTCCATTGCTGTCAACTGGGATGTCTGCTCGGTATTATATCACAAAGGAAATGCCCTTCTGACTTCTGAAAAGACCTGGACTTAAATTGCATTTCTCACTTTTAACACATTTGACAATTTATTTATAGCTAAAAGTTATGTGTGCTTTGCAGTGCATGTGAACTCATCCCTAAGACACAGCTCAAAGTAAATCTCAATCAATCAAGTTCTTTACAAAATGTAAATAGTAAAAGGTAGAGAATTATAGAAATTAGTATGTCTATAAAACAATTTGCACACAGGGAATGTGGGCTGTAATGCCAGGATGTGCAATGCCCATGAATGTCAAAATATTTTAATTCGAAAAAAGAATGAAAGAAAAAATAAAGTTAAATACAAAAAAGACGGGGGATGAACAGCTCTAATATTGGGGGTCATTCTGAGTTGATCTCTTGCTAGCTATTTTTAGCAGCCGTGCAAACGCATAATCACCGCCCACGGGGGAGTGTGTTTTCGCTTTGCAAGTGTGCAAACGCGTGTGCAGCCGAGCAGGACGATAAAGTTTTTTGCCGTTTCTGAGTAGCTCTGGACTTACTCAGCCCTTGCGATCACTTCAGTCTTTTTGGTCCCGGAATTGATGTCAGACACCCACCCAGTAAACACCTGGACACGCCGGCATTTTTCTAAACACTCCCTGAAAACGGTCAGTTGACTACCATAAACGCCCTCTTCCTGTCTATCTCCTTGCGATAGGCTGTGCGAATGGATTCTTCTTTAAATCCATTGCCCAGCAATGAACCACTTTGTACCCGTACGAAGCACGTGCACATTGCGGTGCATACACGTGCAGTAGTAACCTGTTCGCTGCGCTGTGAAAAACGGCAGCAAGCGATCAACTCGGAATGACCTCCATTATGCAATGAATAAATGATTTATAAACCCAACCACCAGGTGATCTATTAGCAATAAAATTTTATTAAACAATTTAGAAAAATAAAGTTTCAAAATGCATACTGTATGTATGAAATAATAATGCAGTATACATAGACATTCCACATATAAACCAGCACACAACCATGTAATAGCAAGTATTCAATGCATAATTTAATCCAGATTAAAGTGCAATGTGCAGCATGATGGCAGTAGATTTAACAGTATAATACTGATCATCATTTCAGACGGCAGCTCCAACAGCTGTTTCGGTGCAACAGCACATTCTTCATAGGAAACGCCATATATATGAAATAATAATAATAATAATAGTAATAATAAATATGACTTGGTTAAAATGAATCATAATTTATTACAATAATATATAAAACTTTAAAAGATGCATAATCTTAGTGATAATAATATGTGGACATCTCGCAGATTTAGAACCAAAAGTATTTGGAGTATATAATAGTCCAAACAGTAGTCAGTACTTTCCAAGTGATATTATCTGGAATATTAGCAAAGGAAACAATACTACCAGCTTGGTGGAGAGTTTGGAAATCCATCTCTGAAAACTAGCAAGTTCTTGCAGTGGCTGTAAATGGACAGCAAATGTAGAAAATTGCTGGCAGATTCAATAGCCATGGATAGAAGTAAAGGTCCAGTGTCCAGAGAGTCCAAATGGTGTGTCCACTTAACGAGTTTCATTGTGATTAGTGTCCACAACTTCTTCAGAAGCATATGTATATATCTTATATTGTACTGAAGAAATTGTAGGCACTTGCCACGACAACATGAGATTATGCAGCTTTTAGAGTTTTATATATTGCAATAAAAGCTGAATAATTTCAACAAAGGCATATTTATTAATATTTCACACATATGCAATTTAAACTTTATTTTTCTTAATAATTTTTTATATTTGTATTGCTAATAGATCACCTGATGGTTGGGTTAATTAATAATTTATTCATTGCACAATTGTAGCGCTGTTCATCCTCTTTTTTTGTGTTTATCTATTTGTATTAGCACCCTCCAATTGAATTAGCTGCTTTTGTTCTAGACAGCATCAACCTGGTCAATTTATTTTTAGTTAAAGTCAAATACATATTACAAATTATTACACTTGCATTTGTGAGGAAACTTTTTTAGCCAAGCTTCTGGTAGCATTGTTTCTTCTAGTAGTATGCAATACAAAAGAGTTATTATCTCCCCTTGATGAGAGAACTTATAAGGAAAAGTATGAGTCTGGTTCTGCATGCAATGTCACAAACAGCCATACACAGGGAGCCATCCCAATATGATTATAATGTTCTGTGATCATACTCATCTCAGTATACTGTAGTATTAAGTTTAGGTAGCCCATTGGCTGGGAAGAGAGCACAATGTGGCGATAAGTATAAGGAGCTGTGAAGAACCAAGAAGATGTGAGGCTGTTGGATGTCCTGCATGCTGAATGAGACAGAGGACAGTAGTAGACAGGAGGGCTACTTGTCCCTAAACAGAAAGTGTGATTACAGAGATTGGTAGAGAAGGGAATATCAGGTGCCAAAAAAGGATCTAGCAGCCTCAGTGAGCACTAGATATATATTGTTTTAAGACAATGTTATTGTGCTTTAAAGTTCCCGATAAATAACATTTAGTAATCTTCCAAGTCTTTGTTATTGTATATGTGCGCCTTTACATTGTGAGTCTCATATAAAGTATTAAGAGAAGAAAACTACCAAGGTAATTAGCCCGGTGCCAATGAAATGAGATGCTTAACATTTAAGCTGCTGACTAAAGGGATAGTTAGTCCCTGAGAAGTGAAAGACTATAGAATATATATACAGCACTAATAAATGGATATGGAATAAAACATGATTTAATTTACATATAAAAAAATTGTTGAGACAAAATACACATTTAATATCAAGTTAAAATCAATCTGCTGTGCTTGCCCTATCATTTTAACTTGATATTAAATGTGTATTTTGTTGCAACAATTTTTTTATATGTAAATTAAGTCATGTTTTATTCCATATCCAGTTATTAGCGCTGTATATATATTCTCTAGTCTCTCATATAAAGTTGTTCATGTGCATTTTTTTTGGTACAAAATACATATTTTCATACAGCACATGCTCACATACAATTCTTACTCTTCCATCTGTATGATGATATGATCACATATTGCACTTAAAACTCACCTCGAGAGATGCAATGGGGGAAGTAAGAGGTGGATTACAATACAAATGCATATATGCCAATATGAGGGACTATATATTGTGGGTCCGCAACCATAAGTGTATAATATGAACTGATGAGGATGATGATGATGATGATGATGATGATGATGATCTGAAGACACTTCTGAATGGCTGAATGCATCTTGATTCCTCCAATTGATAGTATATAAATTATAAGTGAGGCAGCTGCAGTCTATTTATATTAGTAACTGATAACTATATTTGTTTTGCAGCAAAAAAAAAATCCCATTTCAAATTTTGAAGGGGAAGACAATGGATGTTTAAATTGGTTTAATCTTAAAGAATACTTTTTTTTATTTACATCTATATAATTTCTTAAAGGCTTTATCCAACCTGGCACATATATTATGGTTCTCTACTGGCTTACACCTGCTGCATATGTTATTCTTGCCATGCCAATACATAATTCTGCTCAAATTTTTTTTCATGCTTCTACTATTCATTATCTACCATTGAGCTACTCCTGTAGCAATATACATATAACAATAAATGGGATTGATTCATATTCATTGAGAGGGGAAGTCCTAGGCAGCCAAATATGAAATAAGGGTCTAATCTTGGTTATCTTTAACATCCATTATTCCTGATATCGCTAAAATTATATTCTCCAAATATCACTCCAAATATCACTATAAGAAATCACCACTGGGGAACAGTTATGCAGGAAAAAAATATATTTTATCTTGATTATAATTGTTCTGGAACCCACCATGTGTTCTGCAAATAACAGCAATTATACAACCATTATAGCATTTAAATTTCTATAATGGAATGTTAAGGAACAGAAAGGGTAATTTATTTTTCTCATTCGACCTATTATGGTACAATGAGTTCAACTGAATCTCTCTGCCATGCTGCCCAAGAATTGTTCACTGATCTGATAGAATGAGCCCTCATATGGTAAGGAACAGATTTTTCCACAGCAGTATGCCAAATCAGCAAAGCTATACATTTACCAATTGTTTGTTTTAAGGCACAACAATCTCTTTTGAAAGTATAATGAAAGACCAAAACATAATGTGTTAACAAAACTTTTGTGGCCTACTGACAGCTCTGCAAAGACCTCAAAACATCCAGTAACTGAGGTGAATGAGGAGCATTATCTTACTAGATGGATTGTTCCCAAAGTAGTTTGAGATGACACTTAGAAAGCACCTTATGCTGAAAAAAGGTTTTTGTTCATTAAAAAAAATTCCCCTGTAAGACACTTCAAATCTAGTAAATAAAGTGGTTCAACTAGAGAATGTTGTAAAGCTGTAAATACAAAAATCAGTATTTCAGTTTAAATTAGAGTACACTGAGCACTGCAAATGATGACTGCAAATTCCCACGCTGCAAAAATGTCTAAACCTCTGTGATAGTTTCTTCTGGAAGAAGACAGACAGAGCAGAAAGCTGAACCTTGCAAAAATAGGAGCAGCTGAGCCACCTGGAAAATAATAGGCAACTTCTTCTCACACCATGAGACACAAGTATACCAGACCATATGAAAATGACATATCAAAACAGGTTTGCCAGCTCTCGACCACTTTGCCATAGAACCACTTTTTCTTAAGGATGTGGTTTCCACTGTCACACTATTACAGTCAAATACAATAAGTATAACTAGGATGGATTTAAAGCATTTACCTCTGTATTACTCATGTGCAAGGTCTATACAGCGCAATAGCAGTACTGGCAGTACCAAATCCGACAGGGGAAATTGATCCTACATTGGGAATGGAAGGCGACAGGAGGAGATACTGGGAATATTTCCTCCTTGGCCCACTCTGGTGCTCTAACAGCCAAACGACAGGTGCTGCTGTCTCGCATTGCTAACAGTAAATTACTGGGCTGTTTTTGTTGCCTAGATGAAAAATACAGAGTTTCTACATGATGGTGATCATGAGAAGGGAGTAGAAAATAAATTGTAAATAATTTTCATAGTACCAAGGTTCAAATTGAGCCACTATACCCCTTGACTTGCTGTCTTCCAATGGATTAAGATAAAATAATTTTACATAAGTATAAAAATCATGTTATGGAAAAATGTACTAAATTCAGTAAAACAGAGAAATCAACACAGCTATTGGCTGAGTACTTTTATATAGGCTATAGTAATCCAAAGGGAGTTTTAATATTCACAATCATGTATGGAAGTTGGTGCATTATCCCAAATAATAAACAAGTTATGCTGATAAACACTTCAGAACTCACCAATTATAAGCAATATCCTCTGAATATTCTGTTATACAGATATTATTTAAAGGAGTTTATTCAAATATCAAACTTAGTTGTGTATTATATGCATACTTAATCATGAAGGTTCCCTTTGAACTCTGGATATGCTGTTTTTATTGTACTACTTACTCCAGGGGGCTGGTCTTTGGCAAAATATCCCCAGGTGTGCCAGTTGAGGTCAAGACGGAATGTTTGGTGTTCAGTCTCTCCAAGTCCATATATATAAGATGAGGGCAGTAGATTTGAAATCTGAATGAACATGTCTGAGAAGGTGAATCCGGGAACTTGAGAATTCCAGCTGTAAAATAAAAGAAATTCATGCAAATTGAATGGTAATGTTTTTTCTAAGTTGTCATACAGTTATGGTTTTGTTGTTGAATTAATATTTTTTTTAGCAGGAAAAACTAAGCAGAACCCTGCAACTTTGTGAGTAATTGCAATGCCAATGCATGTCAGGTATCCACTATTCTGATACCCAAAAACTGGAATAATTTGGCCATGATGTTGTCACATCATGAAGTCATTGTAGTCCATGACCAATCACAGACATGTGGGGGAGTGGCTTTGTAGCCATTCCATCACCGTCACTACTGGCTAGACCCACTGCTGACACGTCGTGGACACACCAGAAACACCCCCCACTGATGTGCCAGACCCCCAGGATCCCACGCTGACATGCCTGACCCGCCAGACCCGCCACTGACCCCCAGGACCCCACATTGACGCACATATTCTGTTATCTGGAAAAATCCTGTATTTGGAATGCTCCTGGTCCCGAGCATTCTGGATAAGGGATACTAAACCTGTAATTGACAAGTTGCAAATACTTGGCATGCATGTTATTGGTGACCATTATATTTCCATGAAGAATGACATAGTAAGGAAGATGTATCATTCTAAACACTTAAAAACACTTTAATAGAGGTTATGTGAAAGCAGCAAAAACAGTGAGGTTGGTCAGTGTTTTATATAAATAAACCCAGTTTCTAGCGTAAGGAGCTCATCATATCTGTTCAGTTATTACACTGCTCAAAGATCATGAAACCAATATGCTAAGGACTCTACAGTATATCACTGAAGAGGGCTTATTCAAATTTGCAAAGGAATCTGCTAATAAATAAAAATACAGAAAGGTCTGTGTGATTGGCAGAGATACCAATGCTTCTGACACCATTGCTGAACTGGATGGCACTTGCCATCATTGTTGCCCAAAATCTAAAATGTAATCATTTCTGCAGAGGTACCTGTATGATTATATAAAATAAACTATAGAAGATAATTACATATTACTCTTAGACTATACTGTTTAATAACATTATTATTATTATTGTTGTTATTATTATTATTATTATTATAATTATTCTTATTAATATCACAATCTACAACAATGGGTGCAAACCTAATTTGGGTGACACTGCAGTACTATTTGGTGCCAGATACTGTATAAAATTATATGGATACATCTGCTGGACTGGGTAGCATATATAACTACTAGCACTAGGGTTTTTATTTTTACTCTTTCGTCACCCACTTTCCCATCTCTCTCACCTGTATTCCCCTCTCTCTTCTCCCTTTCCTTTCCAATCTCTTTCAATCTGCCAGCCAATCGGCTCCTAACTGCCATGTCACAGACTGTGTTTGAAAAATGACAGTTAGGATCTGATTGGCTGGTACTTTATCTCCATTGACTTTATCTCCATCCAAGGCTTAGTAAATAGACCAAGTCCCATCTGAACAGCATATCAACTCCATTACATTGTTAGCTAGTATGTAATATATGAGCATATCTGGTTGGTATAATAATTATATTGACAGGTCTGTTGGACATCTGTGCAAATGTGGCTGGTATAGAATGTAGACACTACTATTGGACTGGTACATATTTAAACATATGGAAAACTTTGCTAACTTCTACTGTATATAATTATATGATTACATTTGTCTAAAATGTGCCTGATGTGTGTCTAGAAGAGCCTCACTTCTGTCTCTACTCATTCAGATTTTTTATGATGTACTGTTTAAAAACACTCAACTGTACATATTATTCATATTGAATACACTAGCATTGTTACGTAATATGTTTGCTACATATTTTGAAGCTACTATGATGTGACATCTGTCATTCAATATTTCCAGTTGGCAATAAAAAATCCCATGCCCTTATGTGTGCAGAGAGAATTCATTCCTACCATAGTAATTCCACAAATTGATGAAAACAAATAAACAGTATACGGTACTTCAAGAGACTTATGTGTTATCATAACATCAAGCACTTTGCATTATGAGTACATTGTAGCTGTTTATATATTATTACTGTAAACCAACAAAGATTACTTACATGACTGTCCCAGTGCTTCTCCTTCTAATTTGAATTCCAAAAGGATTATTAACAACCTGAACATCGTACAGTCGCTCTTGTTCTGTACTTGATGGACTGTTTGGGGTATTTATAGGTACTGGAACTTCATACCGTTTATTGTTAGGATCATATATCTATGTATGAAAATATTATTTATTAGACACATGTACACTGTGTGTACTAATTAAAACAACAATTAACAACAGGATGGCCAGGGTAGTCCCCAAGGTGCCCCTATATACATACTGCTATATACATAGTTACATCAACAGCGTAGGAAGGTATAGTGACATACAGTATGGTAAATGGGGATTTTGTGTGGCACAAAATATTTTTTATTTCCACTTACTGTACTTTGAATTTTTCATCTGTTCATGACTAACATAACCAATAATATATTTTAAAATAGTACACATACTCCACAATCATTAACTATGTTGCACTGCAATGAATGCAGAGCAGTTAACTATATTTGGCTCCATCCAGCCCCTCCGTTAGACATCATTCACCTCTCTTCTCTGTGCAACAAATAACTCAGATTTTTTTGCATTAATAAACTAATATATAGTATATTCAGTTACTGAATTGCTGAAGTGTCACTGTTCATTTCAAAATGCAGGACCCTAGTACAGTATTGGGGGGATTCTCTGGGTCGCGGGGTTCCCTGGACCTGCCGTGGCTGGGCACCCCCGGGGCACCGCAATCTAACATTTATTTCAATACACTATGGCACTTATAGTTTGTTTTATATATATGTAACACTTTCACATCAATTTCTTTCACTCTTCACATTACTTACACATGCAGCAGTAGCTGCTCCTACCCACATAACTCTTTGTTTGTATCACTCTTGCGGTGCCCTGGGGTTGCCTGGCTGGGTGGCTTTGGGGTGTCCTGCCCGCCGGACCTGAACCCCTGTAGTTAGTCTTAGGGACGTACCCAATGAGAGGCTACCATGGTGCGGTGGGTAAGCTCATAGCCCTGGCCAGGAATATGCTAAACGCCTCTGGTTATTACAGGTTTAGCTAGTGTGAGACAGTGCACCTGCTACTTTTTCCCTCTGTATTATGGGGGTAATTCCAAGTTGATCGCAGCAGGAAATTTTTTAGCAGTTGGGCAAAAACATGTGCACTGCAGGGGAGGCAGATATAACATGTGCAGAGAGAGTTAGATTTGGGTGGGTTATTTTGTTTCTGTGCAGAGTAAATACTGGATGCTTTATTTTTACACTGCAATTTAGATTGCAGATTGAACTCACCACACCCAAATCTAACTCTCTCTGCAAATGTTATATCTGCCTCTCCTGCAGTGCACATGGTTTTGCCCAACTGCTAAAAAATTTCCTGCTGCGATCAACTTGGAATTACCCTCTATATCCATTCTACCTGCTAAGTGCCTTAAGGGCCTAATTCAGACCTGATCACTGTTGTGCGAAATTGAACAGTGGGCGATTATCGAATGACTTCACATGCATATGCACCACAATGTACAGGCGTGACCCAAACAACGTCAGAATTGTGTGAAAATTTCAATCACTAGGAATATGCAAGGTGATTGACAGGGGGGTCATTCCGAGTTGTTCGCTCGTTGCCGATTTTCGCAACAGAGCGATTAAGGCAAAAATGCGCATGCGCATGGTACGCAGTGCGCATGCGCTAAGTATTTTAGCACAAAACTTAGTAGATTTACTCACGTCCGAACGAAGAATTTCCATCGTTGAAGTGATCGGAGTGTGATTGACAGGAAGTGGGTGTTTCTGGGCGGAAACTGACCATTTTCTGGGAGTGTGCGGAAAAACGCAGGCGTGCCAGGATAAAACGCGGTAGTGTCTGGAGAAACAGGGGAGTGGCTGGCTGAACGCAGGGCGTGTTTGTGATGTCAAACCAGGAACGAAACGGGCTGAGCTGATCACAGTGTAGGAGTAAGTCTCGAGCTACTCAGAATCTGCTAAGAATTTTCTATTCGCAATTCTGCTAATCTTTCGTTCGCAATTCTGCTAAGCTAAGATACACTCCCAGAGGGCAGCGGCCTAGCGTGTGCATTACTGCTAAAATCTGCTAGCGAGCGAACAACTCAGAATGATCCCCAGGAAGCGGACGTTTGGGGGTAGTAACTGGCCATTTTCTGGGAGTGTCAGGTGAAGCACAGGCATTCCCAAGCATTTTCTGGGAGGGTGTGATGTCAGCTCCCACCCCAAACAGCCTGTTTAAATTGCACTGTAGGAGTAAGTCCTGGGCTACGCACAGATTGCACAGACTGGAAAAATCATTTGATGGTGAGTGAGTTGAGAACGGATTTGCAGATGTCCACTGTCTGGCAAGTTTTTGGCATGGCTTACGCATACATTCACACACTTGCACGGGGCTGGTTTTCACTCTCTATGGGTGGAGACTATCTGATCGCAGACCTCTGCAAATTTGCAGAGGAGCGATCAGGTCTGAATTAGGCCCTAAGTCCTATCTAAATAATAATAAAAATAATAATAATAATAATACTTCATCTATATGATATGTGGCATTTAAAGACATGGTAAAATAAAAAAAAATCACATGCAATAACCATATTGACAAAGTAAAAAAATTGATTATGTATAATGTGTCTGAAATCTGTTTTTCTGAATAATCATGTTTTTACCTTAAATTGGACCATATTATTTTCATGATACACAACAGATAAATGAAGGTTTTCTATTGGCGGAGATATGTCATAACGTGAAAATGGCTGCGCGTTTTGTAGATTTGCTGTGATGCCCGTAGCTGTGATTTGTACATTGTTGGCATTATAACCAAAAGTGCTTGGATAGAAGCAGAATGGTACTCCAGCATTATCAGCCTGTAAAACAAAGCAAAAAATAGCAAAACATTATTTGTGTGTTGTAGTTGACATACACAATGATGATGATGGCGACGACGTTAGTTAGCACTAGCTAACCACATGTAATTGGCTTTATGGTAATGTCCTGCTAATGCTGATAGGTGCTTTCTTTGTGGTTCATGTATGTATTGTTGTTCTGACTTTTTAAAGCATTTTTTTTCAGACATACAGTAAGTTAGAACTATATGTTGTACACAAGAGGTTTATTGAACTTTATTGAAACCTAAAAGCAAATATATATTTTGGAAGCAAAATAAATGTGTGTAAGTTTTATGACTAACGTAGTACACCTGATGTACTGTATTTGCTGCTGACAGTTACAGCTTTGCATATGCATGCAATTGTGGCTTTTTTTAAATGAATGGATTTTGGGGTCTATTCATCACTTCATTTTTATAAAGCAGGCAAAAATTTGCATTTTCACGTACTTTTGTCCAACTTAAGTGTCTGGGTCATTCTTGAAACTAGTAACGCAGGAGACATCACTGATCCCAGTATAATTTCCACAGACCACATACTTTATTATGGGGATGTTGAAATCACGTAATTTTTTAAGTTCCAAAAGAGCAATTTTTTTCACAACTTGATGGCATACAGTACCTGGTAGTCTTCAGGAAAGATAGCGTTGCAGGGACACTGACAGGCAGTACAGGGTAGAGGGCTACAGGAGGTATGGGCTGCAAGGATACAGTAGCTGCAGGAGGGAAGTTTGTAGGGACAGTGTCTGCAGTAGGTACAGGGGAAAAGGTTGAAGGTGGTAAGGGGGAGAAATCTATAGGAACAATGAGCAAATGCAGGAGGGAGAGGACTGCTGAGACACCGGGCAGCTGCAGGAGGGAGAGGACTTCTGAGACACTGGGCAGCTGCAGGAGGGAGAGGACTGCTGAGACACTGGGCAGCTGCAGGAGGGAGAGGACTGCTGAGACACTGGGCAGCTGCAGGAGGGAGAGGACTGCTGAGACACTGGGCAGCTGCAGGAGGGAGAGGACTGCTGAGACAATGGGCGGCTACAGGAGGGAGAGAGCTGCAGGAACACTGGGAAGCTGCAGGAGGGAGAGGACTGCTGAGACACTGGACAGCTGCAGGAGGTAGAGGACTGATGAGACACTGGGCAGCTGCAGGAGGGAGAGAGCTGCGGGTACACAGGGGATCATTCCAAGTTGATCGCTCACTAGCTATTTTTTGCAGCACTGCGATCAGATAGTCGCCGCCTATAGGGGAGTGTATTTTTGCTTTCAAGTGTGCGAACGCTTCTGCAGCTGAGCGGTACAAAAAAGTTTTGTGCAGTTTCTGAGTAGGTCTGAACTTACTCAGCTGCTGCGATCACTTCAGCCTGTCCGGTCCCGGAATTGACGTCAGACACCCGCCCAGCAAATGCTTGGACACGTGTGCGTTTTTCCAACCACTCCCTGAAAACAGTCAGTTGACACCCATAAATGCCTTCTTCCTGTCAATCTTCTTGCGATCGGCTGTGCGAATGGATGCTCCGTTAATTACATCACCCAGCACCAAACCGCTTTGTACCCGTACGACGCACCTGCGCAATGCGGTGCATATGCATGCACAGTTTTGCAGAGTTTTGACCTGATTGCAGTGCTGCAAAAAAATAGTTAGCATGCGATCAGGTCAGAATAACCCCCACAGAGTGGCTGCAGGAGGGAGGTGACTGCTGAGAAACTGGGCAGCTGCAGGAAGGAGAGAGCTGCGGGAACAATGGGCAGCTGCAGGAGGGAGAGGACTGCTGAGACACCGGGCAGCTGCATGACGGAGAGGACTGCTGAGACACTGGGCAGCTGCATGACGGAGAGGACTGCTGAGACACTGGGCAGCTGCAAGAAGTAGAGGACTGTTGAGACACTGGGCAGCTGCAGGAGGGAGAGGACTGCTGAGACACTGGGCAACTGCAGGAAGTAAAGGACTGCTGAGACACTGGGCAGCTGCAGGAGGGAGAGGCTGTGGGAATATATATTACATACTGTACAGTATATGTCATTTTTTTAAAGGAGCATACATAGGGGCAGATGTATTAACCTGGAGAAGGCATAAAGAAGTGATAAACCAGTGATATGTGCAAGGTGATAAAGGCACCAGCCAATCAGCTCCAGTATGTAAATGAACAGTTAGGATCTGATTGGCTGGTGCCTTTATCACCTTGCGCATATCACTGGTTTATCACTTCCTTATGCCTTCTCCAGGTTAATACATCTACCCCATAGTTTGGAAAAAAGCATGTGAATATCAATGAAGCAGAAGGTGAAGTGTCTCACATTTCAGAAAAGCTGTCTCCAATAAAGTGCAGCTTTCCAGAAGTGATATTTTAGTCATAGAGGAATGCTCAATGGCTCTGCTTTTTTTATAATTTGCTCTTAATGAGTTCAAAACTAATTTACCACTAATTATATTTTATTCATCATGAATAGGCCCATTTAGTTTTGTTATACAGTAGCTATATTCCACTATTGTATTAGTAATTATACCTATGCTGTTCTTTGTCTTCCTATTTTTTGATATAGTGTAATTGTAGATACCTGAACTATATATTAAAAAAAAAATAATAATAAATAAACCAATTAATGTAGTAGCTGGAGAAACTATTTATTCCAATTCAACATATAAGAGATTGAAATGCAACAGAATGAACATGGAATTAACAGAGCTGAAAGTGAAAATTAAATAAGTATTATTATTAAGCTTTATTTACAGTGATCCACAGCACTTTACAGGGGAAAACAACAAGACAGTACAATAAGTAGTTAGGTTAATGGAGAGGGCTGGAGTATGGATATGGAATATAACACCTGGAAATGGTAAATAAGTAGAAATAATAAATAAAACGAGATCTTTAAACTCTCTCTATGACAAAATTGTTGATAGGGAAATTTATTAGTACAGTAGTTCATAGTAATTCCCTAAATTTATGTAATAAAGTACATACACTCCTCCAGATGCATCCACGTCTTTCACAAGATTCTTGACTTGAGTTTTCATCAGGATGACAGTCAAATCTGTTATTTTCACTGAATTCCAGAGTATATGATTCTCCAAACAATAGATGAAGAGCTGTTATATGTGCAATCTGTAGTGGTGAGAGCATAACAAGCACATTTTGTTATTTTCTAAAAAGTACAAAGGAAGGGTGTTGGTAAAAAAAGATTGCTATTGTTTATTTTGGGATCGGTATGAGATCATGGCACATGGGATCCTGATGCTCAAAATACCGATGTTGGGATCCCGCTGATAAAAAAGCCAAAGGGGTGGGTAAGTGGTGTTCTCCCCTCGCACCACCCTCCATAACCCTAACCCTCCCTACCCGCAGCCTAATCCTAACCTTCCCCTTAGTGCCTAATCCTAACCACCCCTTTAGTGCCTAATCCTAACCACCCCCTGGAGGTGCCTAAACCTAACCCCCCATCCACACTGACTGAACCTAACCCTCACCCAGTAGCCTAACCCTAACCCCCTGAGGGGGGTGTCTAACCCTAACCACCACTCCTCACAGCCTAACCTTAACCACCCAGAACACAGACTAACCCTAACCCCCTGGAACGCAGATTAAACCTAACCTCCTTCACGGCTTAACTCTCCAACACATAGGTGTCTCTTCGTTCAGCATCCCGACAGCCGGGATCCTGACTGCTACCCTTTATTTGCCTAACACTAACAGACACTCTAGAACAAATAAACTGGAAAATTGTGATAATTAGATCTTACAATTACAAATTACTAATGTGCCACAGCTTGCAAGGTAAATCCCACTAGGATAGGCATGTATGTATACCTATTACTGGCTTGTCAACAAAGGGAATTCTACATCTAATATCAAGTTATTGAAGTTTTATTTAATGTCAAAGTCCTTTCAATATGTTCACTAAAGTTGTTAGTGGAAAGGGATATTGTAGGTTGGTGTGTTTCATACCACGTGAATGCCCCACATAATGTTTTCCCTCCAAACATAGATGAATGATTAACATAAATCTCAAATCCAAAGACCAACTCTTTGAAAATTAGCACCAATGACTAGCTCAGGAGACCAATTGCAGCATACCAAAGCTACCTACAGTAAGGTATCCACATATTCTGACTACCTAGCCACAGAGCTGAATTAAGATCCCATGGTGCCCTGGGCAAGATACAGGTTTGGGACCTCTCCACTGATCCATTCATGCCCTACTATTTTTTTTACCGTGCATAGTGTACTTTAGTAAAGTACTATACATTCTATAATAACACAAATACCAACTTATATACACGCAAAGTGCAAGTGACTCTACATCTGTTATGAATTAGAAAGACAAGTGGAGAACATGGCAGCAACTACAAAGTTCACCCTATATTGTAAAATAAAAATGAAAATTCAATAAAATCTAGTACAGAAACCGTTGTTGCTCTAAAATATATTCAATTTATTATAATACAATATAAAGCTCAGAGTACTGTAAAGTAAATTCATATTAGAAATTAATAAGTACAGTAAATTGATATAGGGCTGTAACTAGGGGTGTGCAAGCTGTGCGTAGCCTTGTGGCCAGGGCTCTTTGGGCAACACCGCTTCCCCCACCACCATCACTACACCTGCCTTTGACTAGCAGGGTACCTGGAACTGCAGCCTGTGGTGCTTTGGATGCTCTGGTTATGCCTGAGTATGCTCCAGATATTGCTATTTTTTTCTGGTGCCAGTGGCCCAGCTCACTTGGTAAGACATCATAACGTCACATGTATTGAGGCAGGGCCAGCATGGGGTGCAAAATTGCTCTGTTTTGGCACAAAATTGAAATATGACATATTTAAGGAAGTATCAAAATTAGTAAGGATTCCATTTACCTCAGTCTGTACTTTTTACTGTAATTATTCTTATTTTATTTTTTGAACATTGGTTTCTGCAGTTCAAATAATTTTGATTTGATTTGTATACAGTGTTATTTTAACATACAAGGTGCCTAGTCTTGCCATATTCCTTTCTTATCTAACATAGGATCTGAGACAATGGGTTGCATAAATAGACACACATTTGCATGGTAAGCCACACACTGATACCTACATACAGTAGACAGGGAAGGTCACATATAGAAACACACATACACGGGGGGTCACATATAGATACACAGACATATGCAAATAAACAGTCATTTATAAGAATGACATGATTCTTACTTAGCAAATCTGTATCATCTTCTACATACAGTATGTTCTAATTACCTGGTTAACGTCATCATATAAAATTAGGTGAGAGGAAGGTTGTATTACTCCGTCTTTTCTCACAATTAAATTTGTGATAGTTTTATTCAATCCAAGTATTTTAATTTCATCAAAAATCAGATTATTTGGATCTGTGTAGTTACCATGTGTTACTTTCAAGACAATGGAATTCTTAAATAAATAAAAACAGATAATAGTCAAACTTCTGATCTTTGTCTACATATCTATTACAATTCAAAATTGTTATTACATTAACATATAGGAAATAGCATGTTTTAAACGTGTTACTTTTTGGCAACTTCAACTCACTCTGGCAATATCTGCCAATTCCCAAGTTCTACTTCAGAGCCCATTATTTTTTCAACTACTTCAAAAACAAATCAAGATCATTCTCATCATTGAGAATGTGTCATCATATGTCCTATGGAGATTACTTTGATATGCTGATTTAACTTGTGTTTTTTGTAAATGCAATCTGTAGTATTAAATGTTTTTATTTTAAAGGATTGCTACACTCTGGGCCAAAAGTAATAGAGTGAGAGTTTCAGAAAGGGAGAGATATGGTAAGGTTTTTCAGTTTTTTTAAAGTGGCAATCATTTACACTGCAAAACCAGGTTGATCTTGCTGTGTAAATGATTGCCACTTTAAAAAAAAACTGCAAAACCTTACCAAATCTCTCACTTTTCAGAAACTCTCACTCTGTTACATTTGGCCCTATGTCTGGTATCTTTTAAGTGTCTCCAGCTATCCTCAAGTGTATGAGGGAAAGGAGACACATATCTTTCAGGCTCATTAAAAACACCTGATGATCAGACCTGACTCACTGTTAAAAATAACCCTGAAAAGGAGGAGTCTATACAACCTTTTGGTCATATCTGTTTCAAAGGAGTTAAAGGAAATTTGATCTTCATGGTGAATCAGTTTTCTACCTTTATATGTCACACACTATGTTGCATGTGCAAACGTGGTATTTGGAGAGCACTAATATTGGTGTACAAAACATTTACCGTCTTCCAATGGTTGTATATAGCCTATGTGCTCATATATGCATGTTAGTGTATGTTTGTCTTATTATGAGTTGGGATAAACTTGGCTAGATTTGTCTTTCCGTGAAATTGAGCATTCCAGGGGTGGCAATAATGTGAGTGCACAGAGCTGCCCTGGATTGTCAGAGTGTCATGGGAAGTATCAGGGCTGGTACAAGTGCAGACACTAATGATAATGGTTGTGGCAGCTGGCATAAAAAAATGGACCACATGGCCTTCTGCTGGCAGACACACAGACCCCCGCATTAGCCCTCTGCAACATCGTATCAGCTTTAGGTAGTACATCAGGCTTCTGTGGCTGCCTTTTATTTGGAAAAATCCCAAGAGCCTGTTTACTCCATAGATTTGGATATATATCTCTGCAGCAGTCAAGAACAAAGAGGTATTGTCAACCTCACATAAAAGACCGACACATATAAATAAAGACTGTACTGATACAACCCTAATAAATATGACAAGAAAGAAAATCTCAATAATTACTTCATTTATGCATGAAATGTAAAAAATTTAAATGAAACCCACTAATACAATTCAAATCCATATACATATCAATAAACATATATTTCATTGCAGTAAATATGAAAATGATGTTTCTTCTTAGTATCATGTACTGTAATGTTAATACATTGCAACCTTGTATAACAGTTGCTTTTAAGTGTCAATAATAGAAATAAAACTTTGCTCAGAATAAATTGGAGACCAAAAAGATAGTTGTATCCAAATACTTTAAAAATTGTAGTGGAAACAGCTTCTATATACTGTAGGAATATATATAAAGTGCAGTGTATTCTTTTGCCACTGGCGCAGTGGCGGGACTACCACCTGTGCAAGCAGTGCCTGGCACTGGGGCCTACCGCTGTCAAGGGGCCCAACGCCAGCAGCATTTCACCTCTTCAGTGGCATGCCATTGAAGAGGTGAATTGCAGCTGGCTTTGGGCCAATTGACAGTGGTGGGCTTCTCTCCTCTTCCCTCCCTCCTCCACCTCCTTACTCCACTTGGGTGTCCCAGTGGATGACGTGATCGCGCCATGACGCGATTGCGTCAGTCCGGAAAACTCCGCCAGTCGAGCAGAGTACAGGGGAGAGGGGAGAAGGGAGGGGGAGAGAAGCCTACCGCTTTCAAGGAGGAGGAGGGGAGAGCATTATAGTGCTGGCGGGCTAGTGCCCACCAGCAAATGCAAATGCTAGGGATAGCCATCGGTGGGTTATTCATCAATGGCAACCATCGATGGATAACATTGATGGTCAGTGGCCATTCCTAGCTACCCCTAGACAACAAGCATTCCCTAGGAAATGAGCATTCCCCTTGGCAATGAGCATGGATCCCAGAGCATAAAACCCCTAGGAACAAGCATGACACAACATGTAAAACTGCTGGCGATGTGCATGAAACCCCTGGCAACCCGCATGAAACCCCTGGTAATGCACAGGTAAAAATATCTAAACTGGCACGGTGGGGTCATATCTAGCACTGTGTTAGCATATCTGGCACTATGAGGGAATATCTGGCACCTTGGGGGCATGTGTATCTGGCAATGTGGGGGAATATGTGTATCTGGCACTGTGGGGGCATATCTAACACCATGGGGGCATGTGTATATGGTAATGTTGGGGCATAGCTGGAAATGTGGGGGAGTATGTGTATCTGGCACTGTGGGGGCATATCTGATACTGTGGGAGAATATGTGTATCTGGCACCATGGGGGGCATATCTAGCACCATGGGGGCATATCTTGCACTGTGGGGGCATATGTGTATCTTGCACTGTTGGGGCATGTGTGTTTCTTACACTGTTGGGGCATGTGTGTATCTGGCACTGTGCGGGCATATCTGGCGTATCTATAATGGGTGCAGTGTGTGCAGTGCACATGGACCCCTGGGTCCAGAGGGGGCCCACTCCACATACACTGCACCCATTTCTTCTATACTTACCTTTCCAACATCCATCGGTGACTGTGTGTGGGCCCCCTCCTCTCCCATAGCCATCACCACCGCTGCTAGCACACTGAGCGCTCAAGACTCTGGCACCTTGCCAAAGTCTACAGCGCATGCGCAGGACTCCAAAAAAATGGCATGGTGGCCATTTTTCGGAGTCCTGCGCATGTGCTGTAGACTCTAGAACTGTGCCAGAGTCTCAATGCTGAGAGCGCTAACAGCGGTGGTGATAGCTACAGGAGAAGGGGGGGCCCACACACGGAGTCTGCACACGGGTCCCCTACTCTCTAGAAATGCCGCTGTATTTTGCTAAATGTAATAATCTTTATACCAGAGGTTCTCAAACGCTGTTGTCAAGGCACCCTAACGGTCCAGGTTTTAAGTATATCCATGGCTCAGCACAGATTGTTAAATCAAATTGACTGAGGTACTAACTATGTCACCTGTGGACAAGTATTGATAGAGTGTCGGACTGGGGCATGTAGGGCTCACCGTGGGAATGCAGTGGTAAGGGCTCATGTTTAGAGGCGTGGCAAATCTGTTGAGGGTGTGTGGCCTGCCTTCTCATTGGTTTGACTAACCATTAGGGAGTGCAACGTCTGGGCCCCTTCATAAATATATACAGTAAATTCAGCTTCTGCATGCATGACAATGTACCACATTAATAACAGATTAATAACAGCAATGCACTGTAGAAAATACACCATAGTACAGTATAAGGTAATATATGTATAATGTATAATTCAAGTGCACAGTCTAGAACCTGATCCTTAGAGTAGGAGGTGGGCCCCCAGGCAGTGGGGCCCACCAGTGGTTTCCCTGTACTCCTGTGGGCCAGTCCAAGCCTGCATGGATATACTTAAAATCTGAACCATTGGGGTGCCTTGAAGGCCTAGTTGGAGAACCTCTGCTGTATACTGTAGTTTATCTCTCTAGCTGAGATGACAATCCAAATAGGTGGTTATAATATACAGTACAGGTTGAGTATCCCTTATCCAAAATTCAAATTCCAACATATTTGGGTCCCTACTGAGATAATGACATATATATTATATATATATATATATTATGTGTGTATGTATATATATAAATATATATATATATATATATATATATATATAATTCAAAGACAGTCCACACTCTGACCTTAAAAGCAATAGCTGGAGTAGCATCCAAGTATAGATTGAGTCTTCATGACTCTTCTACTTCAATATAAAATATAGATATAGCAGGAGCACTCACCAGTCTTTATAGCTTATTTAATGGATCAACTTGTCAGCATAACAAGAGTGGTCACATCAACGTTTCGGTCTCATGTGAAACCTTTGTCAAGATCACATCACAAGTCAAATTAACCACATATATACCATATAGCCCTCCCACCAATCAGTATGAAAACACACCCATTACAATTAAAATTTGCATATCACCATATAAAAACATAGATCTACAACCAACAAAGATCCTAAGAACATCAGAAAGCATATTAGTTACTTTAAGCACCTTATATCCAGGAATCAACAGTGGAGCAAATGCCACAGTGCTTCCGGTATCTGGAACACAAGCCCCGGTCACCAGAAGTCCAGTGTCTCCATACAAACAGCGCTGTCTATTCACATCTAGAGTTATCCCTATAGCATTGTCAATCTGATATACACATTAAGTATTCAGAACTGGCTAGTTATGTGTCACAAAAACACAATCAGGGTAATATATTTACCCTAATATCAAGAAAGTACCAAAATACTGAAAGGATATTATTAATCCATTGCTGCAGTTTGGTACTTTGTGGTATAGTTACAATGAGAAACTTGGTGAATTATTTAAATGTGTTTTAGTAGATTTTATTCTTTTTTTTTTTTTTGCTCTAAATTAAACATGTGATATTTACATAAAAAAAAACTTAAGTTCCAAGTATTCTGGATAACAGATCTGTACAACTAGAACAGAAAAATGTACTTCTTACTGAAAATTGCTCTAAAATGAGAAATAGTTTCTGTCAATATGAATAGCACATACCTTATCAGCACTGAATGTTCCCAAGAAATAATTCTGGTTTTCTATTGAATCTGCAAAATAAAATATTAGTAGTGTCATGTTAGAACATAACACGAATTTTCAGTTTGTTTTACCTCACTGACATTTAGTTCTGAATTTTTAGCTTGACAATAACCTGCTGCAACATCTCATAATTCAGAAAAAGTTGAAACACTAAAAAGTTGATTCTTACCGTAAGGACTGATATTAATTTAAATTCATTTAAAAAAAAAATTTTTTATTTTAATCAGTTTAACCTACCTATACTTTCGCCATCATCCCAAAAAAGATTGCCTTGTGCTTGACCATCATCATCCAAGGCCACCAGAAGTCCCATAGATTTCTTCCGACTGCAATCGCAACAAATTCATGTTATTGAATATCATATGTCTTAATCTTATAATTCTCTTGATCTATTAATTAATTTGCAAATCCATGTCCATTCATCAAAAAAAATGCCATTTAAAATACCCCATGCAAATCCATTTATAATAAGCAAACATTACAGTACTTTTAAAAATCCAACTTGTAGATCAGTGGTAGGAAACCTGTGGCACCAGGAGCGCTTTAAGAGAGGAGGAGACCTATGTCCAGCCTCCTCTGGTTGGGCCATCTCCTCTCTGCTGGGAGTGCTGTAGAGTCTGAGCACTAGAGGGCTCAGAATCTACTGCACATGCACAGATCTCTAGGAAAATATGCGCTGTGGCCATTTTCCCAGTGATTTCTCTACAGCACATGTGCTGAACTTTGCAAAAATGGCCGCTGCGCCATTTTCAAAGGGTTTTAACAGAGCCGGTGACATCGGAGTAGGACTCCAGAGGGGTGAGTATTAAAAGAGTGGGTGCTTCTTGTGTGGTGTGGTTCCCCCTGGACTCAGGGGTCCGTAATAATTATGCCAGTGTGTGGCACTCCAGCTGCAGTGGTACTACACATACAACATGCTTTGCCATAGTTTGGGCATGTTAGGGTATGCTAAAACTGTGGTAGGATAGATACAGTATATGGTGGTGTTCTCCCCGGTGCACATATGTATCTATATAAATGTGTACAGACTAGTGGTCATTCAAGTGAATTTAACAATTTATTAAAATAGCTTTAGCATAAACACACAGCAATATTTTGCAGTAAATAGTGTTTAAAAGGCATATAACCATAAATATAAAGTGCAAAATGAATAAGCAATAAAAGTACAATGAAAGTCAATATAAATGATATACAAGTCAGGGTAAAAATTGACAAGCGCTATCACATATGTTTATAACGAAATAAGGTTTATGCTGCACCAGACTAAATGTAAATAATTAATTAATTAATGATAACCAACTAGACAAAAAAAAAAAATTAGGCCCCAATAGGCAACTGTTCTTATGTTGGAGGTGCTCCCAGGAATTATGTAACAGATACACATTTATTTGGTGGGTGTGGAAAAACCCACAACTCACCAAAAGAGAAGAAATTCCTTTGTTTGGAGCACTCTTTTTTATGATATGTATGTATTCGTAGATTATTTATTTAAAACATAACTTTTATTATTCAGTACTTGACTAAAAAATGAAAGGGGTATACTTTGAATATCATTTGGTGAATCCCCTTATGAACAGTGGTAAAAATATATATGAGCAGATACTGTCGTCTTGAAATTCTGTATCTTGCTCAAAAAATAATAAAAAGACAATGATAGTAATCTATCAGACTTTTAGCAAGCAGCAGTAGTGATATTTTTTAAACGCATTTAATCAGACAACACATTAATATCTAATATTGAAACTTGAATGTCTCATACATAAAATCCAAACCAATAATGTGTCTGGATTACAGCAAGCAGCATGAATCGTGCTTAATACCTTCTTAGGATCGGCTTATCCCCATAACTGGATAAACACTTGTGCATTGATGGCTGATCCCTCTTCCATAAAGGTGATTCAGAATTACTATACATGTCTTTGTTTGCTGAATAAAGAATACATGGTTGCTATTTGAATATACTGGGCACCTCATCTGCATTATAGTTCATATGTATCCTTTTGTATAATCTTGAGCATGATCCTGACAATTTGATAATAAGTATCAAATTATATTTGTAACAGATGCAGGTGCCTAAACAGCAGCCACTCCATCTAGACCAAATTCTAGTCACAATTCAGCAAGCCACGTAAATGCCATTAAACCTGTACATAAATATATGTACACAGTATCCCCCTAAGATCATATGGGAATTGTGGTTATTCAAGAGGTACGATCAAAAATCCAAAAAAAACAAAAAAAACCTAAGCATGTCTTGATAAAGGCATCAAGATGTATTACAGATCCTATACATATGGGCAGATGTCTGCATGCCGGAATCACTTAGATGCATATAGGGTTTGATAACAAAAATTGTGTTATAATATAACATGGACAGTTAAGAAGACAAATGTAGACACTCTAGTAAACGAATCCCATCTGCTGTCTGACCTCATCCATGAGCGGAGGAAAGATGAGAGTAGGACCGTCGACTGTGCGGTAGAGATGAGAAAAGAAGGAACACTGGCTGGGGACCCCGTTGTGGTGTTAGATGGGCCCTGGTGCTTTAAAGGCCTTGCAGGGTCTAAATGCGCCACTAGGGCCTGAGCCAGAGTCCGAAATGAAAGAGTGAAAACAGAGAAAAGGATCAAAATATAATTGATTTGATGATGCTATCAATTAATACAATATAAGGGACATGAGATCGATATGTCTCTCTGTGGGTAGTCCCTGGCATATAATCCCCAGGGCAAAAATAAGTGTTAAACACACAAGTAATAATACCTCCTTATCCTTGGAATAAAAAGTTTTTATTTATACTGCAGTTTCCCACACCAAAGTTACTCTTAATGGATATTGTTACTGTAGAGAATGGTTATAATATGTATCTTTGTGGGCACAGACTAAATGGCATCTCAAGCATTAATATATGCATATTGGTTGGGCTGTGATCGTTGCCATACTGCTCTAAGAGGATGAAACCTGTTCAATATTGAACAGTATAATATCTATCACATATGTTGCCTCCTGGCTCTTTGTAATGAATCCTCTATATACAGCATCTGCTTTATCAACTCTTTCTGTGATGCTGGAGTAACTGCCTGTGCTGTAGATGGTTTAAAACATACATATTCTTTCCTTCCAACAGTTGTGTAGTAGAGGGTCTGGTAATCAGCATCATGTATTTACAGCAACAGTTTCAGTGCTGTTCCAGCACTTAGGCCCAAATGTATTAATCCTTAACAAGAGATAAAGTAGAGACAGATAAAGAGTGATAAATTACTAGCCAATCAGCTTCCAAACTGCGATGTCACAGTTTGTGTTTTAAAAATGACAGGAGCTGATTGGCTGGTCATTTATCACTCTTTATCCATTTTATCACTTGTTAAGCCTTAATACATTTGGTCCTTAGTACAGACCCTGGTACTATCTGGCTGTTGGAAAGACTCTACTAATTCTCCAGCCTTGCGGGTCCCGATGAGGTGGTTTCTGTGCTGTATAAAGGCCCCCACATACCTAACGACTGATTGCCTGATCCTCCAATCAGATTGGAAATGCAAACTTGCCGGTTGGAAAATGCTGTCTAGCAGAGTATCGACGAAAATCTCCATGTAAAAAATGACCAATTTGCTAATTGATATTTTGATAGTGTTTGAAAAATCTGTGATATCCAATATGTTGGATTCATTGATTAAAACAACCCTGGTAACTGGGAATAGATGAATAGCAGCAATCCATCACTGGTTTATGGGGCCCTTTAGACACACTGCTCTCACTTCCTTAAATGAGGTGTTAGGAAGCAGAAATGTGCCTGTACAAAGGGGGTAATTCCAAGTTGATCGCAGCAGGATTTTTGTTAGCAATTGGGCAAAACCATGTGCACTGCAGGGGAGGCAGATATAACATGTGCAGAGAGAGTTAGATTTGGGTGGGGTGTGTTCAATCTGCAATCTACTTTGCAGTGTAAAAATAAAGCAGCCAGTATTTACCCTGCACAGAAATAAAAAAAAACACCCAAATCTAACTCTTTCTGCACATGTTATAACTGCCTCCCCTGCAGTGCACATGGTTTTGCCCAATTGCTATCAAAAATCGTGCTGCGATCAACTTGGAATTACCCCCAAAGACTGCAATGTTTATGGGTGTCAGCCAACTTGCTTCTCCCAAGCAGACACACCCTGAAGAAGCCCTAATTGGGAGAAACATGATAGTTGACACCCAAAAACACTGTCAGTCCCTACACAAGCTAATTACTGCATCGTAACACTTGAAACCAGGGAGTGAGAGCAGCATAGTTTCATACTATGCCGCATCCTTAGGGAGACTTCCAGCTCACTACAGAGTCTCCCCCTGCCCCTCTAAGATACACAAAAACCTCAGAGTCCCCCTGTCCTATTGGTAATCTGGACTGTGCATGTGTGAGGATGGGGGTTCAGTCTGCCACAGAGGAGTTGGGGAAATGTCAGACAGGATATAGTCAGCCCCACACTGTACCCTCAACATCAGCCTGGACAGGAAGTTTTTACTTTCCCTTCCTGCCTGAGGCTGAGCTGCTGGAAACAAACAGAGTCACAGAGCTTGTGGAGCAGCAGCTACAGGACCTGCCTCAGCCACCACATACAGCAACATGGTAAGAGGTAAATGAGGGGATGACAGAGAGACATGAAGAGTGGGTATTCTGGGAGCTGATAACACTGCTATTGGAGAAGGAGAGGGGCAGATACACATTGAAAATGGGACTTTTGGGGCTAATAATACTGTTAAAGGAGGGGGATAAGGGTCAAAGAGACATGGGGAGTTGGAATTCTGGGGGCTAATAACACTGCTATAGGATGGGGATGGAGGCACTGAGGTTCCTGCAAGCAAACTCCGAAAACTGTCCCTTCTTTCTCTTCCAATCAGTTAGCCTTAATCCAATTCTGCCAGGCTACAGGAAGAGGTCTCTTTCCCTCCTCCTGTTGCTTCTTTTGCATCTCAGTTGCATCTGTTTCTGTATGGGCCACATTTGGCGATCCATTCTCTGTGGTGGAGCCATCACTTTATCAGCTCAGGATGGGCCTTTTATTTTCTGTTTTGGATACCAAAAACGAGATTTGGATTTAGATTTTATAGGATAATGCAGATGACACTTCATCCCAAGTATCCATGGATGACAGTCCTGGCACTGCAGGTCATCGTTTTCAGGTTGGATTGATCTTACTAGTTCACTTACTTCAACACTAAACTCTTCCATACCAGACAGTTCTAAGAGGTCCAGAAAATGAGCAACTAGACACGAGGCAGCCAGGAAGGATATTGTACACAGTGACATGTGCAAGAAAGAAATAGCTGTTATTTGGTCATAATGTGCAGCATCATTTTTATGTTTTGTGTGCTTTAAAAGAAAGATTTAACTCATAAAAACAACTAAAGAAAGAGTATGTTTTAAACATTTACAAAACAGTTTCATAGTTTTATGCTGTATGAGAACACAAATAATGAATACATTATTAATTTATGTGCATGTATTGTACTCACCTATAGAAAGTGTTATTAGCAGGGTCCTGCCATGGTATTATATATCCACCTCTAACATGAAGATTAATGTACTCAAGGGGAGCTTCCAAAGTTAACCATTTACCTCTTTCTGTAACTGCTTTTCCCTATAATTGAATGTAAATAATGAGAAATGACACTCTAAATAAGTTAGATATTAGAACTTATCACAGTCTTATTAGAACATAAATCACAGTCTTGTTGCATCTGTTTAAACAGATCATCACATTGCTGTTGGAGAGCCTGTTCTCTCCCATAATTCTCATGTCCCACTTGCCTCCATTTTGCCCCCCCACAAGATGACATTGCCCTTGTCACATGAAGGACTGACTAGGCAGGGCACTGCCATCACATTCTAATGAGCTGATTGGCTACAAGTTATTTATATATGTGCCCGCTACAGGACTGAGAAATTATGACATGCATGAAATGAAGATTAATAATGATAAACAAAACAAGGGAAAGCTCATTTCTGAGACTCTTATTTAAATACTATTGTTAGTAATACCAAAACATTCTGTTGTTTCCATAATAACCTGAACATTATGGATGTGGTGACATTGTAATCTATTACTTTTCTCTACCTGGACCAAGTAAGCATATTTTTGTCCTAATTGCCATTGAACACATTGACTGCATTCAATGGCTGAATAATCAGTGATTAATTAAAGCTGCCACTTCAAAATTTATTTACGAACAATGACATAAATATCAATACTCTGATCATCTTAGTGTACTGTTGTCCAGCTGGCACCAGTTTGTGCCCCCCCAACATGATATAAACAGGAAACAGCATTTTCAATAAGGCAATATCTATTAGGGTCACAGGATTACAGGTTCATTAATTTTATTTTAAGCCCTGTATTGTTTGAACTGTATTTGTTTATTTTTTTATTTTTTATCAACCAAGATATCTTCATTTTAAATATTACGGTATCTTAATTGAATAAATAGACTGTGTTTTCTGCCTTAAACTCCCTCATTGCTAAGCTTCACATTTCTTTTCACTGCATCTGAATAGTGGAGCAGCCAATACCATTATTATCCACAGGTACAGTATGTTAAGTGATTTTCACATTATAATATTTGCATTTACTTCAGATAAAAAGGACAATAACAGAGGCTACTTTTAAACCCTACATTAAATTATTTTTAAATGCACTATGTCCATAAAAAAAGTTTTATGCTTTTGGAAAATGTCCTTAAATATACAATTAGATACTAATTGAGTTACAGTAACTTAAAAATCTTACCGTGTAATAGTCATACCAGCGAGCATATGGTATATATGCTTCCACTGATCTCTGGTTCTGAAATAAAAGAGAGAATCATTGCATTTGGGTGTTAAAGGCTGAATAGAAGATTATGTTATACTTCACACACATTATTTCATACAGTACATCAAGCTAAGGCCTCTGCACTATAATCACACTACTTGATTTGCATTTGACAAACAAAATGATATTATACTCATCCTCATCCACAAAAAATAGCAGCACTGATGTGATAATAACACATATGATAAAGCTGCAGGGCCTGCAGCGAAACATGTCAGGAACTTCTCTGGGTTATCCTTTAATTCATCATTACTGCCTGTGCTTATCCGGACCAAGACTGGACTTTGATCTGAGCAGAAAAATCGTGGTGACTAAAGCTTTGGAGTTTACCAACTTTCACCCCCAAAAGAGGACACCATATTACAATGAGGACCCCACAATTGGACACTTGAATCATATCAAAGACATCCAAGGGACTACACCTCTAGCGGTTCTAGTAAAGTTGTTTGGCAAGACTGCACTGTCAGTCCACTCCCACATAATTCACCCATCTGCAAATCCAGTTTATTTTATAGGAACAGACTTTATCATTATAGGCAGTTACATTGAGACCCTCAGTTTTTAATTCATTTGATTTATGAGCTTGGTATATATGTTTTTAATGTGGCACAATCTGCCAATATATTAAATGTAAAGTTTTTATCACTCAATCTATCATATGTGTTATTATCACATCAGCGCTGCTATTTTTTGTTTCTTTCTCTTTCGTTTTGTTTGGGTGTGACTACCCCAAAAAGGTTAAGCAGCAGCATTAGAGTCGCAGCACCGGTAGCGCCCGATCATATACTGTTTGGTAAAAGTTGTTTTTGCGTCATCCACACCCACACACAGTGGCCTTAGTATTGGTATATCTATAATGGGTGCAGGGTTTGTGGTGAACATGGGCCCCTGAGTCAACGGGGCCCACACTGCACCCTTAAATTATACTTACCTCTAAGTCATCTCCGGTGTTGCAGAGCAACAGAAATCACTAGGAAAATTACCTGGCAGCCATTTTATTGGTGATTTTCACATGCACATTATAGATGTCAAGTTAAATTAACAATGTTTCATCATACTTCAACCACACACTGAGGCAGATGTTTTAAGCCTGGAGAAGTGATAAAGCAGTGGTAAAGCAGTGATAAGTGCAAGATGATAAAGCATCAGCCAATCAGCTCCTAACTGTCAATGTACATATTGGAGCTGTTTGGCTGGTGCGTTATCACTTTGCCCTTATCACTGTTTTATCACTAGTCCAGGCTTAATACATCTGCCCCTACAAAGTCTTAGCACAGATACTACCTATTGCTCTAGTGAGGTAGTGGAGATGATAAATGCAATGTTTTGCTTTCTGAATCATTTTCAATGGATCAAGACTGAACTTGCTCCTGACTATTTCCTAAACCCTAGCAATACTGAGGATCTCAAATTTACAATGAGGTAAAGTAGAGGTAATTACAGCAGAAATACTATAACTTAGCGTCATATTTGTTATGCAAAGCATGGTTATGTAAGATTACATAGTGGATCTATATGTACTCACATCTTCAAGAACTGGGCTAATCATAAAAGCTGGTCCCCATAAGAATTGTTTGTAGACATCCCATGTTTCTTTATCAGAGGTAAATCTGGTAACAGTAATTAAAAACTTTGTTTAATTGGGCAAATACAAATAATCTTAAAAAGACAATTATTAAAATTCTACAGAAATTGAAACCATATCAAACATAATTTTTGTTGCTCTTTATTTGTAAAATGTAGCATCTAATACTAGCATGTTTATGCATTGTCGCATGTGTCCATCAGTTTCCAAATAACGCCAGTCTGATAACCTTTCATATTAAGCTCAATGAAAGGGTCAAGGTTGGTAGTTGGCCTTCTGAGAATTTGATGAGGCTATGCCACTTAATATTTTGTTGTGGGATGGCAATTTGAGGTAGACCTGCTAAACATTAAAGGAATTAATAAACTGTGTATAAATAAAGACATGCTACAGTTATTGTTTGTTAAAATGGTACATGGTAATGGCAAGGTTGGATTGGCTCACAGGTGAATTTGGGAAATCCATGGTGGGCCCCACTGCCTGAGGGTCCCCACCCCCTCCTCTGGGGAGTCAGTTTCAAATATAACTTGAATTAATGGATTGTTTCTATGGAAAATACACCAAGATTAGCCCTCCTGCCAATCAAAGTAGGTGGTACCAACACACCCTTTCCGATCCTTTATAAAGGGGCTCTGTTTTTTGCATGGCCTCTCTAATGGTTGGCCATATCTCTCTGAGGTGGATTAAGTGTGGTCCTCTACCACAGTATTCTTTGGTGGGCCCTTCATACCCCATTATGACACTGGGTAATGTTACAGTGGACCCAGCCCTCTTACATCTTGTCTGTTTGTTAACAGCCAGTCTTGTGTATTAATGTGTTTCATAAAAATTGTAATGCACTGTATGTTGGCACTATATATTTAAATGTTAATACATATGGTATGTTAAATAGCTAAGAATGCTAAAAAAAAGTGGGGAATAGGGGTACCGGCGACAAGTGTGGCTAAAAAACAGTGGTTTAATATATATTAAAATTGAAAGCCAAAAGATATTATAAAAGTAAACTTTAATAAATGAGAGTAAAAACAGTTTCAAAAAATTATTTAAAATACAAGAAAAATTTCATATAAAAGAATGTACGAAAAATAAAAATATAAAAGGATAAGAAATCAAACTTAACTTGAAAACACTGGGTGGTCAGTACAGGCCCAACGCTTTTCATCTCAACAGACTTCTTCAAGGGGTAGGGACAGAATGAAGCTGCATGTCTATTTATACCCATATCACTTAGGTATGGGGTTGTGACATCATAATAGATCATGTGATGTAATTAGGCAACAAATGTTAAAAAGTTAAAAAAGCTCATTTCATAACATAGCTGGGGTAAGGACCTGGTCAGATATATCTATTATTATTAAAAACGAGTGGATTACAGTGTAAAAAAAAGTTTAAAACAGTCCATATTGCAAACTGGAGTCACTTCCGCAACACTTCCGGTGACGGAGGACTCCGCTCGTCACTTCCGCCCCACTTCCGGCGGCGACTGTGAATGCGCACGTGGCAGCTCCTGGCTTCACGAGTCCCATTGCGCATGCGCCCACGGGTGTACTGCGCTGCTCCTACATGGAGGGAGATGCTTTGTCTTCTTAGGCTCACTCAGAAGACAAAGCATCTCCCTCGAGCAGAGTCCTCCGTCACCGGAAGTGTGGCAGAAGTGACTCCGGTTTGCAATCTGGACTGTTTTAAATGTTTTTTTTACACTGTAATCCACTCGTTTTTAATAATATTAGATATATGTGACCAGGTCCTTACCCCAGCTATGTTATGAAATGAGCTTTTTTAACTTTTTTAACGTTTGTTGCCTAATTACATCACATGATCTATTATGATGTCTCAACCCCACACCTATGTGATATGGGTATAAATAGACATGCAGCTTCATTCTGTCCCTACCCCTTGAAGAAGACAAAATGCGTTGGGCCTGTACTGACCACCCAGTGTTTTCAAGTTAAGTTTGATTTCTTATCCTTTTCTATTTTTATTTTTCATACAATCTTTTTACTCTCATATATTAAAGTTTACTTTTAAAATATCTTTTGGCTTTCAATTTTAATATATATTAAACCACTGTTTTTTAGCCACACTTGTCGCCGGTACCCCTATTCCCCCCTTTTTTTATACATTTTAACAACACTATACTAGTGTTGTATTTTTAGGGTTTGGCTGACACCTTTTGATAAGGTTAGGTGGGCTTTTAGCTTTCGTATTGTAAAACTTTTTATCGTTTACATAGTCTTACTGAGATTTTCACCTCACAAGTAGCGCTGAAATATCTTTATGTACAAAGCTAAGAATGCTAACCTGGAAATGAAGGGCTAGTAATAGGTCCACTTTAACCTAATTAATATAGATAGGTACTGTACTGTGAGCCACATATATATGCAATACTGTTGGTGTCACTAAATAGGCCCAATATTACAGGTCTATGTCTAGTGCAATGTCTGAAAATGATTGTTTCTGAGTTTCAATAAGACCTCTTTCCTGCAGCAGTAAATCTCGTTGATGCATTGCTACTGTAGGCCATGGTATGGCCATCCTATATCAATGTGTCATAACTTAATCATGTACCGTTATTTATGTATAACTAAAGATTAGAAATGAAAGAGTAAAAATAACGTTAACAAAAAGATTTTTTCTTAGAAAGTAGTAACACAAGAACGTACTCATGTAACAAGGGCCGGATAACAGTTGTACCCAATGTGTGTGCTTCAAACATCAAGGTGTAAAGGTATGGCAAAAGTGTGTATCTGATGTTAAGAGCATTTCTTGAAAGGTATTTAAAGTTTTCATCAAAACTGACTGGATCTTGTCTCTGAAGAAAAAAAGATAAAGGTGCATTATTAAATATTATTTTAAATTATATAATAAAACGTTGTAAAATCATGTGAACTGGTTTACACTGCAAATCAATATAACTAATATAATATAATAATAATAATAATAATAATAATAATCGTCGCCATTCAGCTCTGCCACCATATTGCTTACTATTATTCAAGTTGAGCAGTCAGTACTGTGAAAATAAAATATTAATTTAATGTTTTTCACAGTAGCTTTGTATTACTGGGTGGCCTTTTTGCTGCATTAATCTAGTCTTGGCTACATTATCCAAGCTATAGATAACATTATCAATTAATTAATAGTCCAGATAATGTACAAGTTACTTGCAGCAAAATAAAATGATATAGAGAAGGAGGACAAGTTGTATTAAAGGTAACGGGAAATATTTCCATGCAAGAATCAATAGCCACAGTACAAAAGCAGCATAGAGATGTATGCAGAAAACTGGATATAAAAGAACAAACAGGTGTTCACTATACACCAACCAAATAGAGGAGTCATAAATATAACATATATAGCATAAACATTCTTATGAAGTAAAAAGCTATTCCACTAAGGGTATGATACCTTGGCAGAACATTGCGGGGAATATTCAACTACACACACTCATTGTCAGGTGTAAAAGTATTGCTGGGGGGGCTATTAACTTAGCCCCGATAAGCAGGCATGTGCCACGGCTTTTCTGGGATTTGTTTCACCTGCTTCCAGCAAAATCCCCGAAAACAGCCCCGCTTTTGTCCAAAAATGGGGCTATTTCTGCCAAAACACACAGGTTTCGGTGGAAAAGTACTTTTTTTCAGGTGTCCAAATTGAATATCCCAGAAAAAAAATTTATGAAACATTGGGAGTTTTCACTCCCGATGTCTCTTCGGCGGTAATTAAATATCCCTTTTAGTTGTAAGGATATTTAAAGGAAAGTAATGGTAATAAATCAGTAGACTAGGGTAAACACACAAGATGGAGAGAAGGGGAAGGAAGGAATAAGAAGTGAATGCGTGTGAGAGAGAGATGCAGTTATAACACATTCCCATACGATCCCATACGCTGTCTCGTATACCCAACCTATATATATATATATATATCCGGGATAAATCTCAGTACCACAGAATGTCCCAAATGACTCCTGTCTGGTCTGTGTTGATGATTATTATTTTTTTTATTACCAGTTATTATATAGCGCACACTTATTCCACAGAGCTTTACAGAGAATATTTTACACATTCATGTCAGTTCCTGCCCCAGTGGAGCTTACAATCTATATTCCCTATCACATGAACACACAGACACATTTACGCTAGGGTTCATTTTGTTGGGAGCCAATTAACCTGCCAGTATATTTTGGGGATTGGGGGAGAAAACCGGAGTACCCGGATGAAACCCACACAAGTACAGGGAGAATATACAAACTCCACACAGTTAGGGCCATGGTAGGAATCAAACACATGACCTCAGTGCTGTGAGGCAGTAATGCTAACCATTACACCATCCATACTGCCCTGATACGTGGTACCACCATTTTGAATCTATCTTTAAGTATTTTCATTAAAAATTGTAATCTATATTTAGTACAGGTATGGGCAGAGCCAGATTAAGGCTATTGGGGGCCTAGGGCACTTCAGACAGGGGGCCGCTATTAAGAAAATGGTCAGGTGAAATAAATAAATATATATATATATCTATATATATATCTATATATATATATATCGAAGTCCACATACGTGGCGGGCGCACTCTCACTAGTACAACGCTTCTTCAATGATAATTTTCTTTATTGTAGCCTCAGACAATCGACGTTTCGATCCTTCCACAGGATCTTTTTCAAGAAAGGCAATACGATATCATTTGTTCTCAGTTTATACAATCATTAGAAAATGCCTATAAAGATACAAAATGAGAAAAAACTCAGCCTCCCAGGCCCCATATGCGATGGCAGAAAATCTCTATAGACTGGGAATCAATGCCCCATTCATATAGTGACTATATTATTTTAAAAAAGAATGTGCTTAGTGTCAGATAGTATTTTAAAGTATTACACACCGCCGACACAGGTGCCACTCATCACCCAGAATAGAAGGAAGAAAAAAAGAAGAAAAAGAAAAAGACACCCTATTCCTTTAAATGCATAATGTGCCTAATTTTACCAATGCACCCTCAGGTGTGGGGGGTATATACCATGAGAAAGGTCTAAGCCTCATCACTTACTCATGAGCTCAGCAACAGCCGTGTGAATATCCAGCAGGCTATCAACAACATACATGATCCCATAGCAACTGGGAACAACAAGAAACTGTTAGACCTCCCATTAGTGTTCTATTATCATAAATAAACATTAGCTCTCTGGACAGGTTTTTACCTATTGAGATCACAAACCCAGTATGCCGTATCCTGGGGTCTCAGTAGTTCCTATGTACCAATTAGTCCAGCCTGTTCAGAATGATATATATCAATGCAATGCTCACTATATACAGCAAGTGATAAGGCACAAATGGCTCAGAAAAAAGGGTGCTTACCAGGAGTCACTATCAGCCATGTGTTCCCAGGAGACATGCTGTGGACTTCCATGACCCGGATGTTTATATACTCCCAAACCGGAAGTGGATCCGCAGGGACTGAAAAGACGCCTCCCACAAAAGGGCACTTTTCAGGTGTAATAATGGATGTAATTCAATATACACTGGCTCCCATGTCAGGCCGTTCATATGCAACTTGTACTAGCTCGCATGGTGCTACAGACGCTGGAACTGGGATGTGAAACTTATTCGCCGCGTCTTGCGTTCCAACTCCCGGAAGTGGTACGTTCCACATACCGGAAGTGAACGCGCGTCATATCACAGACTGACGCTGCGGCTGCAGTGGCTCACATATTCACTGATCAACGGAGGGAGAGAAGTAAAGGCTGATCTATGTCACCTGAATTCTCTGTATTAACCCCACATATTCTGTTCTAACCTCCAAATCAGACAAAATTGGCATTTCCCAGATGTGTCTCAGCAGTCAGGGCTTAAAGCCTGCTGATTAGATGTTCAAAGGGTGACATACGTGTCTCTAATGTGTAACGGCTGGGTGTATATGCACTGTGTAAATCTTAAATGCTTTTATTTATATTTTAATTTTTATTAATATTTAAATGATTCAATTTCTAGCCATCAGGGACCTGAGTGGATGGGCTAATACATAGAAACACACACAAAAAACATCAAAGACATAAAACACAAACTGATTCATAATCAACTCGTGAAAAAGTTTTTAACAATACATATATACATATATATACATGAGTATAAATAAAAATAAAAAATAAAAAATAAAAAATGATAATAACGACCTACAGACTAAGGTGTCTATATAGATAAAGATGAATACATAAAGACCTGCATGCAGGAAGATCACAGCATGGATTCACAAAAACATCTCCTGATCACACAAAAAAAGGGTAAGTATTCCGGCAACCCTCTATAAGAATACCCCATAGGGGTTGCATTCGTTGAGTCCTCGCGGGGATACCGTGTCCAGGTGGTTAATCCAAAAACACTCCCTTTGTTTCAACCTCCTAGTTCTATCTCCACCAGTGGTCATCGGGGGTACCCAGTCTATAATTTTGCATTTGAGACTAGCCACCTGGTGGCGAGCTTCAATGAAATGACGGGCCACCGGTTTGTCAGATTTGCCACTACTCAATGCGATGTGTATAGATGAGCGATGGTTCGCCATTCTATCCCTGAAGTTACGACTGGTTAACCCAACGTAAAATAGTCCACATGGACATTTTAAGATATAGATGACAAAATCTAATCTACAGTGTAGATGATATTTGAGTTTAATGGTGGAGCCAGTGTGGGGGTGAGTGAATGTTGGTCCCACCATCATAGAGCGACACGTTGTGCAGCTCCCACAGGAGAAACAACCTGGTTTTTGTTGTAACAACTGGGCAGTAGACATAGGTGCATTGGGGTACAATACAGGTCTCATAAGCATTTGCTTGAGATTAGGGCCTCGACGGTAAGCCAACATAGGTGGATCCATGCGTGTGAAAGGTAATGTTAAATCAGTATTCACAATTGGCCAATGTTTCTTGAGTACCTTTTTGAGGTGCCCAGAATGATTATCATAACGGGTCGCGAAGACTAAACGATTGTCCAGTCTATCCTTATTCCTGGGGTGTGTCCCTGCAAAGATGTTTCGTGCCCTAGACATACAGTGGGAAAGTGTTTTATGGGTATACCCACGTTCCAGGAAACGTGCTTTAACCTCTTTGAGTTGGGTTTCAGTATTGGTTTTATCAGAATTGATTCTGAGTACTCTCAAAAATTGGGACACTGGTAAATTCTCCTTTAATGCAGGGGGATGGTGGCTGGTTGAATGAAGTGTCAAATTTCTGTCAGTTGGCTTTCTGTAAACTGAAGTTGTGAAAGTATCCCCAATCTTACTAATGTGGACATCTAGGAAGTTGATTTCAGAGCTCGAGATACTCGAGGTGAATTTTATAGGATGATCCAACATATTCAAATTGTTCACCATGGTATGGAAAGCTGACTCGGTATCTAGCCAAAGTAAAAAGATATCGTCGATAAATCGACGGTAAAAAAGAATTTGATGACCATATTGTGGAAAGATGAGAGTGGTTTCGTAGTCGGTCATGTACAGATTGGCATATGACGGGGCCAGGTTGGACCCCATCGCCGTGCCTGCTAGTTGTATAAAGTACTTATCCTTATACATAAAATGATTGAACCTTAGAACTAATTCAGTTAACTCTATGATACATTCTGTGGGGACTGTGCATGTAGCATGAGTTACCAATGCGGTTCGCACTGTTTCAAGTCCCCCATCGTGTGGAATGACAGTATATAAAGAATTTACGTCCATAGTGGCTAAAAGGCATGGTATGGATTTACAGTCGATACTTTTTAATTGCAGTAGAAAATCACCTGTGTCCCTTATATAACTCCTACTGCCAACAACAATTGGTTGTAGAATGCTGTCAACATATTTGGCTAAGGGCTGCAACAAGGAGCCTTCAGCTGCTATGATTGGGCGTCCAGGCGGTTGCACCAAGGTTTTATGAACCTTCGGGAGAGTGTATAGAATTGGACACCGGGGATGTTCAACCGTTAGATATGAAAATAAATCATCATCAAACCATCCATTGTTTTTACCTCTCCTAAGACACTCATCTATGGTACGTTTGATGCCTGGCACAGGGTTGGACTCAACTTCCTTATAAGTCTCTCGATCCGATAGCTGGCGTGTGATCTCCCGATCATAGTCTTGCCAGTCTTGAACCACCACCGCCCCGCCCTTATCAGCAGGGCGAATAACGATGTTTGGATCTGCTCTCAATTTGGTTAATGATTTTCTTTCTGACTGGGATAAATTATCAAAATGTCGAGGTGGAGAAAAATTGTTAGTGTCTCTTTGAACCACCCTCAAAAATGTTTTTAGACTTGCATTCTGAGTTTGTGGATCAAATGTGGAACTCTTTTTGAAAGGCGTGGGCGCAAGTTTGCTCGTCTTATCGGAAAAGAATTCTTTTAATCTTAGTTGTCGACCAAATTTAAATTGGTCAATGCTACTCTCGAAACTATTATGGTGACAGGTAGGGACGAAAGACAACCCATGTGCTAAGAGAGACAAATCTGCTTGGTCGAGTTGTGTGCTCGATAGATTAAAGACTACATTTAAGTCTTTTTTGGTCTCCCTCTTCTTCGAGTGCCAGCTTCGTCTTGGATGTGGTCTACACTGCTTTTTTTGTTGTTTCCTGCCAGTGAGCTGGACTCGGAACCCTGAGCTAAAAAACGTCTCTGTTGTGGACCTTCATTAGGGTCAGTGTCAGATGTAGAGATGGAGGAGGCAAGCTCCTGCATATACCTAGGGGCACGTCTTCTCCTCTGGAACCTTCCTGTCTGGATATTAGGGTTTTGGGTATTACCCAAAAGCCATCTATATACCATATGATTTTTGTAATCACTGGTTACAACAGCTAGTTTCTTCCGTTTGAAGGAGATAAGCTCTCTATTATAAGTGTCAATCTGTGATTGCAGTTTATCTAGCCATTTTTGTGACTTATCCTCTGTCAGGAGCGGTATTGCTGTGATGTTTGCAGCTTCAATTTCGATCTTAATCGTCTTGAGCTCAATACCAACTTCCTCAATGACTAAAGCCATAAGGTCAAATGAGCATTTGTTGAGGATTCCGCACCACCGGCTACAAAATTTAGGATTGCTCCTGCCTAGTGTAGGTGTGTTGGTGATGCGGAATCCTCTGGGAATCTGTCGTCGTCGATGGTACTCAGAAAGAAATTGACCGTGCAATTTTAGGTCAATCTCTTTTTGGCGCTGTTTTATGAGTTTATAAAAAACATCGACTGGAGTGTCCGTCGGTAGCGACTCAAAATCTATTTTCTCAAAGAGAAATTTTTCAACCTCTTCATCGGTGAATGAAACGGTTCCCTGTTCTGCTAGAGACAATAACCCATCATCTAATAGATATGCTCCTTCTTGCGTCATAGTAGGATCTTAGATCTATGCTCAGGGGTTACTGTAATGATCAAGTTAATAGGTATTTCACCGTCAAAACAACATACAACACTATAACATACAACATTTATACATAGCCCATATATAGTCTCATCTCACATGTACCCAAATTGGCATAGATGGGTATCAGGAAACCAGAGAGAGTTCTCCAGTAATGTAATATAACAAAAGGGTCCTGTACTCGCATCAGTTATTCAAGGGTGGGTGCTATCCCAACAGAACAAAGTCCGCTGAATATATCGAAGTCCACATACGTGGCGGGCGCACTCTCACTAGTACAACGCTTCTTCAATGATAATTTTCTTTATTGTAGCCTCAGACAATCGACGTTTCGATCCTTCCACAGGATCTTTTTCAAGAAAGGCAATACGATATCATTTGTTCTCAGTTTATACAATCATTAGAAAATGCCTATAAAGATACAAAATGAGAAAAAACTCAGCCTCCCAGGCCCCATATGCGATGGCAGAAAATCTCTATAGACTGGGAATCAATGCCCCATTCATATAGTGACTATATTATTTTAAAAAAGAATGTGCTTAGTGTCAGATAGTATTTTAAAGTATTACACACCGCCGACACAGGTGCCACTCATCACCCAGAATAGAAGGAAGAAAAAAAGAAGAAAAAGAAAAAGACACCCTATTCCTTTAAATGCATAATATGCCGTATCCTGGGGTCTCAGTAGTTCCTATGTACCAATTAGTCCAGCCTGTTCAGAATGATATATATCAATGCAATGCTCACTATATACAGCAAGTGATAAGGCACAAATGGCTCAGAAAAAAGGGTGCTTACCAGGAGTCACTATCAGCCATGTGTTCCCAGGAGACATGCTGTGGACTTCCATGACCCGGATGTTTATATACTCCCAAACCGGAAGTGGATCCGCAGGGACTGAAAAGACGCCTCCCACAAAAGGGCACTTTTCAGGTGTAATAATGGATGTAATTCAATATACACTGGCTCCCATGTCAGGCCGTTCATATGCAACTTGTACTAGCTCGCATGGTGCTACAGACGCTGGAACTGGGATGTGAAACTTATTCGCCGCGTCTTGCGTTCCAACTCCCGGAAGTGGTGCGTTCCACATACCGGAAGTGAACGCGCATCATATCACAGACTGACGCTGCGGCTGCAGTGGCTCACATATTCACTGATCAACGGAGGGAGAGAAGTAAAGGCTGATCTATGTCACCTGAATTCTCTGTATTAACCCCACATATTCTGTTCTAACCTCCAAATCAGACAAAATTGGCATTTCCCAGATGTGTCTCAGCAGTCAGGGCTTAAAGCCTGCTGATTAGATGTTCAAAGGGTGACATACGTGTCTCTAATGTGTAACGGCTGGGTGTATATGCACTGTGTAAATCTTAAATGCTTTTATTTATATTTTAATTTTTATTAATATTTAAATGATTCAATTTCTAGCCATCAGGGACCTGAGTGGATGGGCTAATACATAGAAACACACACAAAAAACATCAAAGACATAAAACACAAACTGATTCATAATCAACTCGTGAAAAAGTTTTTAACAATACATATATACATATATATACATGAGTATAAATAAAAATAAAAAATAAAAAATAAAAAATGATAATAACGACCTACAGACTAAGGTGTCTATATAGATAAAGATGAATACATAAAGACCTGCATGCAGGAAGATCACAGCATGGATTCACAAAAACATCTCCTGATCACACAAAAAAAGGGTAAGTATTCCGGCAACCCTCTATAAGAATACCCCATAGGGGTTGCATTCGTTGAGTCCTCGCGGGGATACCGTGTCCAGGTGGTTAATCCAAAAACACTCCCTTTGTTTCAACCTCCTAGTTCTATCTCCACCAGTGGTCATCGGGGGTACCCAGTCTATAATTTTGCATTTGAGACTAGCCACCTGGTGGCGAGCTTCAATGAAATGACGGGCCACCGGTTTGTCAGATTTGCCACTACTCAATGCGATGTGTATAGATGAGCGATGGTTCGCCATTCTATCCCTGAAGTTACGACTGGTTAACCCAACGTAAAATAGTCCACATGGACATTTTAAGATATAGATGACAAAATCTAATCTACAGTGTAGATGATATTTGAGTTTAATGGTGGAGCCAGTGTGGGGGTGAGTGAATGTTGGTCCCACCATCATAGAGCGACACGTTGTGCAGCTCCCACAGGAGAAACAACCTGGTTTTTGTTGTAACAACTGGGCAGTAGACATAGGTGCATTGGGGTACAATACAGGTCTCATAAGCATTTGCTTGAGATTAGGGCCTCGACGGTAAGCCAACATAGGTGGATCCATGCGTGTGAAAGGTAATGTTAAATCAGTATTCACAATTGGCCAATGTTTCTTGAGTACCTTTTTGAGGTGCCCAGAATGATTATCATAACGGGTCGCGAAGACTAAACGATTGTCCAGTCTATCCTTATTCCTGGGGTGTGTCCCTGCAAAGATGTTTCGTGCCCTAGACATACAGTGGGAAAGTGTTTTATGGGTATACCCACGTTCCAGGAAACGTGCTTTAACCTCTTTGAGTTGGGTTTCAGTATTGGTTTTATCAGAATTGATTCTGAGTACTCTCAAAAATTGGGACACTGGTAAATTCTCCTTTAATGCAGGGGGATGGTGGCTGGTTGAATGAAGTGTCAAATTTCTGTCAGTTGGCTTTCTGTAAACTGAAGTTGTGAAAGTATCCCCAATCTTACTAATGTGGACATCTAGGAAGTTGATTTCAGAGCTCGAGATACTCGAGGTGAATTTTATAGGATGATCCAACATATTCAAATTGTTCACCATGGTATGGAAAGCTGACTCGGTATCTAGCCAAAGTAAAAAGATATCGTCGATAAATCGACGGTAAAAAAGAATTTGATGACCATATTGTGGAAAGATGAGAGTGGTTTCGTAGTCGGTCATGTACAGATTGGCATATGACGGGGCCAGGTTGGACCCCATCGCCGTGCCTGCTAGTTGTATAAAGTACTTATCCTTATACATAAAATGATTGAACCTTAGAACTAATTCAGTTAACTCTATGATACATTCTGTGGGGACTGTGCATGTAGCATGAGTTACCAATGCGGTTCGCACTGTTTCAAGTCCCCCATCGTGTGGAATGACAGTATATAAAGAATTTACGTCCATAGTGGCTAAAAGGCATGGTATGGATTTACAGTCGATACTTTTTAATTGCAGTAGAAAATCACCTGTGTCCCTTATATAACTCCTACTGCCAACAACAATTGGTTGTAGAATGCTGTCAACATATTTGGCTAAGGGCTGCAACAAGGAGCCTTCAGCTGCTATGATTGGGCGTCCAGGCGGTTGCACCAAGGTTTTATGAACCTTCGGGAGAGTGTATAGAATTGGACACCGGGGATGTTCAACCGTTAGATATGAAAATAAATCATCATCAAACCATCCATTGTTTTTACCTCTCCTAAGACACTCATCTATGGTACGTTTGATGCCTGGCACAGGGTTGGACTCAACTTCCTTATAAGTCTCTCGATCCGATAGCTGGCGTGTGATCTCCCGATCATAGTCTTGCCAGTCTTGAACCACCACCGCCCCGCCCTTATCAGCAGGGCGAATAACGATGTTTGGATCTGCTCTCAATTTGGTTAATGATTTTCTTTCTGACTGGGATAAATTATCAAAATGTCGAGGTGGAGAAAAATTGTTAGTGTCTCTTTGAACCACCCTCAAAAATGTTTTTAGACTTGCATTCTGAGTTTGTGGATCAAATGTGGAACTCTTTTTGAAAGGCGTGGGCGCAAGTTTGCTCGTCTTATCGGAAAAGAATTCTTTTAATCTTAGTTGTCGACCAAATTTAAATTGGTCAATGCTACTCTCGAAACTATTATGGTGACAGGTAGGGACGAAAGACAACCCATGTGCTAAGAGAGACAAATCTGCTTGGTCGAGTTGTGTGCTCGATAGATTAAAGACTACATTTAAGTCTTTTTTGGTCTCCCTCTTCTTCGAGTGCCAGCTTCGTCTTGGATGTGGTCTACACTGCTTTTTTTGTTGTTTCCTGCCAGTGAGCTGGACTCGGAACCCTGAGCTAAAAAACGTCTCTGTTGTGGACCTTCATTAGGGTCAGTGTCAGATGTAGAGATGGAGGAGGCAAGCTCCTGCATATACCTAGGGGCACGTCTTCTCCTCTGGAACCTTCCTGTCTGGATATTAGGGTTTTGGGTATTACCCAAAAGCCATCTATATACCATATGATTTTTGTAATCACTGGTTACAACAGCTAGTTTCTTCCGTTTGAAGGAGATAAGCTCTCTATTATAAGTGTCAATCTGTGATTGCAGTTTATCTAGCCATTTTTGTGACTTATCCTCTGTCAGGAGCGGTATTGCTGTGATGTTTGCAGCTTCAATTTCGATCTTAATCGTCTTGAGCTCAATACCAACTTCCTCAATGACTAAAGCCATAAGGTCAAATGAGCATTTGTTGAGGATTCCGCACCACCGGCTACAAAATTTAGGATTGCTCCTGCCTAGTGTAGGTGTGTTGGTGATGCGGAATCCTCTGGGAATCTGTCGTCGTCGATGGTACTCAGAAAGAAATTGACCGTGCAATTTTAGGTCAATCTCTTTTTGGCGCTGTTTTATGAGTTTATAAAAAACATCGACTGGAGTGTCCGTCGGTAGCGACTCAAAATCTATTTTCTCAAAGAGAAATTTTTCAACCTCTTCATCGGTGAATGAAACGGTTCCCTGTTCTGCTAGAGACAATAACCCATCATCTAATAGATATGCTCCTTCTTGCGTCATAGTAGGATCTTAGATCTATGCTCAGGGGTTACTGTAATGATCAAGTTAATAGGTATTTCACCGTCAAAACAACATACAACACTATAACATACAACATTTATACATAGCCCATATATAGTCTCATCTCACATGTACCCAAATTGGCATAGATGGGTATCAGGAAACCAGAGAGAGTTCTCCAGTAATGTAATATAACAAAAGGGTCCTGTACTCGCATCAGTTATTCAAGGGTGGGTGCTATCCCAACAGAACAAAGTCCGCTGAATATATCGAAGTCCACATACGTGGCGGGCGCACTCTCACTAGTACAACGCTTCTTCAATGATAATTTTCTTTATTGTAGCCTCAGACAATCGACGTTTCGATCCTTCCACAGGATCTTTTTCAAGAAAGGCAATACGATATCATTTGTTCTCAGTTTATACAATCATTAGAAAATGCCTATAAAGATACAAAATGAGAAAAAACTCAGCCTCCCAGGCCCCATATGCGATGGCAGAAAATCTCTATAGACTGGGAATCAATGCCCCATTCATATAGTGACTATATTATTTTAAAAAAGAATGTGCTTAGTGTCAGATAGTATTTTAAAGTATTACACACCGCCGACACAGGTGCCACTCATCACCCAGAATAGAAGGAAGAAAAAAAGAAGAAAAAGAAAAAGACACCCTATTCCTTTAAATGCATAATATGCCGTATCCTGGGGTCTCAGTAGTTCCTATGTACCAATTAGTCCAGCCTGTTCAGAATGATATATATCAATGCAATGCTCACTATATACAGCAAGTGATAAGGCACAAATGGCTCAGAAAAAAGGGTGCTTACCAGGAGTCACTATCAGCCATGTGTTCCCAGGAGACATGCTGTGGACTTCCATGACCCGGATGTTTATATACTCCCAAACCGGAAGTGGATCCGCAGGGACTGAAAAGACGCCTCCCACAAAAGGGCACTTTTCAGGTGTAATAATGGATGTAATTCAATATACACTGGCTCCCATGTCAGGCCGTTCATATGCAACTTGTACTAGCTCGCATGGTGCTACAGACGCTGGAACTGGGATGTGAAACTTATTCGCCGCGTCTTGCGTTCCAACTCCCGGAAGTGGTGCGTTCCACATACCGGAAGTGAACGCGCGTCATATCACAGACTGACGCTGCGGCTGCAGTGGCTCACATATTCACTGATCAACGGAGGGAGAGAAGTAAAGGCTGATCTATGTCACCTGAATTCTCTGTATTAACCCCACATATTCTGTTCTAACCTCCAAATCAGACAAAATTGGCATTTCCCAGATGTGTCTCAGCAGTCAGGGCTTAAAGCCTGCTGATTAGATGTTCAAAGGGTGACATACGTGTCTCTAATGTGTAACGGCTGGGTGTATATGCACTGTGTAAATCTTAAATGCTTTTATTTATATTTTAATTTTTATTAATATTTAAATGATTCAATTTCTAGCCATCAGGGACCTGAGTGGATGGGCTAATACATAGAAACACACACAAAAAACATCAAAGACATAAAACACAAACTGATTCATAATCAACTCGTGAAAAAGTTTTTAACAATACATATATACATATATATACATGAGTATAAATAAAAATAAAAAATAAAAAATAAAAAATGATAATAACGACCTACAGACTAAGGTGTCTATATAGATAAAGATGAATACATAAAGACCTGCATGCAGGAAGATCACAGCATGGATTCACAAAAACATCTCCTGATCACACAAAAAAAGGGTAAGTATTCCGGCAACCCTCTATAAGAATACCCCATAGGGGTTGCATTCGTTGAGTCCTCGCGGGGATACCGTGTCCAGGTGGTTAATCCAAAAACACTCCCTTTGTTTCAACCTCCTAGTTCTATCTCCACCAGTGGTCATCGGGGGTACCCAGTCTATAATTTTGCATTTGAGACTAGCCACCTGGTGGCGAGCTTCAATGAAATGACGGGCCACCGGTTTGTCAGATTAGCCACTACTCAATGCGATGTGTATAGATGAGCGATGGTTCGCCATTCTATCCCTGAAGTTACGACTGGTTAACCCAACGTAAAATAGTCCACATGGACATTTTAAGATATAGATGACAAAATCTAATCTACAGTGTAGATGATATTTGAGTTTAATGGTGGAGCCAGTGTGGGGGTGAGTGAATGTTGGTCCCACCATCATAGAGCGACACGTTGTGCAGCTCCCACAGGAGAAACAACCTGGTTTTTGTTGTAACAACTGGGCAGTAGACATAGGTGCATTGGGGTACAATACAGGTCTCATAAGCATTTGCTTGAGATTAGGGCCTCGACGGTAAGCCAACATAGGTGGATCCATGCGTGTGAAAGGTAATGTTAAATCAGTATTCACAATTGGCCAATGTTTCTTGAGTACCTTTTTGAGGTGCCCAGAATGATTATCATAACGGGTCGCGAAGACTAAACGATTGTCCAGTCTATCCTTATTCCTGGGGTGTGTCCCTGCAAAGATGTTTCGTGCCCTAGACATACAGTGGGAAAGTGTTTTATGGGTATACCCACGTTCCAGGAAACGTGCTTTAACCTCTTTGAGTTGGGTTTCAGTATTGGTTTTATCAGAATTGATTCTGAGTACTCTCAAAAATTGGGACACTGGTAAATTCTCCTTTAATGCAGGGGGATGGTGGCTGGTTGAATGAAGTGTCAAATTTCTGTCAGTTGGCTTTCTGTAAACTGAAGTTGTGAAAGTATCCCCAATCTTACTAATGTGGACATCTAGGAAGTTGATTTCAGAGCTCGAGATACTCGAGGTGAATTTTATAGGATGATCCAACATATTCAAATTGTTCACCATGGTATGGAAAGCTGACTCGGTATCTAGCCAAAGTAAAAAGATATCGTCGATAAATCGACGGTAAAAAAGAATTTGATGACCATATTGTGGAAAGATGAGAGTGGTTTCGTAGTCGGTCATGTACAGATTGGCATATGACGGGGCCAGGTTGGACCCCATCGCCGTGCCTGCTAGTTGTATAAAGTACTTATCCTTATACATAAAATGATTGAACCTTAGAACTAATTCAGTTAACTCTATGATACATTCTGTGGGGACTGTGCATGTAGCATGAGTTACCAATGCGGTTCGCACTGTTTCAAGTCCCCCATCGTGTGGAATGACAGTATATAAAGAATTTACGTCCATAGTGGCTAAAAGGCATGGTATGGATTTACAGTCGATACTTTTTAATTGCAGTAGAAAATCACCTGTGTCCCTTATATAACTCCTACTGCCAACAACAATTGGTTGTAGAATGCTGTCAACATATTTGGCTAAGGGCTGCAACAAGGAGCCTTCAGCTGCTATGATTGGGCGTCCAGGCGGTTGCACCAAGGTTTTATGAACCAGAACAGGGAACCGTTTCATTCACCGATGAAGAGGTTGAAAAATTTCTCTTTGAGAAAATAGATTTTGAGTCGCTACCGGCGGACACTCCAGTCGATGTTTTTTATAAACTCATAAAACAGCGCCAAAAAGAGATTGACCTAAAATTGCACGGTCAATTTCTTTCTGAGTACCATCGACGACGACAGATTCCCAGAGGATTCCGCATCACCAACACACCTACACTAGGCAGGAGCAATCCTAAATTTTGTAGCCGGTGGTGCGGAATCCTCAACAAATGCTCATTTGACCTTATGGCTTTAGTCATTGAGGAAGTTGGTATTGAGCTCAAGACGATTAAGATCGAAATTGAAGCTGCAAACATCACAGCAATACCGCTCCTGACAGAGGATAAGTCACAAAAATGGCTAGATAAACTGCAATCACAGATTGACACTTATAATAGAGAGCTTATCTCCTTCAAACGGAAGAAACTAGCTGTTGTAACCAGTGATTACAAAAATCATATGGTATATAGATGGCTTTTGGGTAATACCCAAAACCCTAATATCCAGACAGGAAGGTTCCAGAGGAGAAGACGTGCCCCTAGGTATATGCAGGAGCTTGCCTCCTCCATCTCTACATCTGACACTGACCCTAATGAAGGTCCACAACAGAGACGTTTTTTAGCTCAGGGTTCCGAGTCCAGCTCACTGGCAGGAAACAACAAAAAAAGCAGTGTAGACCACATCCAAGACGAAGCTGGCACTCGAAGAAGAGGGAGACCAAAAAAGACTTAAATGTAGTCTTTAATCTATCGAGCACACAACTCGACCAAGCAGATTTGTCTCTCTTAGCACATGGGTTGTCTTTCGTCCCTACCTGTCACCATAATAGTTTCGAGAGTAGCATTGACCAATTTAAATTTGGTCGACAACTAAGATTAAAAGAATTCTTTTCCGATAAGACGAGCAAACTTGCGCCCACGCCTTTCAAAAAGAGTTCCACATTTGATCCACAAACTCAGAATGCAAGTCTAAAAACATTTTTGAGGGTGGTTCAAAGAGACACTAACAATTTTTCTCCACCTCGACATTTTGATAATTTATCCCAGTCAGAAAGAAAATCATTAACCAAATTGAGAGCAGATCCAAACATCGTTATTCGCCCTGCTGATAAGGGCGGGGCGGTGGTGGTTCAAGACTGGCAAGACTATGATCGGGAGATCACACGCCAGCTATCGGATCGAGAGACTTATAAGGAAGTTGAGTCCAACCCTGTGCCAGGCATCAAACGTACCATAGATGAGTGTCTTAGGAGAGGTAAAAACAATGGATGGTTTGATGATGATTTATTTTCATATCTAACGGTTGAACATCCCCGGTGTCCAATTCTATACACTCTCCCGAAGGTTCATAAAACCTTGGTGCAACCGCCTGGACGCCCAATCATAGCAGCTGAAGGCTCCTTGTTGCAGCCCTTAGCCAAATATGTTGACAGCATTCTACAACCAATTGTTGTTGGCAGTAGGAGTTATATAAGGGACACAGGTGATTTTCTACTGCAATTAAAAAGTATCGACTGTAAATCCATACCATGCCTTTTAGCCACTATGGACGTAAATTCTTTATATACTGTCATTCCACACGATGGGGGACTTGAAACAGTGCGAACCGCATTGGTAACTCATGCTACATGCACAGTCCCCACAGAATGTATCATAGAGTTAACTGAATTAGTTCTAAGGTTCAATCATTTTATGTATAAGGATAAGTACTTTATACAACTAGCAGGCACGGCGATGGGGTCCAACCTGGCCCCGTCATATGCCAATCTGTACATGACCGACTACGAAACCACTCTCATCTTTCCACAATATGGTCATCAAATTCTTTTTTACCGTCGATTTATCGACGATATCTTTTTACTTTGGCTAGATACCGAGTCAGCTTTCCATACCATGGTGAACAATTTGAATATGTTGGATCATCCTATAAAATTCACCTCGAGTATCTCGAGCTCTGAAATCAACTTCCTAGATGTCCACATTAGTAAGATTGGGGATACTTTCACAACTTCAGTTTACAGAAAGCCAACTGACAGAAATTTGACACTTCATTCAACCAGCCACCATCCCCCTGCATTAAAGGAGAATTTACCAGTGTCCCAATTTTTGAGAGTACTCAGAATCAATTCTGATAAAACCAATACTGAAACCCAACTCAAAGAGGTTAAAGCACGTTTCCTGGAACGTGGGTATACCCATAAAACACTTTCCCACTGTATGTCTAGGGCACGAAACATCTTTGCAGGGACACACCCCAGGAATAAGGATAGACTGGACAATCGTTTAGTCTTCGCGACCCGTTATGATAATCATTCTGGGCACCTCAAAAAGGTACTCAAGAAACATTGGCCAATTGTGAATACTGATTTAACATTACCTTTCACACGCATGGATCCACCTATGTTGGCTTACCGTCGAGGCCCTAATCTCAAGCAAATGCTTATGAGACCTGTATTGTACCCCAATGCACCTATGTCTACTGCCCAGTTGTTACAACAAAAACCAGGTTGTTTCTCCTGTGGGAGCTGCACAACGTGTCGCTCTATGATGGTGGGACCAACATTCACTCACCCCCACACTGGCTCCACCATTAAACTCAAATATCATCTACACTGTAGATTAGATTTTGTCATCTATATCTTAAAATGTCCATGTGGACTATTTTACGTTGGGTTAACCAGTCGTAACTTCAGGGATAGAATGGCGAACCATCGCTCATCTATACACATCGCATTGAGTAGTGGCAAATCTGACAAACCGGTGGCCCGTCATTTCATTGAAGCTCGCCACCAGGTGGCTAGTCTCAAATGCAAAATTATAGACTGGGTACCCCCGATGACCACTGGTGGAGATAGAACTAGGAGGTTGAAACAAAGGGAGTGTTTTTGGATTAACCACCTGGACACGGTATCCCCGCGAGGACTCAACGAATGCAACCCCTATGGGGTATTCTTATAGAGGGTTGCCGGAATACTTACCCTTTTTTTGTGTGATCAGGAGATGTTTTTGTGAATCCATGCTGTGATCTTCCTGCATGCAGGTCTTTATGTATTCATCTTTATCTATATAGACACCTTAGTCTGTAGGTCGTTATTATCATTTTTTATTTTTTATTTTTTATTTTTATTTATACTCATGTATATATATGTATATATGTATTGTTAAAAACTTTTTCACGAGTTGATTATGAATCAGTTTGTGTTTTATGTCTGATGTTTTTTGTGTGTGTTTCTATGTATTAGCCCATCCACTCAGGTCCCTGATGGCTAGAAATTGAATCATTTAAATATTAATAAAAATTAAAATATAAATAAAAGCATTTAAGATTTACACAGTGCATATACACCCAGCCGTTACACATTAGAGACACGTATGTCACCCTTTGAACATCTAATCAGCAGGCTTTAAGCCCTGACTGCTGAGACACATCTGGGAAATGCCAATTTTGTCTGATTTGGAGGTTAGAACAGAATATGTGGGGTTAATACAGAGAATTCAGGTGACATAGATCAGCCTTTACTTCTCTCCCTCCGTTGATCAGTGAATATGTGAGCCACTGCAGCCGCAGCGTCAGTCTGTGATATGACGCGCGTTCACTTCCGGTATGTGGAACGCACCACTTCCGGGAGTTGGAACGCAAGACGCGGCGAATAAGTTTCACATCCCAGTTCCAGCGTCTGTAGCACCATGCGAGCTAGTACAAGTTGCATATGAACGGCCTGACATGGGAGCCAGTGTATATTGAATTACATCCATTATTACACCTGAAAAGTGCCCTTTTGTGGGAGGCGTCTTTTCAGTCCCTGCGGATCCACTTCCGGTTTGGGAGTATATAAACATCCGGGTCATGGAAGTCCACAGCATGTCTCCTGGGAACACATGGCTGATAGTGACTCCTGGTAAGCACCCTTTTTTCTGAGCCATTTGTGCCTTATCACTTGCTGTATATAGTGAGCATTGCATTGATATATATCATTCTGAACAGGCTGGACTAATTGGTACATAGGAACTACTGAGACCCCAGGATACGGCATACTGGGTTTGTGATCTCAATAGGTAAAAACCTGTCCAGAGAGCTAATGTTTATTTATGATAATAGAACACTAATGGGAGGTCTAACAGTTTCTTGTTGTTCCCAGTTGCTATGGGATCATGTATGTTGTTGATAGCCTGCTGGATATTCACACGGCTGTTGCTGAGCTCATGAGTAAGTGATGAGGCTTAGACCTTTCTCATGGTATATACCCCCCACACCTGAGGGTGCATTGGTAAAATTAGGCACATTATGCATTTAAAGGAATAGGGTGTCTTTTTCTTTTTCTTCTTTTTTTCTTCCTTCTATTCTGGGTGATGAGTGGCACCTGTGTCGGCGGTGTGTAATACTTTAAAATACTATCTGACACTAAGCACATTCTTTTTTTAAATATTATAGTCACTATATGAATGGGGCATTGATTCCCAGTCTATAGAGATTTTCTGCCATCGCATATGGGGCCTGGGAGGCTGAGTTTTTTCTCATTTTGTATCTTTATAGGCATTTTCTAATGATTGTATAAACTGAGAACAAATGATATCGTATTGCCTTTCTTGAAAAAGATCCTGTGGAAGGATCGAAACGTCGATTGTCTGAGGCTACAATAAAGAAAATTATCATTGAAGAAGCGTTGTACTAGTGAGAGTGCGCCCGCCACGTATGTGGACTTCGATATATTCAGCGGACTTTGTTCTGTTGGGATAGCACCCACCCTTGAATAACTGATGCGAGTACAGGACCCTTTTGTTATATATATATATATATATATATATATATAAAAACAAAAAACCCAGCACTCACCAAAGTAAGCTCACTTATCCTCAACAATTCAATAAATAAATGATGGGGGTTTAGTTAGTGGATTGGCCAATGCACGGAAGCCTGCATACCGATCTCCAAGGTACCCCACCTTCATGCAGGTCCTACACTATCACAGAGTCTCAAAACCTGACTACTTCACTGCTGTTACACACATCATCTGCCTGCTAGATTTAATGTGTACCTGCCACACCCTTTATGGCTTTTAAAGGTACACTAGTCACCTTTTGCACTGGCTCAGAGATGATTGCTAAGGAACAGCTGAGACAGGTTCAGGATAATAATATATATATAAATAACCAGAAAAAAGCAGGCGGCACTCCAAGACTTTGGAATAAGTGAACTTTAGTGCACAAAAGTTAGTGCATGGTATCAACATTTCGGGACATGACACCTCATCTAAAAAATTGCTCCAGTTAGAAGCTAAGTGGATCTTCACCCTGGACACGGTCAGTCCGAGGGGTTTGAATGAATCTCTGAGTCTGACATTTTTCCTTTAACCATGAGAAAAATGACCTCTATCAGTAATAAGATTGTTTTATTCATTCATTCATAGTTTATTTAATATTTTGAATAGGTGGGTACAGTAGTCCCCTATTTGGTATAACTATTAGGTATAATATCCCTTGCCACAGGTTTATGTAAGTTTATTTAGATGTCATATCAGTGGTGATCCAGCAGGAGATTTGGTCACCCAGCATCCTGTGTAGGTTAGATTTCCATCTATATATGCACTGTTAATTTTATATTATATATTATATCTTATGTATATATGCACTGTTCAGCATGTTTTACTATTTATGTACTAATAATCATGTTCTTTTTTTATAATCACCTTTTTTGAATATGCACTTATATTATAACATTTATTGATATGATGTTTTCCTATGGGGTTTCCATGGCAACTAGCCCTGTGTTTCCCCCTTCTAGCCCGTCTGCGGTGCTGCTCCCAAGATGACGCCGCATACGGTACACGTGACCAGAAGACTGGCAGAGCTCGAGGACGGCACCCGGCATCTGCTGGTGGTGCTGCCCATGTGATGACGTTACTTCTGTCAGACGTCACAGGAAGTGTGGTGGAGTCCCGGACCGGCGTGCGGTAGCGGGCATGGGAGTGTGGGATTGTGTAAGTAAATTTTTTTTTGTCATTTCACTCACTTATTATTCTGATGATGGGGTGTCATGCCCCGAAACGTTGATATCATGCACTAACTTTTGTGCCCTAAAGTTCACTTATTCCAAAGTCTTGGAGTGCCGCCTGCTTTTTTCTGGTTGTATATGGGGTTGCTGTACCCCAGGAGGGGGCACAAGCAAGTATTGCATTTGGGGTTCTGCTGCCCTGAAGGAGTGCCAGGTTGGATATACTATATATATATATATATATATATACTTGAAATTTGGTACACTGCTGGCTGCTGCGGCCACTGGTATCTTGCTCTGGTACCCCAAATGCATATACAGAAAAAGGTGGTACTCAGAGACTCCAAATAAGGTTAAACAATCCGTGTTTAATGTGTTTACATTTTGGGGTCTGGCACCCCATCCTCAGGACAATAAAAAGAACAAGTGTACAGTGAGAAATATTTATATTTACATACAGGTCTCTACAGTACCCTCCCATTGTGGATGTGTGTTGCTTGCACAGTCCACACCGGTGGGACTTACCCGCATGACACCACTTCCAGATTTGCATCATTGCCGTGATCAGAAGCGAGTCATAGCATGTTGGGATACCATAACGGGTGGGTAATTATGTATATATATATATATATATATATATAGTCCCATGGATCCGGCTCTCCTGTAATCTCATTACTGCACTGGGTGCCTCCGTAATTTCTTGAAATAGATACACAACAAGCGTGGCACTCCAAGTGACTTGGTCAATAAAGGCTCTTAGACAGGCAGGTAATGCAAATACGACGTTTCAATGCCGGTTTTATTTAGGCATTTTCCTCAGGTATACAGACAATCATAAAAATCTTACCTTATAAAGGCTAACAATCACCCTGTGTGAGCAAACGTGTGCCGGGCGGGACGCCCGCCGCTCCGTTCGGCGCAGCGGAAGTGACGAAGCACTACGTCACCTGCTGCTATAGTGCTCACCGTCACCATGACAACAAACAACAGATGGTGCATCAGGACGCTGAAAGCATAACATACAAGTGTGATGCTATCTAAACATGCAACAGGCGGAGAGTAATAATTAATATTACAACACTTGAGACGTACACAAAATGAACCATACTAAGCAGGGAGCGTTGCTAATTATCACTGTTAATGCTATTTAAGAAAAATGTATACATTAGTGCGTTAACATCAAAGACTAGATCCATGCAGCTTAATTGAATGGACAATCACACTAGTATCACCTCGTATCACATCTCCTCCTATGTGACTGCGTTAACCCATAATATATGCAAAACGAAGGCCTGGTGTTAATACAGATCCTAAACAGAACTCTGTGTATGACCTTAACCATTCAATGCATTGGCACACCAAGAGCTAATGTGGGATAACTATATGGATGCACAGACTAGACACAGCAAATATTACAAGAAACTATTGAACCCGTGTGACTCATTGAGTCCCCCGCGGGTATACAGTATACAGTATAGGGCCAAGTTTGAGGAGGTTATTCAATCCCATAACATGTTACAACACCCTATCAAACTCACTTATACCATTAGTGATCAGGTCATTAATTATTTGGATGTACAAATTTCTTTACAGCAAGGTCTGGTAGTCACCTCCCTCTACTCCAAACCCACCGATAAAAACAATGTATTGCATTATACGAGTTCTCATCCACAGCCACTTAAGAGGGGTTTACCATATTCTCAGCTCCTACGGGTCCGACGTATTACTTCTGACCCGGGTATTGCTGATGCACAAATGGAAGCAATGATTGCGGATTTCGCAGAGCGGGGTTATCCGTTACCGCTGCTTAGAGCTGCCAAACATAAAGCGCTTAGTGTGGACCGGAATACACTGGTTAATCCATTACAAAGGCACCACAAAGATAACTCTATGATCCCATAGGTAGTGCAATACCATGCAGGCAGCACCGGTATTAATCATATTTCAAAAAACCTTTGGCCTATTGTTCAGGGAGATCCGGAATTGAGGCTACATGACACCAAATTAATGTCCTGCTACAAGCGCATCAAAAATCTACGTGATATCTTGGTGAAAACCGATGTCACGGAGTATACACCCCCATACTCTAACTTTAGTAAGAAGGGATGTATTCTCTGCACTTGCACTACATGCCAGTACATGATCCCCGGGGACACATTTCAACATCCGCACTCGGGCAAAACCATGTTTATTCATCATACGCTTACATGTGCCTCGAGATATGTGGTGTACCAGCTGATTTGTCCATGTGGGCTGTCATACGTTGGTAAGACCGAACGCATGTTCAAGGAATGTATGGCAGCTCACAGGTCAGCTATTAAAACAGCAATTAGTAAGAAATCTAGCGAACAGCCCGTGGCCAGGCATTTTGCCTTACATCGACATCCACTGACCACTTTAAAATACAGCATGATAGACCATGTCCCCGCCTCTATCAGGGGCGGTGATCGTGGTGGGAAGCTATTGAGGCTGGAAGCGCGGTGGATTTACCGGCTCAATACTGTATACCCGCGGGGACTCAATGAGTCACACGGGTTCAATAGTTTCTTGTAATATTTGCTGTGTCTAGTCTGTGTATCCATATAGTTATCCCACATTAGCTCTTGGTGTGCCAATGCATTGAATGGTTAAGGTCATACACAGAGTTCTGTTTAGGATCTGTATTAACACCAGGCCTTCGTTTTGCATATATTATGGGTTAACGCAGTCACATAGGAGGAGATGTGATACGAGGTGATACTAGTGTGATTGTCCATTCAATTAAGCTGCATGGATCTAGTCTTTGATGTTAACGCACTAATGTATACATTTTTCTTAAATAGCATTAACAGTGATAATTAGCGACGCTCCCTGCTTAGTATGGTTCATTTTGTGTACGTCTCAAGTGTTGTAATATTGATTATTACTCTCCGCCTGTTGAATGTTTAGATAGCATCACACTTGTATGTTATGCTTTCAGCGTCCTGATGCACCATCTGTTGTTTGTTATCATGGTGACGGGGAACACTATAGCAGCAGGTGACGTAGTGCTTCGTCACTTCCACTGCGCCGAACGAAGCGGCGGGCGTCCCGCCCGGCACACGTTTGCTCACACGGGGTGATTGTTAGCGTTTATAAGGTAAGATTTTTATGATTGTCTGTATACCTGAGGAAAAGGCCTAAATAAAACCGGCATTAAAACGTCGTATTTGCATTACCTGCCTGTCTAAGAGCCTTTATTGACCAAGTCACTTGGAGTGCCACGCTTGTTGTGTATCTATATATATATATATATATATATACAATTTGAAATGTCCGCACTCACAGCAATAAATGATCACCAATGGGGTGCTCCTCAAGAAAGTCCAAAATCGGACATCCACATATACCAGATATTATCCAGATCCACGACAGGGTCCAGAATAGAGGGCACTCACCAATCCAATTTCATTAAAGAATTTATTGGTACATCAAAGTCATCACATAATGTCGACGTTTCGGCTCTAGTAAGCCTTTTTCAAGACATCCCCAGGAGACATCTGCTCAGCATGCCAGGAATAAGCATACTGACACCCTCTCACGGGCTCCCTTATATATATATATATCTATATCTATCTGGGAGAAGTGATCGAATGGTACATGTGAGCACATATGAGCATACATCACACATCACTGGGGACATTTATAATCAGCATTGGCCATTGTTGACGTCGGATACGCAACTGAATCTCAAGGGTAGCAAACCCCCAATGAGAGCATATCGAAGTGGCCCTAACTTACGCCAACTACTAATGCGACCAACTATGCAGCCGACCAAGACTCCCTTACACTGGCTAAGATCAGGGAGGACTGGCTGCTTCAAATGTAAAGGATGCACCACTTGTAATTCAATGATAGGTGGAAGAGACGTCCGACATCCGCATAATGGTACCAAAATCAGGATTCGGTATAACCTGACCTGTATGAGTGCTTTCGTCATTTATGTGGTGATCTGCCCGTGTGGCTTGTACTACACTGGGATGACAAGCAGGCCATTCAGGGATCGAATGGCAAACCACAGATATTCAATTAGATCGGCGATTGAAACAAAGGAGACCGATAAACCTGTGGCTAAGCACTTTCTCCAGCATAACCACCAGGTGTCATCTATGCGTTGTATGGTCATTGACCAAGTTCCAGAACCAGTGAGAGGTGGAGATCGTGTCCTCGCCTTGAAGAAACTTGAAGCCCGATGGATCTATACACTTGATACGGTTGTACCACGTGGGCTTAATGAGAATAACCCTCTAAAGATCTTTATTCATTAATCTCAGAGTACCATAATGGGGATCTAATTTTGATCCTGGTGTATTTTTTAATCGAGAAGTATACCTTAGTATTACACTCTATGCAATTTTATTAGCTTCTTTTTTTTTAAAAATATATATATATTTTACAAAAATTCTTTGTTTATTAGAAGTGATTTGCTGATTTATACCCACTGCCCCTGAGTAGTTTTCTCCTCGGGGACAGAGGTGATATGATTAGCATAATAGTATAGTTGTGTGTTAGTTATTTTCTATTATGTGTGGTGGTATCTCACGGGCTCCTTTTTATAGCGTAGATATACACTGCAGTGACAATGTTGAATTGGTGTCCGACAGTAATATATAATAGGCATTTTGTCTAGATATATATTATGGGATGTGTGGTCTTGTTTAGGTGTTACATGGGTGGAACGCATGGCAGTGCTGCTTGTGGAGCGCACATGATGCGCTTCCTATGACAGTACACGGCGTTGAACATTGCCGGATGAGCGCGAGATGACTTCCGGCAATGACGTCACCATGAGCAGTGGAACGCATATCCAGTACCGGTGGAGCGCGAATGAGGCGCTTCCGGTAAAATGCCGATAGTGTGGCACTCTGGTAATTATTAAAATTAAGTATGCATACAGCCGATTATCTATTTTGTATGAATAAAGGGCTAGTTTAAATTACATTTCTGTCATGCAGTATGTTGGTATTTGGTTTTAAAAAAAAAGGTATTGGTGTACAGATAAACGAATGATATATTATGGGCTAATTGTGGCTAGTCTATTTGTGAATTTCCGGTAATTAAGGTGATTAATTGAGAGTGTGTGCTATATAAGGGAGCCCGTGAGATGGTGTCAGTATGCTTATTCCTGGCATGCTGAGCAGATGTCTCCTGGGGCTGTCTTGAAAAAGGCTTACTAGAGCCGAAACGTCGACATTATGTGATGACTTTGATGTACCAATAAATTCTTTAATGAAATTGGATTGGTGAGTGCCCTCTATTCTGGACCCTGTCGTGTATCTGGATAATATCTGGTATATATATATATATATATATATATATGAGATGTAGTTACGAGACTGGATCCCATACGCTGTCTCGTATACCCAACATATATATATATATATATATATATATATATACGGGATAAATCTCAGTGCAGTTTGGGAATAACTTTTAAGATTGCTGAATTAAAATACAAAGGTAGTAATCCATGTTATAAAATATGGTTAAATACAGACTCCATTAACCCAGAACCGGAAGTCCATCAATAACTTGTTAACTTTTTTGTTCCATTTTATTTACCTTGAAGTACTTAGCAGATAGCCCCTAATTACAACTACAGTACATCTATATTATAAATCAATATAAATTACACAAAATGTTGATGGAGACCCTTTAATTATTAAGAATAACATAACTGGAGCTTTTTAAATTAATATTACAAAATTACTCCTTACACCCTATTGTACATTTGAGCACTTTGTACAAATTTTGCAAAAGTAACTTACAATGTAGTCTTTTCCATTGTGATTTCTAGCATAAGGGTAGAATGCTCCGAGTTCCATCCAGCGAGCACATAGCTCGTATGTAGTGTCTCCAAAGAAACCACAAATGTCTGCACCAGTCTACAGAAATAAATACAATATATATTATGTATTAGTCAATGTTATTTGCAGATGAATATATACCTTGCATATAAAAAGGAAAATGTGCTTACGTATGACATTCCAAAAAGACTAAACTCCAACATGCCTGTAAAATAAATAAAGACATTTATTTTCAAAACATTATCCAAATAAACATGGTGATAGGGATACAAAGTGTAACCCCAAATCCTGGCGCTAATTGGCAGTTTAGTGGTAACAGTTGCTTAAATACGTGCTGCAAATGTAAAGGGCCAGTTGCTACAGTACATGGCCAAAAAGAACTTTGCAAAAAATCTCACAAGGGGCCAAATGTAATAGAGTGAGAGTTTCAAAAAGTGAGTGATTTGGTAAGGTTTTGCAGTTTTTTTTAAAGTGGCAATCATTTACACAGCAAGATCAACCTGGTTTTGCAGTGTAAATGATTGCCACTTTAAAAAAAAACCCTGAAAAACCTTACCAAATCTCTCACTTTCTGAAACTCTCACTCTATTACATTTGGCCCTAGGTGAGCTACTAAATGTCAAATGAATAATATATAACTGTTCATTGATAAAAAATTAAGAGAGCACTTTTCTTTTCTTTTTAAAGGAACTGGTAACTAAAACAGTGTATACATACAAATAGACATATATATATAAACAGATTATGTAAAGTGAATGGGTTAATACGCTGCTGATGCTGCCAAATATCAGTTTAGTAAACAAACAAATATTTTTTTCCTCTCATACAGTCAAGAATGCAAATATGTCAATTAACGGGTATATATAGTGTCCACAGATCAGGATGAAGCCTCCAATGTTTGAGGGTGTTCACCACCAATACAAATTGTCAGGTGCCAAATTTCTAATTGGTAGCAATGGAACATATTGTATTATGGGGTCTTTTCATGGAGCAGTGAAAACAGTAGAGAAGTGAGCCAGTGGAGAAATCACCCATATCAACCAATCAGCTTTGAAGTAAAATGTATCAAGTGCAATCTATAAAATTATACATAGCTGATTGGTTGGGCAACTTCTCCACTGGCTCACTCATCCAATCTTTTCACTGCTTCATGAATAGGCATCTAAGTCCTGATCAGTTTAGCAAATGGGACAAACAGGGAGCCATAAGTATGGTTAGTGACATGGGTTTCCACGTTATGATGACGTGGAAGTCACCATGCCCCTTTGTGGCTAGGAGGTGATGGCTGTCCATCTGGTAACTCACTGCAGTTGTACACTGTCTGCTGTGCACAAGGACCAGAGTAGACCGAGCTCCAACAGGCAGCTTCCTCTCCGGCAATAAAGGCAGGTGTAGGCGGGAAACGGAAATCCGTAACAGTGTGCCACAAATCTAATTGATAGTAGTTGCTGGCAACTTTCAGTATGGACTATGAGTGGATCCCAGCAGGTATTTGACCATATCCTCCTATAGCAGTTACTAAATTATTTATGTGAATACTCTACACGAATAATGCAGCAAAAAGCTGTTTTACATACACCAATGTGTTAAAATAATTACAGTACTTACCAATAATAGATTTATCAATCTGGTTCCAGGCGGCTGTGTTATCTCCCAGCCAATGTCCTATCCACTGTCCAACTGTTGGAAATGTAGAACGGCTGACAACAATTCCTCTCTTTCCAGTTATGTTGCGCAAGATACTTTTAGGAGATAAAGTGAAATGAATAATTATAAATAGAGAGTGAATAAATTTCCACTAGAGCGTGAAGTAATAGTGACTTATAATGTTTTTCCTTATTTTGCATTAAAATCCGCTAAAAATTAAATCTGGTTTTCAGCAGTATGCAATATTTTCATGAAGAGCAAATAAGCAAGATTAGGAACAGAAGTCGTTTCAGCAACCAAGTATGAAATTATTATCCACTTGATAATTTTCAAATACTCTGATGACATCATCTGATAATAATCCCAAATTATTATTATTATTATTATTATTATTATTATTATTATTGTGTATGGGGTCAAAAATATGACTCGGGAAAATGAAGTTATGATACAAAAAGTAAAATGATGTTCCTGTTATCAGCAGTAAAGCTTTAAGCGATGATATCTGGAAATGATGATTACTGAAAGACTTCTATATTACTGTATATTACTGTAGTTTGATGATCTTCTGAATATTTCATCATGGTCTCTAAAGTAATGTCATGTAACATTCTACTGTGTTTGGACCTTCTAGCAACAAAACTTTAAATGTTTAACTTTACCTTACTAACAGTCCCCTGTAAATGTATGATACATTAGAGGCGTACAAATGGGTTTTTGTGTATTATCCATTTTGTACACATTCTTCCACAGGTTGGTCATGGACATTTAGGCGCAATTGTGGGTTTTTCAGCAGTTTTTCAGCACCAGGTATAGAGTTGGTGCAAATGCAGATAACAAAGTGGAGGGCAGTTGGCGGTGAGGTCGCATAGATGTGGCAGACTTTGAATACAGGTGGATATTCTCATGGATGTACGAGCGGCTACAATGGTTCCTTCCTCTGGCATGCCTTAGCTCCTGCCTCATTCTAGTTTTGGGGGTGACTCAGAGTTGCACATATTACATCTGCCCCACATGCAGTGAAACAGGATTCAACCCCTTCACCTTTATGTCTTGGTATATTGGGGGTAATTCCAAGTTGATCGCAGCAGGATTTCTTTTAGCAGTTGGGCAAAACCATGTGCACTGCAGGGGAGGCAGATATAACATGTGCAGAGAGAGTTAGATTTGGGTGGGTTATTTTATTTCTGTGCAGGGTAAATACTGGCTGCTTTATTTTTACACTGCAAATTAGATTTTAGATTGAACACACCACACCCAAATCTAACTCTCTCTGCACATGTTATATCTGCCTCCCCTGCAGTGCACATGGTTTTGCCCAACTGCTAAAAAAAAATCCTGCTGCGATCAACTTGGAATTACCCCCATAGTTTACACAACTGCTACTAGATTTTTTATTTCACACCATTCTCTTTAGAATTCTTACAAAGTCTCATCATCACCAGACACACATATCTGCAGCAGGTGATACATTTTAATACAATAATTTAATATAAAAAATTTGACTTACTCAAATGTTGGCTTAGCATGGGACCAGCCATACAGATTGTGGACATCATAGTGTCTCACCGGGGTGCCATCTGGAAGGAATTGCTGACTGTCCATGCATATGGTCTTGTGTTGCAATCCCATATCTTTTGAATTCAGGGCTTGAAAAAAGAAAATACAGCAATTTTTTATTGTTATTTTGGTGTCTGGTCTTAGAATGCATACAGATGTGTCCTCATACACCTATCCTTTGTGTGACATATGGCACAAGGGCCGGGATGTAATGGAGTCTGAGTTCATCGGCTCTGCGGGATGCCAGTAGAACTCAGAGATGTGATCATGTACAAGGTTAAACCATGCATTATACAGTACATGATTGCCCCTTTAAAAAAACTTTTCACCTGGAATCCTGCACGTCCCCCGAATTCGGACTTCATTATAGCTCACCCAAGATGTCTGTCCCAACCCAAGGCATCAATTCCCGCATAGTTTTTCAGACTTTCCCCTCAATTTCATGTGTTGGTTTGCCTATATTGTACTATGGCCCTTATTCAGCATAGGATGCATATGCAAACTTTCACATTGCGATCGCACTATGATTGACAGCAGCAGCCATTAGGTGGCATCGATTCAGCATATGTAGGTGGGTTTCCGCTATTTGCTGGGTGGGCGATGTATTCATAGTTGAATTGTGATCGCATCGCTGGGCAGCACCCAGTATGCGTTTGTTAGTAGTTGCAGTTTTGCTAATATAGCAAAACTGCAACTGATGCTGAATAAGGTCCAATGTACATAGAATTAGTTTTTTTGTTGCAAAGGATTTAGTATAAAGTTACAGATAAACTATACTATTACATGGTGCATGGTCACTCATAGTGGACCTGTCTTTTGACTCTTAACACAGACTCCATACTTTTTTTTTCTCAATTTGCTATTTTTTCCTTAACTTTGCATCTTGCTTTGCTTAGAGTGTACTAGGTACTTAGGAATAATATTTTTTTTAGCAAAGATGATTTGTATAAAGACACAGATTAAGGATAACAATGTTTATTTGACCTAGTTTTTGCCTTTTATCCTAGATTGTGCACTATTTCCTAAATTTTGCTACTTTTTGCTCAAATTTGCATCTAAGTTTGCTTATAGTGTGCCAAGGGGGTCATTCCGAGTTGATCGCACACTAGCTATTTTTTGCAGCACTGCAATCAGATAGTCGCTGCCTATGAGGGAGTGAATTTTTGGTTTGCAAGTGTGCGAACGCTTGTGCAGCCAAGCGGTACAAAAAAGTTTTGACACCCATAAACGCCTTCTTCCTGTCAATCTTCTTGCGATCAGCTGTATGGATGGATTCTTCATTAAATCCAGCACTGATCCACTTTGTACCCGTATGATACGCATGCACATTTTTGCCGAGTTCTGACCTGATCGCAGTGCTGCAAAAAAAGCTAGAGTGCGATCAGGTTGGAATAACCCCCCAGGTACCTAGGATTACTGTTTGGCCATGGTTAAGTCACAAAGGGGGTAATTCAGACTGCATTGCTGCAGCGGCAGTGATCGCAGTCTGAATTACTTTGTAGAGTACGCACACACATTGGCCACATTTCGCGTGCGCACCCTGGAAGCCCAGTGAGATGCTATCAGCATCTCAGGGCTGTGATTGCCTCTGCTTGATTGACAAGCAGAGGTGGTCGAGCAGTGGGAGTGGGTGTACCAATGGTGTTAGAATACTGTTTGGAGGGGTGCGGTCCAAACCGTTGGGAGGTCGGGCCGCGGCACCTGCGTGACTTCACACACAGCCGCTGTGACCAAGGGCACAGCAAGTAGCACCTGCCAGCGCGCAGGTGCTGTGCTGGCAGGGAGCTACTCATCAGGTACAAAAGCATCGCCGCTGTGTGATACTTCCGTACCTGTGCCGGGGGAAGGCAGAGCCAGACATGCGGGGTGGACGAGCCCTGTGCTGGGTGTCCCCCCGCATGTCTGTGACACTGATCATAGATGTGCTAAATTTAGCACATCTACGATCAGATCTGAATTAGGCCCTAAGTCTGTGGCACACTGAATGGGGCTATTTGGCATGATTTGAGATCAGGTGTATGTGGATACATCTGTATCTTCCATCCATTAAGCCGCCTATTCGTTAAGAATAACTATATTGACATGGCAAAAATGTCCTAACTTCATTAACACTTAACACAAACTTAAATACAACCTAAACAACAAATAAAATACTGTATCAAACTAAATGCACAGCAACTTGAGATTGCAGATAAATTCAGTCACAATTTATTAAAAATACACTTGAAACTGAGAACTAAATAAATAACGTAACAACAAAAGCATCAATCCATCAGCTACACATTCCAGTGAACAGAAGAAACAGCCAAATATGTGCAAGTATATCTCTCACTCACTAGGTCCCCCTGCTAGGGTTGTAACTTAATCAATACCTTTCTTAAATACTTTGCAACTACCTCTTGCAACACATGTATTTGCAGACAATAATGCTTTTTTTTACTATACAACCACACAAACACCAACAATCAAATAAAGGGATAGGTAGTTGAAAAAAACAACTGCGAAGGGTCCAATAGGAAGCACACTCTCCAGACTCTCACTGTATATTTCCATGACTTGTACTTTTAAATATCAGGCATAAACACAATAAGAAGCACCAGATTTTACAATCCAACACTCTCTAAATAAACCGCTTGGACTTTTTTGTGCACGTGGATAAGCAGATAATATATAGATACAGTATATGTTTGACAATGCCAGATGTTGTTCCAAACTCTCACAGGAACATAGAATTGAGTAGTTCCATACTGTATGTGATCCAAAAATATACTGGTAGGTTACTTGGCCCACTTCAAAAACTAACCCTAGTGGATATGTATGTGTGTGTGCATGTTCAAGTGAATATAGATTGTAAGATCCCCTGAGGCAAGTACTTATGTGAACAACCAAATATTATCTTTAAAGTGCTGCTATAAATGAGTGCACTATATAAAGAACTGTTAATTAATATTAAATAGTAAAAATCAATTTCTTAAGAACTGTTGTGCTATGTAACCAACATTAGGATTATAATAATACTATGTCCATCAACTAATGCCTGTGCACTTTGTTGATGTGTCCACACCATAGTGCTTGAAGCCACATACAGTATCAATACCCACTACCGTATGTGCCCTGTACTCTACACAGAAAATAACAACCAGTGCTCCCATCTTTATTCTGCTCTCACTTTCATATATTTTAGTTTAGTAATGGTTATATATTTAGAACATTTGTTGTGTTATCAATAATGAGAATTATTTCTTGGGAAGAAAAAAAATCATATATAATTTCTTAAAGATATATTATGCACACTATGGTATTATGAAGCGCAGACTTGATCTACAGTACTAGCTTCTACCCGTGTATACACATTTCTCATCAGTATTATTAGCACACCAACTTTCAAGGTTATAAAATGTGGGGGTAATCCTGATGCTGATAGATTATTTAGGAATTCGGGATGATGGTGCACTGTACAGTATCTACTACGTTCATGAGAGTGTTGATAGAATAGAAAACTCTCATCTACCCTGGAAACCTCTCCAATATATAATTGTTAATAGAGTGAACTTGTTTGTTCCTGGGTGCAAGGATAACACATTCACATAACCATGAGTTGCTCTCTGTTGCATTGATGATACCAATAAATGTTGTTTTTATAATTGCTCAGCTTCTACTTGACTGATCAGAATGAAATAATGTGTAGGTTATTTACACTACAAAATTATGCAGTTTTCATGGTTCAGTAGTTTTTGTGCCAACTTGGAACAAAAAGACACAATATTCTTAAAGTATTAGTATAGAAAAATGACATGTATATGTACATTTATAATACAGTACTTTAAAATGATAATGTATGAATTCAGTAATATTTATCACAGTTTTCACAGTCATTTTAATCCTGAATATGTAACAATATTTCTAATTTAATTTATAAATATTTCAATATTTATTATGCAAAAATTTATATTTTGAAAATTAGGTAACTATTAATACTTTCTGTGATAATTACAGGATGATTTATTTATTTATTATTTATTATCAGTTATTTATATAGCGCACACATATTCTGCAGCACTTTACAGAGAATATTTGCCCATTCACATTAGTCTCTGCCCCAGTGGAATTTACAATCTATATTTCCTACCACATGTACACGCACACACATTCATAATAGGGTTAATTTTGTTGGGATCCAATTAACCTACTAGCATATTTTTGGATTGTGGGAGGAAACCGGAGTACCCGGAGGAAACCCACGCAAGTACGGGGAGAATATACAAACTCCACACAGGTAGAGCCATGGTGGGAATTGAATCCATGACCTCAGTGCTGTGAGGCAGTAATGCTAACCATTACACCATCTGTACTGCCCAAGATGATGATTGTTAATAACGTAATCAATCCTGGTTGCTGAAATGACTATATATCCATTCCCCACATATAATTAACATGCAGCCACCCCCCTCCTTCCCTCCTCCCGACACACAATGCTTATTCTTCTTTTTTTATAATCCTGGAACAAACATCATCCCAACTTCATTCATCTTCTGGTAATTTACACTGCAGCACTTAAGGCAACATAGAAACTCTTGGGTTATGTAACATTAGTTTCATAAATCATTTCAGCCTACTGTGTACTGAAACTTTATAAATTCATTTACATTTAGGAAAAGTTTAGATATTTGGGATAACTAGTAATCTTTCACAAAGCTGCTTTCTTTTAGGTATGTTTTAGGAAAGCCAATTTTCAGGCAAATTAAATTCAGATGAAAAAATAAATATATCCTTATAATTTACCTGGCATGTATGGGGGATGGTTCAAAGTGTGGTTCCTGCAACCAATGACTGATCCATGTACAAAATTTGCAGGCTCATTCATATCCTAAAATGAAAAACATCTGTTTTTTGTTTGTTTTTTGTAAAGCAATTGCAGCATTAATATTGCCTTATAGGGGTTTATATTAATAGGGGTTATATATTGGAACTCTTACTAACTTTGCAAATGGTACAGTAAATAAAGAATAGTAAAAACATAAACTGCAATGCAAATACCACATGATAAAAAGTAAACATACAGTATATCCAGCTACATATTGAATATATTTTAAATGCAATTGTCTTACAGTAAAATCTGAAGGTTTCAAGGACCAATTCGATGTAATCAGCGGGCAATTTTCTGTGGTTTATGACTATTTGTCTGATGTTATCTTAAATTATTTCAGAGGAAAAACAGTAATTTTTTAACAGTCATTTTTTTTAAATAAAAGTGGAAGTCTGAGTTTAGAATATTTAGGCAATTCACTCTTCCAACTGTCCCATAAAACACAGCAGTACTTAGTAATGGGAGGCAGTCAGGATTCCGACAGTCACAAGCCTGACAACCGAATCCTCATGGATTCCAATGGTTATGGGTTTAGAGTTAGGGTTAGGTATAGGGTTAGGTTCAGTCACTATGGGGAGGGTTAGGATTAGGCTGTAGGAGGGGACAGTTAGGGTTAGGCTGCGGGAGTGGTCGGTTAGGGTTACAATATTTACCAGGATCCATCGTCATTGGGATTCGGCAGTCAGGATTCTGACTATCGGGATCCCAACTGTCAGTATTCTAATACCATCCCCACAGTAGCAAGTAACTGCAATTTACGAAAACTATGGACTTACAGCATTTGTTACCAAATAGTTTTCTGCTCCATGAGCAAATTTAAATAATACAATTATTTTACAAGATGTTCATAAAAATATAAGTTTTATGTGGGCATAAATAACACATTTTCTATATACTGTAGGAAAAATAAAAGCAATGCTTACAATCCATATGCCATCAAACCGAATAAATTGTTCTCTAAATTCTTTCACTTCTTGCTTCCACCATTCCACTGTCTCATTCTTAAAAAAATCTGGAAATGCTGTATGAGCTCTGTATATCTAAAGACAAATAAATACATACTGTAAACTAAAGTTTGAAAAGTGTTTCTCCAAGCACTTGAGCATCTTAAAACGGAGGGATGCAAACTTGCAGAAAGGGTGTAAAACAGAATTCATGCGTTTGATTTTAATATTATATAATAAAGCTTTTTTTATATATATATGATCTTATTCTGGCTATAAATTGTACCCTACAAGTTTAACCAGTAGGGTTAATGTTAAAAATCATGTGGCCCTTGTCCATATTATAAGTCACTATAAGGCTGCATGTTTGTGTGTTGTAGGATGTGAAGAGAATATTTTGCCTGTTGCAGTGGGTTCTATTCATACTGACATGTACAAATGGGTTGTTATTGGGCTTAAGGTGGCTCTGATAACAAATAGTGGCCATGAGGACAGATAAATACGTGATTTTATATGTTATTATTTAGTTATAACCATAAATGGACCAATACTGCCTCCATTAAAAAAAAGTAGGGCATCTATGTATTGGATGCTATACAGTTGGCGTATATTTCTGAGGATCTAAAGCCCTTAATATCAAGGGGTATAAAAGGTTGTGATGTGCAAACACATCTTGACCTTTGTAACTGCAACTTACATGAATGGATGTGTTCAGTGTCCATGTACTTCAATCTGGGTGTCTGACTATAGCATAAAGGGCCTCCCCAGGGATGGTTGAAGTCTAAACATTAGTTAAATATTTCCTTATAACTATGTTTGTGTGTTATACATTGTTAAATACTATCGTTTATCAATAAATAGCTGTTTGCTTATATTATAACAATGTTGTGCTGTGTCCTTTAATACATTACAAAATATTTTCATGGATAGAATGTATGAACCTTATATTGACAATCTCAAAACATTACAACAGGAAAAGGCAAGGAGATGACTGCCCGATAGTTGTAACACCTCCATACACTATGCAATGTCCAATCACAGCCTGAAGTTGAATAATGGTCGAGTGGATAGAACAGCTTTGAAAACTAAACTGGATGATCCATATAATTTCCAGACATTTTCAGACTGTACACAGTCATCAGTCAGAACCATACACTGAATAATTAATGTTCAAACATGGCATTTGGTCCAGACATCTAACATGTGCTGTTGTCTTCTTTGTCTTAGCAATCACAAGGAACTGTCATAATTCTCAACTGTTGCAAGGAAATAATTTATTATATATCTTTTATTTGAATTGACAAAATGATTTTATCTTATCAGTGATAAAGACTATTGGTTTCCAAGTCCAGACCTCAAGTAACAGGTCATGTTTTGTTGATTTCTTTAATCATGCACAGGTGAGTTAATATGTTAATCTATTTTTGCTGGGTCAGAAATTATCCCACCTACAGTACTTTCATAGACAGAAATCCACAAAACACAACTTGTTGGTTAGTATTGATCCATCAAAAATAGTAAAAAAAAAACTACAGTACCTTAAATTGCTGCTTGATTGGAGATATAATGAATATAAAGTTGCACTACTGTGCAGCAATTTAGATGATTATTTTGTTCCTATTCTATAATTCCCACCCCCCCCCAAATTGCATGTGTAGTCAAAATAACCAGCAATCCCCATTGTATTAGCTAATAAATTATTTGTGAAAAGATTTTTGTGCTCTCCGGTAGTATTAATGGCTCTGAAATTTATTAATATTGCTCCATTTTAGAATTATTGTGTCAGATGCAGAGGGAGATGTTTACAGTACTTACCGCAACTTGTGTGTCCCAATCAAGTGAGTTATTAACAATAACATTAGGTAAATCTGGCCAGACCTGACATAAGAAAATTCAGAATGTAAAAAACATATAGACTTCATTAAGCATCTCATGCTGCCCGACAGATGTGAGATATACAGTATATTGAAAAACACTTATAAAACATGATAAGTATTCCAGTTCTCTATGTGATTGTGGCCCTAATGTGTTACGCCTTAAACAGTGATTAAGTGGAGACAGATAACGTGTGATAAAGCACCAACCAACCAACCAACCGACCGGCCCCTAACTGTCATTTTTCAGACACATCCTGTAGCATGGCAGTTAGGAAGCTGATTGGCTGGTACTTTATAACTGTATATCAGTCTCCACTTTATCACTTATTAAGGCTTAATGCATTTGGGACTGGGTTTTTCCTGCACACTGTCCTTTCCTGGGGACAATTACACTACTGCTACCCTTACGTATAATCAACATCACTAGCAGACAAAGCATGCTTATTGCTAGCTCTTTATGTTGTAATGTAATATTTTATGATGTACAAGGGTGTATACAGCATTGAATGTTATTGGGAGGTCACTGATTTACTATAATGTTTGCAATATGAACCTGCATGATATGCTAAAAAAATACTGATATATGACTAACTTATATTTATCCTGTAGGATCACTTTTTTTGCTTCTATTAAAATAAAATGGTTTTTTTTTGTGATCTCTGTGAATGTATTGTAGCCCCACAAACCTTTTTATCTAAGGATTATTAAAAGTTAAATTCCCACCAAGAGTGTCCACCCAAAACAGGCTCCTTTCTCTTTTCCGTTATATCTTTTCTTCAGTTACTGTACTGTACATGGTACATCTGCACTTTTGACTTAAATGTGTCCAACTCTACTTAATAATCACCATAAATGATTTTTGTTAGATGCTGCTCATCACTTTCAGATCATACATACCTTTCCCCATACAATGTCACTTTTATCATCCCATTTAATAAACACATCCTGATCCCTTCCTCTAGTAAATGGTAGATAAGGTTCTGTTTCATTTCCTGCAATTGCTGGATCCTAAGAAAATGTAAATAAATAAATTAGCTGATATATGAAACAGTGTCATCATTAATTAATTCCTTTTAAGTATTGATTTTATACAGTAACAGATGAAGCAATTCAAACATCATGCAATGCTAAGCACACATGAGCAGGTCATGTTGGCACATAGCAAAACAACCTGCTTCCCATTTGCTCACCGAGGATACAAGTTATGGTTTGTGATTGCGATTCAGCATTGGACTGTCAGGCTGGGATATTGCCTGTTGGCATTACTAAACAATTACTACACTTCTTATCTAATATACAAATGTTAGACCAACATCATACCAGCATGATGATAACTCGCATTCCATCTAATCTGATACTATCAAATATCTGAGGAAGTCTTGCAAAATCTTTGCCCAAAGTGAAGTCCATTTGTCTCTCCATGTAATCAATGTCAGCATACTGTACATCCTAAAAGGAGAAAAGGCATGCAGTACTTAAAGCACAGTATAAAGTTATTTGAATGATGTAAGGCTGATACAATGTGGGGGAAAACAACAACAAATTTTGCAACATACAGTACAGTCACATCCTGAATTTTTGGTAGCCTTCATGTAAAGTACATAAAATTAATTTATAAATAAACCACACATGCAATGAGAGATATTTTGGGCATAAGCAAAGTGGTTAGTTGCATAAGTTTTCTTTCTGACTTTGTTTTGGAATAAAAAAAAAACCCTTTTCTATTGTAAAATGATTTTTTCAGAAAACATAGTTTTGTCACCCCCATTATTAATTTTTGTGGCCTTCCTTGGTGTGAATAACAGCAGACACTTTTTTGTTATACTTAGAACACTTGTTGAGGGATCTTGCAACACTCCTCCACTTTTATATTCTTGGGTCATCGCTTGAGGGCTGCTTTCTACATACTGTATCATAGGTTTTTATTTAAGTGACTGAGAGGGCAATTGCAAAACTATGATTTTGTGTTCTTGCAACCATTTCAGGGTGGATTCAGGTGCTTTTCTTTGCATGCAGTTGCTATTATTTCTCCAAATGTGACAATTGTGTGCCTGGCCCATAACTTACATCTTTGAGTTAATCTTTGCCCCTCTTACAGGTACATTCTCTTCACTGTACATGGGGATAGTTTGCTTATGTGTCCTGTTCCTGACAAGTTTTAAACCCTTTCATGATTTTCTTGCTTTTCTATTATCTTTTAGTTTTACGGCTTTCAACTGACTACTCTTTTTTATAACCATTTTCTAAACTGTACAGTTTCATAACCTTCTGTCTCATTTGCGTTGCCAATTATTTGGTAATAGCTATGTTGATGGATGACAAAGGGAGTGTATATATGCGTAACTGATGAATATACAACTATATCTGAGATTACCCTATGGACAGACAATCACTTATTGTTATGATTTCATTTTTTCCCCACCTATTTTTAATTATAGATCACTGTGTAATAAATATAAAATTTTAACCCTTGGTAGTTTTACCTTATTGGAAGTAAAAAAAAACCTAATTGTGGGTATAAGATTTTAAAGGTTTATAATACAGTGTTTACTTTATCTACGTATCAGTGCACAATATATTTTATGTATCTTTATCCTCTATATGTTGACTCTTATGGTGGGTTACGTGACTGAAGAAACATTCAAAAAGATAAGCATCTGTCTATCCATCTATTATTACTATCAGCTAGTTATATAGCGCACACATTTTCAACAGCACTTTACAGAAAATATTTGGTCATTCACATCAGTCCTGGCCCCAGTGGAGCATACACTCTATATTCTCTACCACACACACACACACACACACACACACACACACACACACACACACGTTAATTTTGTTGGGAGCCAATTAACCTGCCACTATATATATATATATATATATTTATTTATTTTGGGGGATTCTGGGAGGAAACCAGAGTACTCGGAGGAAACCCACGCAAGCGTGAGGAGAACATACAAACTTCACACAGTTAGGGCAATGGTGGGAATCAAACCCATGACCTCAGTTCTGTGATGCAGTAATGCTAACCATTACACCATCCATACTGCTAATCTATCTATCTATCTATCTATCTATCTATCTATCTATCTATCTATCTATCTATCTATCTATAGAGAGGGAGATAGATAGATAGACAGACCAACAGTCTGAGCAATGGCACTCAATGGTCCATAAATCATTTAGCAATGTTACAGCCTTTATTTGCCCGTCGTCAGGTGAATAAACGTTGCTAAATTGGCTGTTGGAGTTTATTGTTACTGAATGATTTATGGACCAGTGCTGCTCCTCAGAATGTATACTATTTATTTCAGGCACTGTGGCAGTAGAAACTAATTGGTGTGCCAGCTAATCGTTTTGCACCTGGTTGATGCTTGTCTCTGCTTCATACTTGCCTACCCTCCAGCAAGCGGGCAGGATGAGGAGATATTAAATGGAAATTTTGGCTCTGTGGTGAGGGGATAAATTAAGAAAACTTGCATCATTTAGCCCCAACCCTCCCTGCAGACTCATAAATCATGGCATAGTGACAGACTGCCCGGTCCTGCCCCCTGGAGTGGCAAGCAACATCTCCTCTCCAGGCTTCTTCTGTAGAGTAGACTTGAAAAGTAGTTAACTAACTATGCTCTGCTTGGTTATTTACCTCTATTGTGTCACTGTTCACTGCACACGTAGTTTACAAGCTTATATTACAAATTGTCTTATATTAGTTTTTTGAGGTACTGTATTTTTGCATACAGTATTGATGTAAAATCTAATTGTATAGTAATGGAGAACTGTAATGACTTGTATCTTGGCATCATTCCATGCCCACTGATGCTCAGTTTCACGATTAACGTTATCAAGCATTTGTGGGTGGGGCATGATGTACATCATTGGAAGAATCCTGTAACAACATCTATACACCTTTAATTTCATGAATGTTGTGTGTGCAGGTGTTGTTTGTAGTATTTCAGTATATAAGCACACACCAGCAGATGACTCAAACTATGAGCCCAGTTACTTAACCAGTGGTGTTTGTTTATTGAAGTATAACAGGCAGAGCCGTACTCACTGTTCTATACACATTGGTTATTGGTTAAAGCTTTAAGCAAAGTGGGGTTCTATAAAGCTTGTAGGTAGTAGTACAGAGATGCTGGAACAGCTTTATATTAGCAGATAATCTTTGTCTCTCTGGAGCTAATTGGAGACTTGTGTCTCCATAATTTCACTTCTCACACAGTATGGATCTACAAGATGGCTGCAATTACATGGTGCAGCAGTACATCTGATTGGAAGGCAGACCTCCCTGGGTTCTAGTGCCCAGCATATATGCACAGTAGGGAGCCCACTGTTTTTTAACAATTAATATAATCTTGTCCCACAAATAAAATGAGGAGAGACTAATTTTCCAATCTCCTGTTAGCAGAATATGTTAATGACACAATCTTTCTAAGTACACATTTTTAACATTTGGAAGTATTTGCAGAAAAACCAAGTACCAAACTTTTACTCTTTTTAATTGACCCTTACTCTACATAGCAAATGTCTGATAAATATCTTGGTCTGGAAAGCCTACTCACACTGCCATGTAAAAAAGAGCTACTTTATGTGCTTGTGTGGTACTAGGAATGGTCATGCCACACATTTTTCCACCATCTTAATCAGTTTAATCTAGTGGGTGAATTCTGGGCATCTATATCCCATGGAAACGTATCTACGATCATCACTGAAACTTGTTGCTATGCAAATCTGGCATAACAAAAAAATCTAATCAACTTTTATTATTTTAATATGATTTGTTAATCCTTTCTATCCATGAATCTGAATAATGACTTACATATGGAATTTGTGCTGCCACCATATCATGATACACTTGTTCAATCTCACTATCATTCTTGTAGCCATAGCGACATAATTGGAATCCAAGGGACCAATAAGCTGGCATAACAGGGCGACCTATAAGCTGATGTGAAAAGAGAACCAATTAGATCATGATAGGGTTCAAGTGGTGCCACTATTGTGAATAATAACAATCTTACTTTAGTATACTGCTGGACAACATTCTCTGGTGTTGGACCCAGTACGACAAAAAAGTCTAAAATTCCACCTATTGTACGATATGTTAGAGCTGGGGTTGGCTGCAGTGTAACATCTGAAATGGAAAAGAACATCCATAAAAACAAAGTTTGTGAAAACTTTAGGACAATATCATATTTCCATATTGTGATTATTAACAATATTAAAGAGTACCTATACCTGGAGTTGATCTTTTTTTGCTAATGCATGTATATCCTTAAAACAGTGTACACACAGAGTTGCAGTTGTGATTGAGACCATGTGCTGGGCATTCCTGGGTGGTGACTGGTACTGTAGGTGGCTATTCAGCACACAAAAAGTCCCATCTATTTGGTGTGTCACTGAACTGCACATGTACACAGATGCTTACTTAAGCCATAGGGCTGGTGAAAGTTTTGATGGTGCGACCATTGGTGGCATCTAAGGAGGCACTTAGCAGTATTATAGAACCTATAGAAGCACAAAGTGGTCACCCCAGTCCTTGACCATTCAAATGCACGCTTGCTTTGTACACCAGGGGAAGGGCTGATGCTAGCTTTAGCATAAATTTGCAAATACAACAACTTCAAAGATGCTAAAGTGGACACAGAAAGATGAAACTTTGAATCAGCACCTTTGGGTGCTGGACCAATATTATTCATGATGTGGCTCCTATATATTAGGAACCAATAAAATCAGTTACATTTATTTTGGTTTAACTCACGTAATGACTGCCTCTTCTCAGTAAAGGCGGCAGGTAGACATTATAACTAGAGATTACCAGGCTCATTTCTAAGAGAACCAAGCCCACCCAAACTTACCCAATTTGAGTGGATTCGAGTCAGCACTTGGATCCCCCCACCTGCCTAGGATCCAAAATCTAGGCAAAACATAATTTTCCTGGTGTTGGATCTCATGGGTTTTGGATTCAGGTGCCAATTTCAAAGTCTCATTCAAACCATGGGCTGACCCCTGATTGACTGAGACATTTGTTCTAATGACTTTCAGCCAATGGACCCCTGCATTCTTCTCCACCCAGAGGCTACTGCTGAGCTGCAGACACACAAGCCAAGCATGGCAGACACTGAGAGAGCACTGTGTACACTGCAGTGCCTGGTCCATCATCATCCTCATAGATACCACTGGGGGCATTTACCATTGAGGTAACCCTCCAGCCTGCTGTCAGAATAAGTGCACTATTACTTCTAGAATACAGAATGTATCTCTACCTATAATGTATTCGACCTGCACTGCATCCAAACCACACTGTATCTGACATGCACTGTCTCCAACAAGCACTGTAACTTGCACTGTACATGACTCACAATTTATCTGACCCACACTGTATACAACCAGCACTATATCCGACCTGCACTGTATCCAACCTGAACTGTAACCTGCACTGTATCTGACCCACACTGTAATCTGCACTATATCCAACCTACACTGTATCCACCATGCAGTGCAACTTGCACCGTATCCAACCCACGCTGTATCCAACCCACACTGTAGCTAACCTGCTCTTTTGTTTTTTTCCTATTATAACTTGAAATGTGAACTCACTGTGAAAGCAGAAACTGCATTAAAAGGGAGGTATTTTAAATGTATATGAACAAATCATTCAGGGCCAGATTAAGCCTTGGGGGGTGGGGGCACTTAAGACAAGGGGGCTCCAGGGAAGAAAGGGGGGTGTATATTAGATTGTGCATACATAGCAACATGACTCATTCCAGGAGGGATAAAATGCTCTGCTACTGGACTTCCCTCTTAATATATGATTGGCGTCACCTGCGTTGAACTATTTAATTGATAAGAAAGGTATTTCAATACAGAGAGGGGGAGATGCTGGAATTCCTGAGTAACTTAAAGCTCTCTCCCTCCTCATATCTCTCCATTGGTAGGTCATGAAATCTGATACCACTGTGTATCTGCCTGTGCTGCATACTGCCTTTATACATTCTGGCGGTCTGACTCTGCTGCTGCACAAGAGGGAGATCTAGCAATAATGCAGGTAGGGGTCCAGAGCCACCACGGGTGGGGGAGGGGGTGTGTGGAGGTGCCACGGATGGGGTCTGGAGGTACTGCGAGTGGGGGAGGGGTGGGTAATGCTTCTTCTGCTTCTCCTCCTGGATGCAGCTAAGCTGCTGTCCTCCCTTTGGCAGTGGCTCTCCTGGAGACTCGCACAGCAGCCAGTCACTATTGTTAGTGCCGCTGTCCCAATACATGGAAGAAGATGCACTCAATAAACTACAGCTCCCAGCAGGCCTTAGTACCAGAATGCTTTGGCATTAAGGGCAGCTGGGAGGTGTAGTTTATTTAGTGCGTCTACTTCCCTGTAATGCTGTGCGTTGGAACACCGGCACTAACAATAGTGACTGGCTGGCAGAACTGACTGACTGGCTGAATCGATTTAAATGGTGAGAGTGTTGTGCAGTGTCAGTGACACTGCACACCCACTGCACTGCACAGCACTGTCACCTTTTACATTGATTCAGCATCCAGACATTACCCTCCACGATATCACCCACTCTATCTGTTACATTAGCCATCTCGGGGCTTCAGGCCAGCATGCCAGGTGCTGTGTTGCGGAGTCAGGGCCTTTGGGGATCTAAGCGCGGCTGTGGTGGGGAGGCACTTCTGTGACATCACGCGCAGAGAGTGCTCAGAGAGTATGCGGCGCAGGGATGGCTATGAAAGCCTTCCGCTGCACCACTTTCATACACATCTATGCCGGTGTCCGCAGCAGCTTTTGTTCCACCTGCACCGCATCTAGGGAGTGGGGATTGTTGATGCCGGAGGGGGCAGGCGGACTGGCAGCAGGACAAAGTGGGTCATTCAGACCCGTTCGCATGCTGCTTTTTTTCATAGCGGTGCGAACGGGTTGGTTCTGCGCAAGCGCGGCGGCCGCAATGCACAGGCGTGTCATTGCCCAGCGACGGCCGTCACTGGGCAACAACAAGAAGAATGAAGAAAGCGATCGCCGCCGCGATCGCAAGAAGATTGACAGGAGGAAGACGTTCCGCGGCGTCAACTGACCATTTTCTGGGAGTGGTGCGGCGAACGCAGGCGTGTCCAGGTGTTTGCAGGGCGGGTGTTCGATGTCAATTCCAGGACCTGACAGGCTGACGAAATCGCAGCGGGTAAGTAACTCCAGAGCTACTCAGAAACTGCACAAAATGTTTTTTTGCATAGCTCGACTGCACAAGGATTCGCAGCCTTGCTATGCAGAAAAACCCTCCCTCATAGGCGGCGTCTAGTTGATCGCACGGGCAGCAAAAAGTTGCTACATGTGATCAACTCGGAATGACCCCCATGGGATGCTGCAGTAAAAGGATTTTTTGTTTTTCCTATCTACAGCGCAGAGACTTGCTGCAGATGCAGTGGCATACCCTCCAGCTGTACCTTTTTGGCAGGTACAGTACATTTTTTTATGGTCAGTACTGATTTTTGGCTCTCCAAACTTCCATTGAAAGTATAGGAAAAGGGGCGTGGCCACACGACTGTACCCGTGGCCACGCCCCCTTTTCACATTTGTAGCTATTTTATTTTTTATGTGTAAATTGTTGGAGGGTATGTTGCTGCAGATGCAGTGGGACTATTTCAGGGTGTGGACGTGAAGCTGCAGCAACATCAGCCCCATTGTTAATCCTGCTCTGTGAACACACAGCAGCCAAAGGGCAGAACCTCCCATTGGATGTAACCTGTGTGGGAGGGCAATTCTCGCCCAATCAGCAGTGGGCTGGGTGTGATAGACCTGCTGCTAACCCAATGAGAGCTCCTAGCCACGCCCAGCATTATCCAAACAGTCACAAAGTGACAGATCTAGGCAATTTTATAGGAGATTGACTATAATCCAAAATGATTTCTGGCCAAAAGATGTTCAGAACATATAGAATAAGGATAACATTTTATGTATTGACCAAAATTTTTTTTACCATAGATTGTAATTATATTACCAGGTGTATCTGTAAGTGACATTTAACTTACCCATAGCATTGCTGTTAAGCAGGAAAACTCCATGAGCATTGCCATCATCTTCAAGTCCCATGTAAAAGGGGTGCAATCCATATGCATTTTCTTTGTACTGTAAAGGGATGCATCAAATGATCAATCAAAATCAAATGTACAATTTGCTAAACCGACACGTGTAAATCTGCAGAACATCCTAATATCATTAACATGAGATTTGTACCAAATTACTTTTATCCTCTTGTCCTTCCATTGTCAGACAGGGGTGTCAAGGACCATCCAGGAAACCTAATGTGGCTTTTTTTTTTAAGATAAAACATAATAATAACTACAAACATACCCACTTACTGTACATTGCCAGATGTGATTTGCATATGTGTTTGGCTAAAGGAAGATATTTGTCACATATGCAGAAAGAACATCTTAGTAAATGCTTTTAAATACCTCTAAGTACATGTCATAACCATATGAACAAGACACGTGAAATGCTTTTACTCTATTTACTAGTGTTTTTTAAATCAAAACAGTATTACCAATGGGTTGGACGTCTTAGAATTGTAGCTCACTTTGGAATCGTTTTGTAAATTATTTTCCAGTACTGTACTAAAAACCATCTGACAAACATGATATTTAGTATATATATTCCATTTGAAGCTACTTCATATATTTAGCTAAATGCTGTAAGCTATATAAAAGTGCTAAGTTTATGGAAGAGAACAGTAATTATTAAAAATTAACAGTTATTAAAAAATATATATATTATTCAAATTATTTGTTACATGATTGGAAAGCATTTATTTTGATTTGTAGATTCATAAATAGAAGTTATGCATCTATCCTGGTCTTCTCAGCACCCCTATGAAAAAACATGTAGTAAGACATACGGGCACTAGCACATATCTATAGTGGGTGCAGTTGTGTGGGGTCCAGAGTGGGCCCATACGACACACCCTACACTTAGTTTTTAAATACGTATCCTCTGGAGTCCTGCGTCAGTAGAAGGAGCGCTGCAGAAACCATCTAGAAAATAGCGCGGTGGACATTTTCCCACCGTTTTGCACTGGAAAAGTGTCTGCTGTACATATACTCACTAGACTCTGGGACTAGTGACCCTAGTGCCCAGAGTCTATTGCTCTGCTGGCTAGAGAAGAGGAAGCTGAGGTGGGGGCTGCAGACGGGCCTCCTCTCTTGATATGCCCCTGCATAGGGGCCTATTCATTAAGCGTAACGAATCTGATACATATGTGGAAACACAACAATCATTATTGAGGTCCCGATGTGGCCAGCCTCTATTCAACAAACTCTGACAACTCATAATGAATAAGCCCCACATTCTTAATCTTTACACAAAGCTTTAATTTAATACCATCAATACCGTAACTCATTTTTGTTAAATATTTTATCTCATGACCTAGCACATTTTTATGTGTGTGAAATACAGTATGTGTTTATACTATGCAAAAGAACTGTAAAAGTTAAATATTGAGAAATACAAACTATGAACAGTAAAAGTAAATATGATAGCTAGACACAGGTTTTCTCTAAATAAGGAAAATTAGAAATACTAGGTGTAGAAAGGAAATATCCTTCTATTACTCAGTCATGTGGTGACGGACACTGTTTTGTGCTTACTCTGACTGTGATGTGATATGGGTTTATGAAAGAATTTCATACTGGCTTTCAATGAAGGCTGCAGATAGGATGTAATGAAGTCCGAGTTTGGCATCAAAGTGGGATGCCGTTCGACCTCAGACTTTTTAAAGGGGCTATCATGTACAAGAAATGGTTTCGCTTTGTACATGTTTGCCCCTTTAAAAAGCATTTGAATTTGTCCAGCATCCCGCACGACCACTGAACTAGAGATGGCTACTGACTCTCTGTCAACACAGTGACTTGAATAATCAGGAAGTATAAATGATTTGAGTCACTCACTGTTTAGTGAGTTGAGACAGCTGCAGCAGTAGCCTTTCTCAGCCAGAGGGAGGAACTCAGTGTGTTGTTGTGATTGACCAGCGGCAATAACAGGAGACACCCAGTAGGAGGGGGGAGAGAGCAGTCATGACTCACCAGTCAGTGAGTGCTGCACTGCTGCTGTGCCTGAGTCATTCATCCTGATTCCTGAGTCTACTTGTGAGTTGAGACAGTTGTACACTGTGTAGACTCAGTGACTCAGTGGATGGATCTGATTCATGCAGCATAAGCCTGCAGGAGGTGGAGCCCCTGTGGTAAAGGGCTCTCAGCTCAGTGCTCACTGTTCCTGCTCAATGTGATTGTGACTGAATGATATGTGATTCATGGCTGTTAAGCTTTCTCTCCTCAGCCAGAAGCATACCCTCCAACATTTTACACATAAAAAAATTGGTACAAATTAGGACAGGGGGTGCGGTCATGGGTAAAGGGGGCGTAGCCACGCCATTTTCCTATACTGTCAATAGAAGTTTAAAGAGCCAAAAATCGGTACAGACCATAAAAAAGGTAATGTACCTGCTAAAAAGGTACAGTTGGAGGGTATGCAGAAGTAATGTGCATATTCAGTAACTAGTATGCAATAATTGGTTATTAATAATATATCAACATAACACTGAATCTATGTTAATATATTAACATTTAGTTCATAAGCAGCTGCCTCCCCCAGATGCACTGCACAATCACTGCAGCTGAATAACTAGCTGATACAACTCCCAGAGGACTGAGTCACTCCCTGTCTCCCTCCATGAATCACCAGCTCTGGTCTGCCAGCACTGAGTTTCTGTCAACTCACTGAATCATGTGCAGTCTCTGCAATACATTCCAATACAAATGAGTCATGACTCATGTGCCAAGACACTGACTCAAGACACTCCACTAAACTGAGTCATGTCTCAACTCAGTTCTGTGAATCACTTTGCCCATGACTACACCAAACTAGGACTTCATTACTTCCCAGCCTACATGTCTAACAATGTTATACAGGTAAATGACATGAAATTTCAGCACATGGCATATTCTGCAATCACAGAAAAATCAGAAATACTGTAATGTCTTCCAATGACATCTTCAATGCTGTCAACTGGGATGTTTACCATGTGGAGGTGATCTATTGATTGTCAACCTAGACATTGTCGATCTTTAAACCCTATTTAGCAAACATAATGTATTTCAGCTGAAGAAAAGAAGATTTTTTTTTCTCTTCTGGCTGTTTTTTAGAAGAGAAAACTGCAGTGAAGTTAACGATTTCACATATTTGTCTCTTCTCTTAAGAGCTGTATCTATCCACTGCTTCAGTCATCTTCCCAACAGCCCACGGTATGGAGTGATCAGTTGTGCTATTTATGAAGAAGATAAACTTTACTTTTCTCCAAACTTTTCTCATAAAGTTAACACAACTATTTATGCAGGCTGACAAAAATCATATGAATTTTAAAAATGGAAAAATAATGTTGAGTGGGATATATACACACTATATGGAAAAAAGTATTTGGCTACACCTGTTAATTACTGAATTTAGATGATTCAATCAGACCCATTGCCACAGTTGTATAAAATCAAGCACCTAGCCATGTAGTCTCTATTTGCAAACATTTGTGATATAAAATGGGTCGTTCTGAAGAGCTCAGTAACTTCAAGCGTGGTACTGTGATAGGATGCCACCTTTGCAATAACACAATTTGGGAAATTTCATCCCTGCTGGACATTCCATGGTCAACTGTAAATGGTATTATCAGATAGTGTAAATGTTTAGGAACAACAGCAACTCAGCCACAAAACAGAATATCACAGAGCAGGGTCAATTACTGCTATGGTGCATGGTGCATAAAAGTTGCCAATGCTCTGCTGATTCCATAACTGAAGACTACAGAACATCCACTGCCATTAATGTAAGCACAAAAACTGTGCAGTGGGAGCTTAATGCAATGGGTTTCCATGGCCGAGCAGCAGCATGCAAGCCTCAAATCACTAAGTCCAATGCCAAGCGTCGGATGGAGTGGTGTAAAGCACATCAACATTGGACTGTAGAGCAGTGGAAATGTAGTCTGTGGAGTGATGACAGTCAGATGGATGAGTCTTGGTTTGGTGAATGTTGGGAGAACGTTACCTGCCTGACGGGGATTGGGCTAGGCTCCTTGTCTCCAGTGAATTGCAATCTTAATGTTTCAGCATACCAAGACATTTTGGACAATGCTATGTTTCCAACTTTGTGGCAACAGTTTAGGGAAGGCCCCCTTCTATTCCCACATGACTGTGCCCCAATGCACAAATCATGGACATGGTTTCATAAGTTCAGTGTGCAAGAACAAAGCCCTGACCTCAACCCCATTGAGCACCTTTGGAATGGACTGGAATGGAGATTACAAGCCAGGCCTACTCATCCAACATCAGTGCTTGGCTTGACCTCATAAATATTCTACAGAACGAATGGGCACAATTTCCAACAGAAACACTCTAAAATCTTGTGGAACACCTTCCAAGAAGTGTAAAAGCTGTTATAGCTGCAAAAAGGGGGAGGGAGCAACTCCATATTAAAGTATATGTATTTGAATACAATGTCATTATAGTTCCTGTTGGTGTATACAGATTTAGCCATGCTCATCTTACTGCAATGCGGCATGCTGCATGGTGTGACAGGCTGTGACTATTTGTAGCTGGCAATGAATGGAGTGATCGCTGGCTGCAAATAGTTGTACCCCTGCATGCCATACAGCATGGCTACATCTGCGAGCGAGGTTACTTATGATGTTATGAATATATTAAACTTGCTACTAAACTCCCTGAGTGGCGCTATCTCTCTTTGGACTTATATTCTTAGAAGGCACAGGGGTAAGCTACACTATTTAGTTGAGTGCTAGACTATCGTCTGTATGCAGGGCTGTTTCTAGACAATTTGGCTCCAGTGCGAGATTTAAAAATGTGTGCCCCCCCCGCCATTGACATTCAAAAATGTGCCCACCCATAGATATAAAAAACACAATATAAATATGTATATACAGTATATCCTTCCTCCCCCACACAAACCACAGTCTGTGTATCCCTCTCTCCTTCCTTCCCCACACCCCACAGTCTGTCTCTCCTCAATGACTCAATGTTGCATTCTCAAGTCCCCAAACCTCATCCTAAAGCCCTGTATTCCCTCAATAAGCCACTCTTACCCTGACGAGAGACTCACCTGCGCTGCACTCCCCAGTACCCAAACCCGAACACCGGGATCACGGACCACAATGCTGAGAGTCATTGGTGGGGCGGTAAGTTCAGTTTTTATTGGTTTCATTATATATTGTCACTGTTTTGCACTATTTGTTGTCTGAGGAAGGGGATATGTCACCTTTAATTAAGCGCACCGTGCAAGGTTTTTACACTAGTTGACCAGTCTCTGAGTGCTGCCTGTTTGATGGATTATATACTATGGTGGGCAGAAACCCATTAGAAGGGCACAGAGCAAATCCTCATGGTAACCAGAGTGCAGGGGCCACAAATTGATATACTGTATATATATATATATATATATATATATATAGTTTTTTAACAATAAAAACAGTTCATAAACTAAAACAAGAGGCTGGATAGAAGGTTATGCACAGATGGTTATGCATGTGTCCAAGGAGAAGTGATTTTGTTAATAATGCAACATTGTATCCAGCCTGTGCAGAATGTGGCTGCTTTTGTTACATCTAAAATTCTAGCAATTTTCACTTGTCTGCTGGTGATACTGTTTATTTTATTTTAGATTTTTTGGGGGTATTTTTTTAAAGTCACTATACAGTGTGAAATAGAGATCAAAATCTGCTTCTCATCTATAGGAGTTTATTCATAAAGCAGTGAAGAGAGTGGAGAAGCACAGGGCCGTCTTTTTATATGGGCTCAATAGGCTCTTGACAAAGGGCACCAGGAGTATAAGGGTCCTAGGATGATAGCTAAGGGTCCCCTCTTTCCAGGGGCACCAGATTTTTGAAAATCGGCCCTGGGGAACTGGAGATATCCGACTTGAAAGCAGTGATCCCCATCCAAGCCTTTTAATTGTTCTTCCCAGCCAGATATCTCGGGTTCTGTCTAACTTAGATTTTTTCTGAGGGTATAATCCAAAATCTGGGACTCTCCCCTTTTGGTAGACACTAGCAGCTTGTCTCTACTATGCCCAGAACCAGAGAAATCAGCCTTCAAGCAGCGGGTCCCTGCTCCAGCTCCACACGCCTAATATGCAGTTTTAGGTTTTTCGTTGGCTCCTGAACTCTGATCCCCAAGTCCCCAGAACCTTCTGAAAGGTGGGACTCTCTAGGTTTTTTATCCCCTTCAAAGCTAAGAAATATATTTTCAGGAACTGGAGATATCTGCAGTCAAGCAAGCTGCCCTCCCACCGGAAAATGATAAATATTAAGCCCACTCCACTATCCACCACTCCCCTACGTATAAAACACACCCTACCACCATGGGCTTCTTCATTCAGCCCAATGTTCCCTTCAACAGTTTGTCACCATCTGTGCAGTAAAGGAGTAATTATCAGAAATTACTGCTCCAGGTCCTACATGCTGAGCGGAAGATAGAACATCCCGTACCGCCCACGAGACATCAAAGCTGCCGCTGATAGCACTCCCCACCCCTACCACTGGAGAATGGGTAGGGGGCTCAGTTCATTGCTGTGCCCAGGGGCCTACACTGCTGTTAAGATGGCCCTGGAGAAGCATGCCAGTGCCATGTCTCTCTATTCTAATAAATGCATGTTATTTTAATAAATGCCTCTGCACTCCCTCTTTGTGTTTCTAATTCTACTATAGCAATATACAGGTGGATAGCTAGAGCATTAATAGCAGTGTCCTAGTTAATGTTATGCCCCATAATAGTGCCCAAGTTAATATTATGCCTTATAGTAGTGCCCTAGCACTAAATGTGTATGCCATAGTAGTGTCCTAGCTAGTGTTATGCCCCATAGAAGTGCCCTAGTTAATCTGTTGATTTCATTTTTCATCTTATTTGCTATGACAACTCTTCAAGTGCTACATTCCTATTGGCATCTCTTAAATCTTCCATGACATGTCTGCAGTGCTTTGAGAAAATTTCAGTTAACAGTAAGTGTAGAGACAGGGGAGAAGGGTGAAGAGGCCCAGCCAGCTCCTATCTTCCTAATGCAGGTTATTTCACTTTGAGTAGGTACAGGGCCATCTTTTCTATTGGGTTTAATGGGCAATTGCCCAAGGGCCCAGGGACTGATAGCTGAGGGTCCCCTCTTTCCAAGACTACCAAAAAATGATTTAAATCAGCCCTGGTGAACCAGAGATATTAAACTTCAAAGCAGCATTCCTTGTCCAATCCTGTTATTTTTTCTTCAAGGCCAGATGTCTCTGGTTCTGTATGAATTAAAAATAATATGAGGAAATCACCTAAAAGCTGTGACTCTCCCCTTTTGGTGGACACTGGCAGCTTGTCTCTACCATGCCCAGAACCAGCAATATCAGCCTCCCAACAGCTGTCACTGCTCCATCTCCATATTTATGAGATGCAGTTTTTTATATTTGTCTGAGAATTTGCTCCGGCTCTTGAAATCAGATCCCCCATACCCTGGTACCGCCAGAAAGATGGGAGTCTCTAGGTTTTTTTGCCCATTTGAAATCTAAGAATTCCACCCCCAGGAACCAGAGAAACTTGTTGTCAAGAAAGCTGCCCTTCCAGGTTTACTGATTTGCTCAACTGTGCCTGTGTGAGTGAAATTGGAGTGCAGGAGATGGATCAGTGTTAAGCTTTACTGAAGGACAGAGACCACAAACCAATATAATAATAATAGTAGTAATAATAATAATAATAATAATAATAATAATATAGCACTTTTCTCCTGATATAACGCAAAGTGCTTTGCAATTGTCTTTACATTTCAAAATACAATACAATCTTAACAGTAGATATTATTGAAATGCTTGATTAAATAGGGTAGTCTTTAGTCTATTTTTGAAGGATTCTAGAGTGAAGGCTTCTCACAGTGTGTGGGGAAGATGGATCCATAGAGTCAGAGCCACAAAGTTGAAAGCTCGACTCCCAGATGAATTCAAGGGAGATTCTAGGTACTGTTAATAATCCATCATGTACAGATCATCGTAATTGAGTGGGACAGTAAGGAATCAGAAGCTGCTTCAAGTATCTTGGGCCCTGGTCATGTAGGTCTTTGAAAGTGAGTAAGCCAAGTTTGAAAACTCGACAATTTACATGAAGCCAGTGAAAATAGATTAAAGAATTGGTGTTATGTAGCCAGAACGTGGCTGGTTGGTTAATAGTCTGGCAGCTTAATTTAGTACCATCTGCAAGCAGTGCAATTCTTTTGCTGGGAGACCAAGGTAGAGGGCATTGTAGTAGTCTATGCATGATGATACAAATGGATGTATGCAGTGCTTAAAGTGGTCCTAGAGAGGTGGTGGAACTCACCCCCCTCCCTACGGTGCCCATGTAATAAAGGTAGTGCGTGGAAATTTTGAAGTCGGGGTATGGAAAAGTGAAGGGTGCAATTATGTGCGCGCCGAAGGCGCGCGCACTCCTGACAAGGGGACGTGGCCACGCAAAAGGGGGCGTGCCCTTCAGTGTAGTTTACCACACCATATACCCCTTATACACATTATGCACTACAATAGTAGGACCCCTTTCACATTATACCTCACAGTATGAGCCGAAATTCACATTTATACCACACAGTATGAGCCACATTCATATTACACCACACAGTATGAGCCAAATTCACATTACACCACACAGTATGAGCCAAATTCACATTACACCACACAGTATGAGCCGAAATTCACATTACACCACACAGTATGAGCCGAAATTCACATTATAGCACACGGTATGAGCCGAAATTCACATTACACCACACAGTATGAGCCGAAATTCACATTATAGCACACGGTATGAGCCGAAATTCACATTATAGCACACAGTATGAGCCGAAATTCACATTATAGAGTGACAGAGTGACAGGGGAGAGTGACAGCAGGGACATGGAAAGTGACAGCAGGGACATGGAAAGTGACAGCAAGGGAATACAGTAGGGACTAGGGAGAGAGAAAGGCAGCAGGTTAGATTACCTGTTTAGCAGCGGCGGTGGTCTGCGGTGCTGTGGATGAGTAGGCTGTGGTAGGCGTGACGTGGAGGAGGCTGTGGGCCTCGGAGATAGTGTTGAGGAGGAGGCTGTGGGTGCGCAGAGGTCTGAGGGCGGGGCGGCAGAAGAGGCTGAGGGCGGCTGCAGTGGATCTGGAACCAGACTGGCTTTATTATCCCTGCCGCCGCATCGAGCTCCTGTGACCACAGCGCTAATATTTCAAAACTGCTGCGGACCGGCAGCCAATCAGCGACAGATTTGAACTAGTAGCACCGCGGTCACAGGAGCTCGATGCAGCAGCAGGGATAATAAAGCCGGCCTGGTCCCAGATCCGCTGCAGCTGGGAGTCTGGAACCTTGGCTTCCAGTGCGGCGGCGATGGTAGGGGCGGAGCGACGGAGGGCGGACCGGGAACGCAGCTTCTTTGTCGGCCCATACAGTAATGCCCCCAGCAGTAGCACCCCTTATACAATGCCCACAGTAGTAGTGCCCCTTATGCAATGCCCCCAACAGTAGTGACCCTTATGAAGTGCCCCCTTTACAATGCCCTCATTAGCTGTGCACCCCATCAGTAATGCCCTTAATGGTAATGCCCCTGTGTAGTATTGCCCCTAGTTGTCTAGCCCCTGTAGTTTAGCCCCAGTAGTCATGCCCATACTGGTAATGCCCCTGCAGTTATGACCCCAGCAATTTACTACCCCCCCCCCTTTAGTTTAGCCTCTGAGTGGTAATGCCCCCAGTAGTTTTGCCCTCATGTAGTTTGCCCCATGTAGTTTATCCCCCAGTGGTAATGCCCCCTGCAGTTGTGCCCCCAGTTGTTTAGCCCCTGTAGTTTAGCCCCCATGTAGTTTGCCAAAGTTAGTAATGTCCCCAGTAGTTTGCCCCCTTGTAGTTATACCCCCAGTAGTTTAGCTCCCGTAATTATGCCCCCTTGTAGTTTAGCCCCCAGTAGTAATGCTGCCAGTAGTTTGCCCCTTTGTAGCTTGCCCCCTTGTAGTAATGCCCCCAGTAGTTTGCCCCTTGTAGTTTGCCCCAGCAGTAAAGCCCCCCAGTAGTTTGCCCCCAGTACTAAAGCCCCCCAGTAGTTTGCCCCTCTGTAGTTTGCCCCAGTAGTAAAGCCCCCCAGTAGTTTGCCCCTCTGTAATTTGCCCCAGTACTAAAGCCCCCCAGTAGTTTGCCCCAGTAGTAAAGCCCCCCAGTAGTTTGCCCCCAGTAGTAAAGCCCCCCAGTAGTTTGCCCCTCTGTAGTTTGCCCCAGTAGTAAAGCCCCCCAGTAGTAAAAGCCCCCCAGTTACTAGCCCCCAGTAGAAACGCTGCTAGTGGTACACATATAGGAGGGAGGGGGAGGGAGCACCATACTTACCAAGCCCCGCTCCCGCCGCAGTTCTCTCTCGCCGCCCGCTCCTCGGCACTATGGGAGAGACGTCATGACATCTCTCCAATAGCGCGCACTGACAGAGCCGGAAGCAGGAGCTCAGTACTGAGCTCCTGCCTCCGGCTGCCGCTGCGGAGAGGGAGACGGGCGCCCGCTGGTAACGCGATCTCAGCGGGCGCCCGGCATCTCCCTGCAGTGCCGCCCGGGACATCGGGTTAGGTGAGCCGGGGGAGGCGGAACTGCGTTCCGTCTCCTGGTGGAACTGACGGAACGCAGTTCCGCCCCGTTCCGGCTCACTTTAACCCCTGGATGTATGACTTTAGGCAGGTCTTCTGAGGGAATTAAGTGATTAATTCTAGCTTTGTTCCTCAGATGAAAGAATGAGGATTTGATTGTGGCTGACATCTGATGTTTAAGTGTCAGGCCACTATCCAGAATAAAACAAAAGATTCCACACGTCTTCAGTGTTTTGCAGTTCTAAATCCCCAAGTGTATGTCCTGTCAGTTGGCTATGCGGCAGTCTTGTCCTGTGACCTATCACTTGTTTCAGAAGGGTTCAGTCTAAGCCAACTGGCACTCATCCACTCCTGGAGCTGGTTTAGGCAGCCATTTAGGGTTGTTATTGGGTTATCAATACCTGGAGCAAAAGACATGTACAGTTGTGTATCATCTGCATAGCAGCAGTAGACCAGGCCATGACGTCTGATTATTTCACCCAGTGGTGGCATGTTTACTGCAAAAAGCATGGGAGATAGTATAGAACCCTGTGTGACATCATATGGACTGTGCCTTTCAGACCACAGAAATTCTTCAGAGGCTTAATTAGAATCCCATAGTCCATGGTGTCAAATGCTGTAGAGAGATCTAGAAGGATTAAGATTGAACAGCCACCTCTGTCTTTTTGCCAATAGTAGATGACTAAGCACATATACCAGGGCTGTTTTGGTGCTATGTCTTCTCCTGAATCATGACTGGAATGGAACATAAATGTCATGGGTTGACAGGCGGGTTTCTAGTTGAGTAACAATCACTTTCTCAATGACCTTTCCTAGAAAATGAAGGTTTGATACTGGTCTGTAGTTGGTCATGCAGTCGGGATATAAATTAGTTTTTTAAAATTAGGTCTAACAATTGCTTCCTTTAGTGGTTCAGGAAAAATGCCTGTCTGCAAAGAGCATTGAACTATTTTTGCAAATACAGACCAGTATACCAATTACATTCATACACCGCATTTGAAGCTTGGTTAAGGCTGATTTCAGATCACAGGCAGTGGAAAGAAACATTTGTGCAATTTAAGCAATGTGTTTAGATGCTGGCCTGTAGTTGGTCATGTAGTCAGGGTCTAAATTAGATTTTTTAGGAAAATTGTCTGACTATTGCTTCCTTTAGTGGTTCAGGAAAAATGCCTGCCTGCAAAGAGCATTGAACTATTTTTGCAAATACAGGGTCAATTATTTCCATACACCCTAATAGAAGCTTGGTTGAGGCAGGGTCCAGATCACAGGTGGAGGGGCATAACATTCAGGTAATTTCAGTAATGTTTTGTACTTCCACTTGGTCAATGCTGTTCCATGAAGACAGGTGGCTTACATTGGCATGCTTGGGGAATTGGTACTCCTTTGATGTCACTGTGGGGATTCCAGCCCGTATGGTGGATACTTTACCTGCAATGAATTTTGCAAACTCATTGCATCTTGACTGGGAGAGGGTTTCATCAGGCTGTAGGCATGCTGGCTTACATAGCATCTCCACTGTAAAATCTGAGCTGGCCTATTTTTTGCCGCTATGATCTCATTTGAAAGGAACTCTATTTTCTTGCTGGTGATTGTTGATTGATATTTTCCAATGTTTTTAATTAGATTTAATGTATCCTCTACCAGGTTTGTCCTCCTCCGTTGTCTTTCAAGTCTATGATCCCTTTTCTTAAGATCACAAATACTATTGTCAAACCAAGGTGCTTGACGGTGTGGTTTGCAGGATCATATATGCACAGGGGAGATAGTATCCATTGCAGCTGTCACATCCCTGTTATAATAAAAGACTAGGGAACAAGGATCTTCACAGGCCCCCATTACTGCAGAGAGGTCCAAATTAGCTGCAAGAGCATGAGGAGTCATATGAGGACTGATGAATCCCTGCTTTTGGACTGGGTATCAGGCTGGATTCAATTGCTTAGGAGTTATTTCTGGAAACCTGATAGACAACTATATGATCTGGGGTCTGGACCCCCTAAGCCTTTAATCCCCCTAGCATTGGCACTTATTGCACCATTGTAGTTACACCTATTGTAATATACATATAACAAATAGGGGATTCATGTCATGGAACTCTGAACTGAAAGGGAAAGCCCTAGGCTGGTAAGAAGGAGAAACAGTGAAATTAAGGCCTGGTCTAGGCGGGTGTGGATCATTGAATCGATCCTAAGTAGGTCAACAGTCATTAGGTCAACCACTATAGGTCAACAGTGACTAGGTCGTCACCTGGAAAAGGTCAACATGGTCTTTAGGCCAAAACAGAAAAGGTTGACATGGATAAAGGTTGATATGAGTTTTTGGAGGTTTTTTGTGTTATTTTCTTTGTAAAGTGAACGGGAACCTCATTTAGTGCACCGCATACTATTCCCAATTGTAGTCCATGTGAATTGTAAAGTTAAAAAATGAAAAGTTCGTGAAAAACTCGTGTTGACCTTTTCATGTGTTGAAATATGCCATGTGGAGCCAATGACCATATTGAACTATTGATCATGATGAGCTAATGCATGTTGACCAATAGTGGTCGACCTAATGACTGTCGACCTAAGTGAGTTCGACCAAAAGACCGGATACCATCTAGGCTATCCTGGAACATAAATTATTCCTGACATTTCTAAAATTGTATTCTCCAAATATCCCTAGGAGAAACCAGCACTGGAGAACAGATATGCATAAAAAAATAAAATAATTTCCTCTTTCATTTTCATCTTTGGATATGCTGTTTGCATCATACAACTTACACCAGGGGGCTGGTCTTTGGCAAAATATCCCCATGTGTGCCAATTGAGGTCAAGACGGAAAGTTGGGTGTTCAGTCTCTCCAAGTCCATATATATACGTTGAGGGCAGTAAAGTTGAAATCTGAATGAACATGTCTGAGAAGGTGAGTCCAGGAACTTGAGAATTCCAGCTGGAAAAGAAATGAAATCCAATACAGTTATGGTTTTTGTTGTTTAAAGATTAAAAAAAATATATGTTTTTCTTGTAAATGGGGCCTAATTCAGACTTGATTTCAGCAGCAAATTTGTTACATAATGGGAAATTACCATGTGCACTGCAGGTGGAGCAGATATAACATGTGCAGAGAGAGTTAGATTTGGGTGGGTTATGTTGTTTCTGTGTATGGTAAATACTGGCTGCTTTATTATTACACTGCAATTTAGATTTAAGTTTGAACACACCTCACCCAAATCTAACTCTCTCTGCACATGTTATATCTGCCTCCACTACAGTGCACATGGGTGGTCATTTCGAGTTGATTGCTAGCTGCATTCGTTCACTTTTGCGCATTCGGCACTTCTGCGCATGCGCGACATACTATTACAACGACCAATGTAGTTTCACACAGGGTCTAGTGAAGCTTTTGAGTCGCACTGCTGGCCACAGAGTGATTGACATGAAGTGGGGATTTCTGGGTGTCAACTGACCGTTTTCAGGGAGTGGGCGAACAGAGGGCATGTTTGTGATGTCAAAACAGGAACTGAACAGTGTGAAGTCATCGCAAATGCTGAGTAGGTATTGAGCTACTCTAAAACTGCACAAATAAAGTTGCCACCGCTCTGCGATCCTTTCGTTCACACTTCTGCTAAGCTAACATACACTCCCAGTGGGAGGCGGCATAGGATTTGCACGGCTGCTAAAAACTGCTAGCGAGCGAACAACTCAGAATGACCACCCTGGTTTTGCCCATTAGCTAACAAATTTGCTGCTGTGATCAGATCTGAATTAGGCCCATGGTCAATAGCTCAATCACTGTGATAATTATTTCTGCAAACACAAAAGAAGTACAGCAAATGATAGAAGTGATTATTCACAGTACAGAAAATATTTAGTTATTGAATTATCATATATATAGCAAACACTTAGATGAAACATGTACAGTACTAAGCTTAACCCTGTAACTATCTGACTAATCACTAATACATGCTCATGTCAGTAGATGCCAATAACTGACAATGAGCAAATTCTTGACACGCATGTTATTGGTGAGCATTATAGTCCCATGAAGAATGACATAGCAAAGAGGATGAATCACTCTAATAGCAAGGAGAGAGGATCCACTTTAATATATGTTGTGTCTGACAGCAAAAGCAGAGAGATTGGTCAGTCTATATAAATAAAGCCAGATGCTAGTAGAGAGCTCATCATGCAATACCTGTTCATTTACTAGACTGCTGAAAGATGATGAAACTAATATGCTAAGGCTCTATCACTGAAGAGGGCTTATTGAAATCTAGGGAATGTGCTGGTACAGTAAATAAAAATGCAGGAAGCTCTGTGTTATTGGAAGAGATACTATTAATACAGACATGGCTGCTGGACTAAATGGCACTAGCCATCACCATTACCCAAAATATAAAATATGATAATTTCAGCAGGAGTGCCCATATGCTTAAATAGAATAAATGATAATTACATATTACTATTAGACCATACTGTTTAATAGTATTATTAGTATTCATTACATTAATCCAGAACAAATGGGACAAAACATATTTGGTTGGCATTATACAAATATGGAAAATCTACTGGACTGTGTGGCATATATAAGTACTAGCATTTTAGACCATATTGTTCTGGTCATTGTAGGTTTTTTTTCTTCACCTACCTTCCCTGCTCTCTCGCCTGTATTCCCCTCTTCCTCCCTTAGCTCTCCATTCTCTCTCTATGCCCTCTCTCACCTGCTACTTCCCATCTCTCCTCCTTGTTCACCCTCTTACTCCCATCTCTTTTTCCACCTCTTATAAAGACCCATTGGCTCTCACTGCACATGGTAAAGATAGACACATCAGCATATCAACTCTTTTGTATTGTAAACTGGTATATAATATACAGTGTGGGGATGTCTGTTGGTTTTGAATGTATAGTAATAATATAGACAGCTCAGTTGAACTGGTATCTATGCAAATGTGGTTGGTATTTAATAATGTGAACACTACCAGTGTACTGGTATATAAAAATATGGCCATCTTTGCTAACTTTTACTGTACAGTATATAATTATATGATCACATTCCTGATACTGGAGGTGAGAAAAATGCATAAAAAATGCTATGCCAATTATCTTCATATTATATATTAAGCATGTGCCTGATGTGCCTATGTCTAGAAGAACCTCGTTTCTGTCTCTGTCCATTGATGTTTAACAGTATGACGTACTGTTTCCAAACTCTGAACTGTACATATTATTCATATTGAATACACTAACATTGTTACATAATATGTTTGCTACATATTTTGAAGCTACTGTGATGTGACATCTGTCATTCAATATTTCCGTTAGGCATTAAAAAATCCCATCCCCTTTATATGTGCAGAGAGAATTCATTCCTACCATAATAATTCCACAAGTTAATGAGAACAAAAAAACTGTATATGGTACTTCAAGAGACTTACGTGTTATCATAACACCAAGCACTTTGCATTATGAATACATTGTAACTCTCTATATATTATTACTGCAGTGCAAACCAACAAAGATTACTTACATGACTGTCCCAGTGCTTCTCCTTCTAATTTGAATTCCAAAAGGATTATTAACAACCTGAACATCGTACAGTCGCTCTTGTTCTGTACTTGATGGACTGTTTGGGGTATTTATAGGTACTGGAACTTCATACCGTTTATTGTTAGGATCATATATCTATGTATGAAAATATTATTTATTAGACACATGTACATTATGTGTACTAATTGAAACAATGAATGTTTAATGTATACACTTTACTTTTCTGTTGGTTGACTTTTTCTTATATTGGTTGTCAAAGTTCATACAGTATATATTGTGCAATGTATACAGGGTTACCAAGAAGAGGGTGGGGATCGGGTACTAATTCCCCAGGCTTGTTAGAGGTTCTTAACAGGGCCCTGATCTGCTGCCCCCTCCCCTGGCTGCTCACTTGCCTGTCAGCAGAAGCAGCTGCTCTCCCCAGCTCAGCTCACACTACTGTTTTCCGAGCTGCATGGGGAAAGAGAGGCTGCTGCTTCTGAGTCCCTGTCTGTGCAGGAGGTGGGGATTCAACCATACTGATCATCCCTGGATATGCCCCTGGTTGAGAGGCACATGGTACCCTCTGCATTTCACAAACCTCTGATTTTCAATGCTATAAATACTTTTTTTTAATTCTAAGGGGCATGACCACATCTCCCATGATCAGGCCACACCCCCTGACAAATACTGAGGTCCATTCAAGCTCTCTATGACACTGTATCTATACACACATAGCCCTTTTGCAAATCAAGCCTGTCAGGATGTTAGTCACTCTGCTAAGTAATCACCTCCCCCTTACATGGAAATCTTTTGCACTGGGCTAATAAGAGCATGATAGACATACATATTTAGGTACAGTAAGTATAAACTATACTTGCCTACTCTCCCGCAAGCTGCAGGAGGCCCCCATTTTTGGGGGTAGCCACCAGCACCCCCAGAAGAGTAGGCAGGTCTCCCACATCCTGCTCACACCCTAGTGATGCAGGCACGATGGAGAGATACTCTCCCGTATTCGCGGGTCCATGGGGTGGTGAAGGGGTTAAAATGATGCAAATTGCATGATTTTAGCCCCGACCACTTTCCCTGGACACGCAAATTGCTGCATTTTCACGATGTGGGCGGGGCTTGATGATGTCACATCCTGGCCCCGCCCCCCAAAGTCTCCTGCAGTGTCTCCTCTCTGGGCTGGCAGGCTTCTCCCGGAGAGGAGAAACTCAAAGTAGGCAAGTATGGAATAAACATTAGATTTAATATATAGTAACAGTGATGGATTAACCACAGGGTGACCAGGGCAGTTGCTCTGAGGCCGCCACATACATAGCTACATCACCAGCATCAGGAGCATAGTGGCATACTGTATGGTAACTAGGGGTCCCTGTGTGACACAATGTGTACTGGGCATACGACAGGGTGTTTAACACACTTGTGGTGCTGGAAGAATCAACACATAATACTTTCTTATAACATCACCAGCATATCTTATTGACAATGTTATAAGTAGGGAACCCAACAGGTTAATTGAATGGGGCTTAGATAAACCTTAATCTGGCCCTGTACAGAAATATTAAGTAGAGCATTAACTTGTAGCCTTCAATTGTTTTATGTCTGTTTTATCATTATGCTACACAGATAGGGTGTAATCTATGGCAATGACTGTGACTCAGTTGCATAACATATTTCATGTTAGGAGTATTATGAAAAAGGAGCGCCATCCATAAGGATATTAATCCAAAAAATTTTTAATAATAAAAATAGTATAGACACACTTACATGAAACATATAATAAAATACAATTGACGTCTGCAGATTATATCAATGTAAACTCAATCTAACCACTGCAAGTGAATCCTTCCTTATGCTGAGTTGTAACGTTTCCTACAGTCTAATCTAAAGTAACATTCTACTGTTTATATAACTGCAACATGATAGGTTAGTTAAATAACAATATTTAACTACAAAATTGAGACAATAAAGCAATTGCTTGTAAATAGTAGCGGTTCTTCAAAGTTTCACAAGTCTTTTGATAAAAGATCTTTTGAAATGAACACATGCAGTAAGCTTTTCGGTTAAAAAGTAAAAAAAAAAAAAGTCTCTCCACACAATTAATCTCTCCCAGTATCCAGCTGTGATTTAGTTAACTCAATCAGATGCAAGCTTTACTGATGAGACATATTTCTAAAAAACAGACACAGTGTTGAGGCTGAGAAACGCATTTAGATTGCCCCCCATGTGACGCCTGCAGTAGCTGACTGACCACACATCAAGCATCCTGCTACCAGCTCCTGCACTTGGCACCTGTGACACTGTTAGCAAGGTTGTGTCTATGTTACCGTCGTGATCAGGACCTGGAAGTGACATAACGAGAGGGCAGGAGAGAACTTCCGCCCTTACAGCACCTTAGTGTTTTCTCCATTCTCTGTTCGTTTGAGGTGATTTTTGTTTGTCTATGCACCATTGAACCCTCACGGCCTCGCTTCGCTCGGCACACTTTGGGCTCGGTGTCTCGCTTCGCTCGCCACAGGTTACTATTCCAAATAGATTGTGACATGGACCCAAGGGGTTATGAGAAAGGTCCTCTCCACGAAGGGAAACTATTGCTACCCTGTTAGCAATATCACCCGGCAACAGCAGCCCAAGACTCCAGGTTACCACGGTACTTCCGGCGGCTTTGCTGAAGCACTAAACAATGGGATAGCACACTAAGGGGTCTATTCATGAAGCAGTGAAAAGTGTGGAGCAGTGAGCCAGTGGAGAAATTACCCATGGCAACCAATCAGAGGCTCCATACAATTGTATATTATGCAAATTATAAATGTTACATCAATGCTGATTGGTTGCCATGGGCAACTTCTCCACTGGCTCACTTCTCCACACTTTTCACTGCTTCATGAATAGACCCCTAATTCCCTGGGTCCCAGTTTGTCCTTAAGATTAAGATAGTGCCACATTTCAGCCGGCACAGAGTATTGAGATCTCAGTTCAACAGCGGGACCTCTGGCGGCTTTCCAATAGGATCGTGTATGCTACTGAATATCAGAACCCGTTAATCATAAAGTCAGAGATGTCCCTCTACAGTTTGGATTTTTAGCAGCAGCTTGCTGAAACTATTGATGCTGCTGGAGTGCACTTATTATATGTCTCATCGGCAGGGCCGACATCAAGGGGGTACCCTGGGTACATTTGTCCCAGGCCTGGCCACTCTGACAGTGAGTGAAGGGACCGGGCCGCTCAGACTGCCTGGCTGCCTCATTCTCCCGGTGACGCTGGGACAACAGTTTCTGCAGAGGATACCCCCATCTCAGCTCACGCAATCCATTTCCTGTACAATAAAGTTTATTGTACATCAATAAACTTTATTGTACAGCGGGGTGTGATGTCATGACGTCACGCCACGCTGGCCAGTGAAGGGGAGAGGATTCGCTACCCGCTGGATTGAGGAGCAGTGCTGGAGAGGCAGAACGGATTGGAAAGAAAGAAGAGGAGGCTGAAGCCGACCTGCAGGGCTGGCAATGGAGCAGAAGAGTGGGACACGGTCCATGTGATAGACTGAAGATGCAGCGCAGCAAGACCAGGTTTGTATGGTATACTGTATATTGCAATGATGCATTGCACTTGTGCTGTGGCCTGTGTTACCACATATGCCTCTTGCAGGCCATTACACCTAGCCCACAATTTTTAAAAATTATTTTTTAAGCTTTCAAACATAGTATCTGCTAAAAAAGAAATAAAATAAATTGCATGCAATAACAAAGCGTTATTTTGTAAAATAATTTATTTGAGTGATTGGTTTAGTTAGGTGATTATTTATATTATTAAGAAGTGAGGGGGGGGGGGGGGGGGGGGGGCTGCCAATTTTGTCCAGTCCTGGACCCCACAATTTCTGATGGCAGCCCTGCTCATCAGTAAAGCTTGGAACTGATTGAGTTAACTAAATCACAGCTGGATACTGGGAGAGAAGATTGTGTGGAAAGACTTCTTTTTTTCACTGTTTAACCGAAAAGCTTACTGCATGCAGGGCCGGCGCTACCATTAGGCAGCTGCCTATGGGCGCTGGCCACTGGAGGGCGGCATGCTCCAATTAAATATATTTTACAAAAAAAAAATATTTTGATAAGTAAGCCCAGACCAGGGGAGGCCGCGACGAGGGTCTAGCCTGCCACAGCCGTCAGTCACCTCACCGGCGCCAGTGTATTGATTTCCCTGCTCCATGTCTCTAACAGAAATAGACGGAGCTGCGCGTATGAGAGAGCAGGTCAGGAGACGGGCGCCGCCCACACTGACAGCCTAACACGCATCCTAGGCGCCGTCAGCACGAACATGCCGTGCGCTTGTGCGGCGCCCGTCTCCTGACCTGCTCTCTCATACGCGCAGCTCCGTCTATTTCTGTTAGAGACATGGAGCAGGGAAATCAACACACTGGCGTAGGTGAGGTGACTGACGGCTGTGGCAGGCTAGACCCTCGCCGCGGCCTCCCCTGGTCTGGGCTTACTTTTTTTTGTAAAATATATTTAATTGGAGCATCTGAAAGGCAAGAGAAGTCTCCCTATCCCCTCCCTCCCTGTCGCCCGCGCCTCCATATCCCCTCCCTCCCTGCCGCCCCGCGTCTCCCTATCCTCTCCCTCCCACCCCGCGTCTCACTATCCCCTCACTGCCGCCCCGCGTCTCGCTATCCCCTCCCTCCCCGCCGCCCCGCGCCTCCCTATCCCCTCCCTCCCTGCCGCCCCGCGTCTCCCTATCCTCTCCCTCCCACCCCGTGTCTCACTATCCCCTCACTGCCGCCCCGCGTCTCGATATCCCCTCCCTCCCCGCCGCCCCGCGCCTCCCTATCCCCTCCCTCCCTGCCGCCCCGCGTCTCCCTATCCTTTCCCTCCCACCCCGTGTCTCACTATCCCCTCACTGCCGCCCCGCGTCTCGCTATCCCCTCCCTCCCCGCCACCCCGCGCCTCCCTATCCCCTCCCTCCCTGCCGCCCCGCGTCTCCCTATCCTCTCCCTCCCACCCCGCGTCTCACTATCCCCTCACTGCCGCCCCGCGTCTTGCTATCCCCTCCCTCCCCGCCGCCCCGTGTCTCCCTATCCCCTCCTTCCCTGCCGCCCCGCGCCTCCCTATCCCCTCCCTCCCTGCCGCCCCGCGTCTCCCTATCCCCTCCCTCCCACCCCGCGTCTCAATATCCCCTCACTGCCGCCCCGCGTCTCGCTATCCCCTCCCTCCCCGCCGCCCCGCGCCTCCCTATCCCCTCCCTCCCTGCCACCCCGCGTCTCCCTATCCTCTCCCTCCCACCCCGCGTCTCACTATCCCCTCACTGCCGCCCCGCGTCTCGCTATCCCCTCCCTCCGCGCCGCCCCGCACCTCCCTATCACCTCCCTCCCTGCCGCCCCGCGTCTCCCTATCCCCTCCCTCCCACCCCGCGTCTCACTATCCCCTCACTGCCGCCCCGCGTCTCGCTATCCCCTCCCTCCCCGCCGCCCCGCGCCTCCCTATCCCCTCCCTCCCTGCCGCCCCGCGCCTCCCTATTCCCTCCCTCCCTGCCGCCCCGCGTCTCCCTATCCCCTCTCTTGCACCCCGCATCTCACTATCCCCTCCCTGCCGCCCCACGTCTCGCTATCCCCTCCCTCCCTGCCGCCCCGCGCCTCCCTATCTCCTCCCTCCCACCCCGCATCTCCCTATCCCCTCCCTTCCACCCCGCGTCTCCCTATCCCCTCCCACCCCATGTATCCCTATCCCCTCCCTCCCTGCCGCCCCACGTCTCGCTATCCCCTCCCTCCCACCCCACATCTCCCTATCCCCTCCCTCCCTGCCGCCCCGCGCCTCCCGATGTTGGAGTTGCCTACAGCAGCGGCAGCTCCGGAGACAACAGGCAGCGCTGTTACCTCTATTTCCGTGCCCTCAGCATCTCTGGCAGCATCTGCTTCCTCAGGGACTGAGGAACCAGGACCACTAAGGCGAGGGGTGGGGGGAGTTGTGCTTGGTGGCAAGTGTCTGGGCAGCTCACCCCCAGATCACTTGGACTGCAGCTCCCCCCCTTGTGATCTGGGGGCGAGCTGCAGTCCAAGTGATCTGGGGGTGAGCTGCGCCTGCAGTCCAAGTGATCTGGGGGTGATCTGCAGTCCAAGTGATCTGGGGGTGAGCTGCAGTCCAAGTGATCTGGGCAAGATCACTTGGACTCCAGCTCACCCCCAGATCACTTGGACGCAGGGACAGGGAAAAATAAATAAAATAAATGTAAAAAAATGATATATTTATATCACAGCTGCCCGCCTCCCACCGCTGACCAGTGCTCACTTCTGCACGCTGCACCGCCATTGAAAGCTGACCACCGCAGACCACAACTGGCAGTGGTCAGAGGGACATCAACACCTCAGCGAAAAAGGACAGCTTAGTACCGCCGCATCCCCCTCAGACCATGGGCTCATCCGCCACCGACAACCACAGTCCCTTCCGCACCTCCGCTGCACATATCAGGTAATGTTACCCTATGTCCCTGCTGTCACGCTCTCAGTCCCTGCTGTCACTCTCTCAGTCCCTGCTGTCACTCTCTCAGTCCCTGCTGTCACTCTCTCTCCCTGTCCCTGATTTGTGGGTCATACCGTTTGCTATAATGTGAATTTCGGCTCATACCATGTGCTATAATGTGAATTTCGGCTCATACCATGTGGTAAAATCAGAATTTTGGCTCATACCGTATGCTGTAATGTGAATTTCGGGTCATATCGTGTGCTATAATGTGAATTTCGGCTCATACAGTGTGGTAAAATCTGAAATTTTGGGTCATAGCGTGTTCTGTAACGTGAATTTCGGCTCATACCGTGTGCTGTAATGTGAATTTCGGCTCATACTGTGTAGTAAAATATGAATTTTGGCTCATACTGTGTGCTGTAATGTGAATTTCGGCTCATACTGTGTGCTGTAATGTGAATTTCGGCTCATACTGTGTGCTATAATGTGAATTTCGGCTCATACAGTGTGCTGTAATGTGAATTTTGGCTCATACTGTGTGCTGTAATGTGAATTTCGGCTCATACGGTGTGCTGTAATGTGAATTTTGGCTCATACTGTGTGGTAAAATATGAATTTCGGATCATACCATGTGCTGTAATGTGAATTTCGGCTCATACTGTGTGCTGTAATGTGAATTTCGGCTCATACCGTGTGCTGTAATGTGAATTTCGGCTCATACTGTGTGCTGTAATGTGAATTTCGGCTCATACGGTGTGCTGTAATGTGAATTTTGGCTCATACTGTGTGGTAAAATATGAATTTCGGATCATACCATGTGCTGTAGTGTGAATTTTGGCTCATACCATGTGCTGTAGTGTGAATTTCGGCTCATTCCATGTGCTGTAATGTGAATTTCTAGATAGTATAAGAATTTCTAGATAGTATAAGGGGTCCTAATACACTGAAGGACACGCCCCCATTTAAATGGCCACACCCCCTCTTCTGGAGGCGCGCGCATAATTGCAACCTTCACTTTTTCATACCCCCACTTCAAAATGTCCACTTCGACCACTGTATATGTATGTGTGTGTGTATATGTATGTATATATATATATATTATATATAAAATCTCAGTGCCTCCCCAGCCAATGACCTCACCGCACGTCACTGCCACAAAGTTCTAGTAACAACCCTGGTGCCTATCTATAATACTGTATAAAACTACAGACTGTGGTATTATACTATATATGGATGTGGGGCTGGATGCTTTTTAACTTGTGTGCATTTAATATAATATTTGTCAGGTTTTCTTTTGCTGTTATTTGGCTGCTTCAGGAGGATCAACATACTGTTAACACAGCCTCTAGATAACGTTATCACTCCACTGTCCAAGCAACAGGGGAAGGGGAGGGCCGGGAGGATGGGGGGGGGGGGGGGTGTAGGCAGAAATTTTGCCTAGGGTGCCGAGAAACCTTGCACCGGCCCTGACTGCATGTGTTCATTTCAAAGGATCTTTTATCAAAAGACTTATGAAACTTTGAAGAACCGCTACTATTTACAAGCAATTGCTTTATTGTATCAATTTTGTAGCTAAATATTGTTCTTTACCTAACTGATCATGTTGCAGTTAGATAAACAGTAGAATGTTACATTAGACTGTAGGAAATGTTACAACTCAGCATAATGAAGGATTCACTTGCAGTGGTTAGATTGAGTTTACATTGATATAATCTGCTGACATCAATTGTATTTTATTATATGTTTCATGTAAGTGTGTCTATACTATTTTAATTATTATTTTTTTTAAGTGAATATCCTGACATACGGCACTCCTTTTTTCACAATACTTCTAACTTTCTCTGAGGTATAGCTCCTCAAATCTTACAGCTGCAGTCTGTGATGGTATTTTACAGGTGATTGTTGAGTACTTCACAATTAGCACACTAGCGCTCACCACCACTATTGTTTTTGTTTCAATATTTTATTTTATATCAGTATTGTAATTGGAATCTCCCTGTTTTCAACTGTTTTTAGCTATACATTACTAACATAACCAACAATAAAATAGCACAGATATGCCACAAACATTAAATATCTTGCACTGCAATAAATTCTGCTACATCTTTATGGTATGTTGCATTTAAAGGCATGACAAAGGCATGGTAAAGTTATGGTAAAGGCATGGTAAAGTTATGGAAAAGGCATGGTAAAAGGATGGTAAAGGCATGGTAAAGAGGGATGCAATTAAGTTGCTGATGGTCAGGATTCCGGAGGTCAGGATACCGATGCCGTAATCGCAACCACTGACAATACTGCCAGCCGAAATCCCAGCTAACAGGGGCTATTCCCACTCGTGGGAATTTAACCTGTAGCATGTTCAGCGAGCCCACAAGGGGACTCTTTGCTCTTGCCCTGCCTCCAGTAGACTGACGGCTGGGATGCCATTGCTGTTATACTGACGGCTGTCATCCCAGCTGCCAGTATATCATCCTGAACCTAGTAAAGGCATGGTGAAGGCATGGAAGTGATTGTAAAGGCATGGTGAATGCATAGTAAAAGCAATGTAAAGGCATGGTTAAGGGATGGTAAAGGCACAGTAAAACAAATAATAATAAAAAAAGATCACATGCAATAACTGCATTGACAAACTAAAAAAATTATCAAAATGTTTCTGAAATCTTTGTTAATAAAATTGACAGAATAATCAAGTCATATATTTACCTTAAATTGGAGCATATTATTTTCATGATACACAACAGACAAATGAAGGTTTTCTATTGGCGGAGATATGTCATAACGTAAGAACGACTGTGCGTTTTGTAGATTAGCTGTAATGCCTGTAGCTGTGGTTTGTACATTGCTGGCATTATAGCCAAAACTGCTTGGATAGAAACAGAATGGAACTCCTGGATTGTCAGCCTACAAACCAAAGCAAAACATAAAAAACATAAAAATTAGATATGAACATAACATGTTCTTTCAAAATGCAAATAATTTTTAGTGTTTGAAATATGTGTATTCAATATAAGGAAAATATAAAAGGAAATATCAATAATCAATATCAATAATCTATTACTACAACCTTTATTTCAGCAACACTGATTCACTCTTAATAGGTAATAAGGCAAATGTGGTGCAGAAAGTACTAGTCAGATTATTAATAACACTGTTATTTAACAACATACACTTTGCAAATGTAAAAGTAACCCAGAGCAACCAATCAGCAGCTAATGTTGACAAATGCAAGTTTGACAATTAAAGCAAATGTCTGATTGCTAAGGGATTTCAAATCTATGCTTTTCTTTAGAATCTCTCCCTTAATAATGTGTTTAGTTTTCACACACATAAGGCGGTATCCAATTGACTGTTGTAATTTACCATGGCTAAATGGTTAACCAGAGGCCTGATAGCCGGCGCTTATCTCCCAATGCCGGCACTTATCAGGGATTGGTTTCACCTGAGGAAGGCAAACGCAGCCAAATCCTCGATAAGTGACTATTGTATACATTATAAGTGCAACAAAAATACATAGGTCTGTGGCTTTTCACGGATCCTATGTATTTTCACAAGAAAAACAGGGTTTTTCTAACAAATGAATTGGGTAGGGGAGATCATTTTTTTTACCTGTATATACATTTCATTCATGTGACATAAAGCACTGATATCATACATTGTCAATCAATAACTGCATTTATTATTTATTATGTTAAATTGAAAGCAATCACAACAGTATCTTGATCAAAAACCAGAAGGTGACACTACAGGGTATAGTTACTAAAGTGCGGGTTTTGAAACGTGCAGATGTTGCCCAAAGCAACCAATAAGATTCTGGCTATTATCTTCTGGACGGTGCTAGATGAATTTTAAGTAGAATTTGTTTGGTTGCTAGGAGCAACATCCCAACATTTGAAAACTGCACTTTCATAAATACTGTATACATCTACTTCTTCCTCAAACCCATCTTAGATGTATGTGAAGAAAACCTGAGGTTCAAGTGTTCCTAAGGTAAGTGTAACCTTAACCCTATCATTAACCCTACCCCTAAACCTAAACCTAATCCTAATGGTCATGTCAACATTTTCACTACATTATTATTTCATTTGTCAACATTTTGTCCAAGCATTTTCCAGGTGTCAACATTCTAAATATATGTGCATGAATGTCAACATAGTGACCGTCGACAATATGGTTGCATACTCTATATAAATAGCATTGAAAACAATTTGCACCTAGTAGTACAGGTTGAGTATTCCTTATCCAAAATGCTTAAGACCAGAGGTATTTTGGATATCAGATTTTTCCGTATTTTGGAATAATTGCATACCATAATGAGATATCATGGTGATGGGACCTAAATCTAAGCACAGAATGCATTTTTGTTACATATACACCTTATACACACAGCCGGAAGGTAATTTTAGCCAATATTTTTTGTAACTTTGTGCATTGAACAAAGTGTATCTACATTCACACAATTCATTTATGTTTCATATACACCTTATACACACAGCCTGAAGGTCTTATAATACAATATTTTTAATAACTTTGTGTAATAAACAAAGTTTGTGTACATTGAGCCATCAAAAAACAAAGGTTTCACTATCTCACGCTCACTCAAAAAAATCTGTATTTCGGAATATTCCGTATTTCGGAATATTTGGAAATGGGATACTCAACCTGTATTATATGTATTTTATAGGACAGTATTTATATTATAGCAGTAGAGTACAGTTTCAGCTGACTGACCATAAGGGATTCTCTGTTCAGTTACCTTTATAAGATACTAACTGAAAACCAGTGCTTTGCTACAGAATTTCAAGCATTTCCATGTGTATAACTTTAAATTTGAAGGACTTTCTGGTAAACTGATTAGACAAACAACAGGACATGCTCTGCCCGCCGCTGCCAATCTTTGTCAGGCCGTACCTCCGGATGGGCATTCCCCGGATTGATGCTGTCAAAAGGATGATGCTGAGGAGAATAATCCACTCCTTCTCTTCCCCGCCCCCCCTCTAATGCTGCCCTGCTCAGGGGCAGATGTATTAACCTGGAGAAGGCATAAGGAAGTGATAAACCAGTGATATGTGCAAGGTGATAAAGGCACCAACCAATCAGATCCTAACAGTTAATTTACATAATGGAGCTGATTGGATGGTGCCATTATCAGTGATGGTTTATGCCTTCCTTATGCTTTCTCCAGGTTAATACATCTGCCCCTCAGTGCTGTAAATGCTGTGAAAACAGGACAAGCTCCACCCACTGTATGTTAAATATGTAAGGTTTGCAGGGATAGGCTGACTCTATTCCAAGGGGCCCTAGGTCTCCTTGCTTAGCTTCTCACTCTCATTAGGGCTCCTCCTTTGAGGTAAAAAGGTAAAGATTTTGTAAAAAGGTAAAGATTTTTGCAGACCACTTAAGGACACAGGGAGAGCTGTCGGTACCCTTTACACAGCAGATAAGCAGTTGCTGACTATAAAGCTTTCCTTTAAGGCATTTATGAGTCAAAATATCTATGTCTCCTTTACTCCTAATGCTCTTTGTGAGGTTCGGCAGTGTTTAGTTCAAGTGACAGGTTAACCTCTGATAATTGAGACACTATCCTCTCCTGACTGGAAATAGGTTGGTTTAGTACTTATAGTATATCTGAAATCTATATATAAAAAAGGCAAATACCACTGACTCATCAAAAAATCTTCTGAACCATAAGGCTGCACTTCCTTGCTAGTGGCAGTTTTAGAGCAGCCCGTTATTCAAATAAGGGAGCCACCCTCAGCAATGTTTGACAGTGTTTAGGGGGCCAGTTGATGTGGCTCCCCTATTTGAATAATGGACTACTCTAAAAGTCCAGGAACAGAGCATTGTGTCCTCCCACTCTGCAACTTGGTATTGCTGGCACAATGCATTCTTTATAGCCCCGGCTGAGTGAGCTGGTTGTATTAACTCTCCTCTGTGAGGGGGGAATTATTTCACCCCTTTTGACCCCTTTGTGGGTGAAATTTTGAAAAATCCCTTCTTAGTGGGTGCCTACATCACAAAAGCAAGCTACTGTCCAAATTTGAAGTTCCTAGTTCTCACAGTACTTACTGAATACCTGTGTTTTGCTACAGGATGAGGATGGTAAATTAAAATTATAGTTGTTCGTTAATTGATGTTGGTTGGAGATCTAATGTATAGGCATATCTTGCTTCCCTGACCCACATTGTATAGTGGCCAGACACCTTTTTGGTCCCCCAAAGGACCCTGATCTTTCCACTGTACAACTCTCAGTCTGTGGCTTTTTGCTGCCTCCATTCCCCTCCTCACATCATGTCAGTGCCCCTGTGAAATGATCATTTTATTTACAGTTTCTTATATAGCGCAGCACATTATGCATCTCCTGATACAGTCTGTGCTGCTGGGGGACCCTGCTACTGTACTTCCACTATTTAACTCTCAGTGTGGGTTCGTGCTACCTCCATTTCCCTCCTGACATCATGTCACTGCCCCTGTCACATGCAGCCCTGTCCTGTCTGACATATCATGCATCTCCTAATATACTCTGTGCTTCTGGGGACCCTGCTCCTCCCACTATATGACTCTCAGCATGTGACATTCTGCTACCTCCATTACCCTCCTCACATCATGTCACTGCCATTGTCATATAAAGTCCAGTCATCACTGACATATCATGCATGTCCTGATATAGTCTGTGTTGCTAGTCCACCCATAGGGGTGCTAGGGGTGTCTTGCCCCCACGGTATTTGTTCCCAGATTGTAAGTCATATGTGTACCAAGTTTGATGTAAATTGCTACAGGCATTCTGGAGTTATGCTGTCTCCTGATATACTCTGTGCTGCTGTCTTACCCCAACAGTGTTTGTTCCCAGATTGTAAGTCATATGTGTACCAAGTATGGTGTAAATTGATCCAGGCATTACAGAGTTATGCTGTCTGCAGAAATACTCTGTGCTGCTCCCTCATCCCTAGGGGTGCTAGTGGTGTGTTAACCCCACAGTGTTTGTTCCCTGATTGTAAGTCAAATGTGTACCAAGTTTTATGTAAATTTCTGCAGGCATTCTGGAGTTATGCTGGAACATACATACATGCATACATACATACATACATACATACATACATACATACACACACACATACATACATACATACATACATACATACATACATACAAACAAACACACATTCATTTTTGACATTTTCCATGGTTGGCCATTGACATTTTTAAAACTGGTTCTTAGCAAGCATCTGGGACCTAAAGAGAAGCTACCTGCCAAGTTTTAAGATTGTAGGCCTTGTGAATAAGAGATTTTGTGATTAGTCAATCAGTGAGCCAATCTCCTTTTTTGCCTTTTGCCTTATATATATATATATATATATATATATAAATATAGATTTGGTTGTATATCTGAAATCAAAATAAACCCTTCCATGCATGAATTATGGTAATTAAATGCAAGATTTTTTTGAATGGTTATAACTAGCCTTCAGAGTTAATAATAATAATAAATATTTATTTTTTAACTATAAAACTAAAGAAGTTTTACACGTATCCACTTGAGCGGACAACATGTATTTGCAACATAAAATATGGCCCTACTATTGTGGAACAGTATTTTAAATGTTAATTATTTATTTATTTATTTATTTGGAAAAGAGTAAGGTAAAATAAAATAAACAAATGTCTGGTATGGTTCTATTCTTTTATCATGTTGCTTATTTTTCTTTCTGTTGAAAAGAATACTTTTTAGTATTCCTATTTATAGATATATTTGTCCAGACTTAAAAATGTCCTCAGTATTTTTAACACAAATATTTTCGTTTACTTCTGAGTTTGCTTCATACCTACTGTAGAAAATTAGCATTTTTCACACAAAGGCTAAAATTTGTCAAAACTGGAATATACAGTATGGCTATTATATGAGAAAAATATTTAGGTTAGGCCTATATGCCAGGATAAGCCTTGCATGCAGTATAAAATCTTTTTATTGTATGACGTCCACTGAAGTGGACATATGATTTTACATTACTGTGAAAAAATAAAGTGTTTGATCAAAACATCTACCATATGCCCTAAATGTTACTTATCTTGAATTTATTTATTTTATCTGCTCTGTTATCTTTGAGTAAACAGACTTTACATACAGTATAATCTCTGAAGTACTCAGTGCTGGTGAACATTTCTCAGCCATTTTATATTGACCTTACAGAAATGGTGATAGTGGAAAAGCCTCTCATTAGAGGTGGTAGAGGCTAAGACAGTAGAGCAATTTAAACATGCATAATATAAACATAAGGATATCCTTACAAAAAAATAAGGACCAAACAGGGTTTGAGGTAAAAGTATGTTTAAAAAAGGGGCAGACTAGATTGGCCAAGTGGTTCTTATTTGCTTTCAAATTCAATATTTCTATGTTTAACGTCCGGGAGATTAGGTAAGTATGCCTTAAACTTATATAATGAAGTACATACACTACTCCAGATGCATCCACGTTTTTCACAAGATTCTTGACTTGAGTTTTCATCAGGATGACAGTCAAATCTGTTATTTTCACTGAATTCCAGAGTATATGATTCTCCAAACAATAGATGAAGAGCCGTTATATGTGCAATCTGCAGTGGTGAGAGCATAAAAAGCACATTTTATTAGTTTATTTTTGTAAGAAGTACTAGGTAAAAGTGCTGGTAACAATTATTGATATTGTTTATTTGCCTATCACTAACAGAAACTCTATACCGGACATACTGGAGAATCTTGATTTTATAATCTAGAAACAAATGTCTAATGTTCCACAGCCTGAAAGGTGCCATTTCACTTAGGAGAATGTATAATTAATGAGGTGTTCAAAATATACTGGAAATAACTGGAAATCAATGTTATTGATGTTTATAATACCATAGGGAAAAAAAAGGCACAAGTTACATTATTTTAACTGTACTCTATGCATCAAATTTTATCGATTTTGAAAGAAATCTAGTTCTAAAAAGAAATAAAAAATCAAACACAAAACACTTGCGGGTTGTTTTAAAAACAAGCAAACATGACAATGAGTTAGAACCAAAACCAAAACACAGGAGTCTGTGCACATATCTAGTCATAATATAGTAGCACTGTAGTACTAACCATGGGTACTTCAACTCAAGAGATCAATTGCAGCATACCAATGCTATTTACAGTAAGGTGTCCACATCCTCTGACTACCTGACCACAGATCTGGATTAAAATCCCATGGTGCCCTGGGCAAGATACTGGTTTGGGACCTCCCCCACTGATCCATTCATACCATATAACCACTTATGTACAGCACTATACATACAATAAACATAAAATACCTTACAAATAATAACTTATATACACATAAGGTACAAGTGATTCTGCATCTCTTAAGAATTAGAGAGGAAAGATGAGAACATGACAGCAGTTAGATAGTAAACATTATAATGTACAATAAAAAAAAATCTGGTACAGAAACAATTGTTGATATAAAGCTATATTCAATTTATTATAATAAAAATCTCAGACTAAGGTAAAGTAAATTCATATTAAAAAAATTAATCTGTCAAGTAAATTGATACAGGACTGTAACTAGGGGTGTACGAGGTGTGCTTATCCCAGGGTACAGCGCCCTTTGGTCTGCACTGTTGCCCCCACCACCATCATTATACCTGCATTTGGCTTGCAGGGTACCTTAAATCCACAGGCTGTAGCGCTCTGGATGCTTTGGGCAGAAACTGGCCATCTGAGTATACTTCGGACAGTGCACCCCAGGCAATACATCTTAATATCACATGTACTGATGCAGGGGTGGCACAGGGCAAAGGAAGAATCAAAATTGATGGGGATTCCTTCACCTCAGTCTGAGCTTTTTATTATACTTAGAATTATCTGATTTTAATTTATACATGAATACTGGTTTCTGCAGTTGATTTAATTTTTATTTGATACAGCATTATAATATTGTTTTTAATATATAAGGTGTGTCATGTCTGAGCATTGGGTTTGGCTTGGGTAGGCATGTGTGTATGGAGCTGGTACTGATGGAGCGTGCATGAGGCGGGGAGCCTTTATTTAGCTCCTACTTATCGAACTAGGAAACCTGCCTAGTTGTAACTGCACAGGGCCACAGCTTTTGCTGCTCAATACAATGTTCCTGGGTGTTGGTGCAACTAAGATGCAACCAGTTGCTGGTGTGTGTGCTCATCGTGGCAAATGAGGAGCGCCTGTGCCTAGTCGCAGACACATTGAGCGTGGCTACATCTGTATGACTATACAAATGATTAGAATAATATAAATGTTATAAGTTATAAATATCTTCTTAGTATTATTGTAAAAAAGTTTATAGCCAAAACTTTGGAGTATGACAAGGGGATGCTCTGTCTCCTCTGCCTACCATGACTTCACATCACTGATAGACAGGGAGGGTCACATAAAGAGACACACATACACAGGAGAGTCACAAATAAAGACACATCCATATACACCTGAATGGGATGCGGTCAGCATCCTGGCAGTCGGGGTACCGGTGATCATGTGATCACTGCCGGTATCCCGACACCACTCAGAATCCTGGTGCTAGAACACCGACTGCTGACATCCCAAAGGTAAGTACCAGGGTAACAGATAGGGTTATGGCCCATGGGTTAGGGGTAGACACTAGAGGGGAGTTAGCCATAACCACAACACCCCTGAGTCTTTGCTCTTGCTATCACCTCCATTATCTTAGCCCTAGCCTCCACCCCAAGCTGGTTAGGGTAGGGGACAGGGGAGGGGTAAAATAATTACCCTGACCTCTGTCAGCATTCTTATTGTCAAGATGCAAGTGTCAGTCATATGACTACTGGCATCCTGACCCCTGGGATCCTCTATCACATTTAAGTGAACAGCCATTTATAAGAATGAGATCCTGATTCTTGCTCAATATATCTATATAATCTTCTATATATGTTCTACTTACCTGGTTAACATTATCATATAAAATCTGGTGAGAGGAAGGTTGTATTGCACCATCTTTTCTTACAATTATATTCATGATAGGTTTTTTCAATCCAAATATTTTCATTTCATCAAAGATCAGATTATTTGGGTCCATGTAGTTATTATGTGTTACTTTCAAGCTAATGGAATTCTTAAATGATTAAAAACAGATAATATTAGTCAGGTTTCTTATCTTTGTTCTACATATCTATTACAATTCAGAAATGTCATTACGTGAACATATTTATTTATTTATTAACATGTTTTCAAAGTGTTACCTTTTGACAACTTCAACTCACTTCTACCAACTCCCGCATCCTACTTCAAAGCCCATTATTTTGCCAACTACCGTACTTCAAAGACAGAATAAACATCATCCATGAAGATATTTCCTCAAATCCCACACATACCCCATTGACCTTCGTCTGCATTCCTGTAAACAAGGTCTCTACACTCAACTCATTAATTCACCCTAAAACCTGCTCTCTAAATCCTATTGCTTCCCAACTTCTCATATTTTTCTCACCAACTTGATGCTCCCCTATAGCTCAGTTCTTCAACCTGTCTCTCTCGACTGACATATTTCCATCTTCCCTACAGTCTTTTAACTAGTACTAAAGATATTATCTTTTGACCCACAGTTTCACTCAAACTGCTGACCCATCTTTTCCACCAAACTACTTTAGTGACTTATCTACTGTGCATACGCCAAACGCCGGGCAAATGGCCACCGCTCCATTTTCCCGGTATTTGCTACAACATTGGTGCCATAGGTGAGGGACTTCAGAGCGGTAAGTGTCCACAAAGTGTGTGCAGCATGTGCAGTGTGGCCCCCCCTTGGACTCAGGGACCCGTGTGCAATGCACGTATTGCACCCATTATAGATACACCAGTGATTATGGAGTATAGCATGCAGCGCTGTGAACAAACAAATGTGGTCTTCTGTAATTGCTGCATGCTTGTTTGAATGGGTTATGATGTTAAATAATATTAGGTGTTCAATATCAGTTGGATTGCATAGTGGCACAGTGGTGAGCGTCTTTGTCTCACAACACTAAGATCATAATTTCACTTAAACCAGGGCCCTATCTATCTGGCGTTTGTTTGTTCTCCCTGTGCTTGTGTGGGTTTCCTCTGGGTGCTCCAGTTTCCTCCATTATAAAGATAAGATGGCAGGAAAATTAGGTTTGGATAAAAGAAACAGGGACTGATGTTAACAGCAATTTTCTATAAAGAACTATGTAATGTTTATGAACTATAAATAACTATTCATAAAAAATATTAAGATTCAGTTGTTACCATGAGGTCTACGAATGGTGGTGTGATATTGTAAAATACACATGGTGGTGTGAGCTTTAATAGTTTGTGTATATGAGCATTACTTTATGGAGCAGGTGGTGCATATAAGTAATGTTAGGGAGAAGGGAAAGAGAACATAGGGGCATATCCAATGATCCATGAGAAATGTAAAATTTCTGTCCCACGTAAGAATTTTCTATTTGTTACACTTATAAAAATCTATCCCCAAAAAAAAGCTATCCAGCTGCACCTGTTTTTCTCGTGCAAGAAAAATATTTGGAGTGCTCATACAAGAAAACAAGATTGAACATCCATGTCATGTGCACTACCTAATGGAAAGAATACCGCATAGGTATTCAATTGTTCTTGAGGGCAAAGTTCTCACGCTCACTTTGTAAAAATCTTGCATTTTTTCTCTTTCACGCATGTCTAGATTATAGCTTGTTTGTTCCTGGACAATGCCTAACCCCACCCCCAACTCCAAAGAAAAATGGAACTTCCCAACATTTTTTTTACTAATGCTTTAGAGACAATGTTCATTTTCTCATTTGGTAATAGATATGTTTCTGCCACCTGTGGTGTATTTTTCACAGAATTGCTTTTTTTAACTTCTAAATCCAGAGATGGAGGCATTTGAAATTTGTTTTATGGATGTGCCTGATAGATGACCTAATGGAGGAAGGTGAGAGGGGGTGAATGAATTGACTGATTGAGAGAATGAGGGTGAGAATCTGGCTTTAAAATGACTCCATCAAATGCTTCAGAGCTATTACCAATCCCACAACCATGCTTTTATCGCAGAAGGTGTTCACTTGCAAACCTCTCTGAGGCAGAGGTAATCTGATTGTATCGCCTATCCTCTCATGCCATGCTATGTATAAACCTCTCGAAAATAAAATAAAGACATGTAGTGTTAGGAAATATATAGGGCATGAGAGACACAGGAAATTCAAACAAACAGGATTATAAAAATCCCCATAGTGAAATGTGTACTTTTTAGTGAGATGTGTGTGTTTTTGTACATTAGGTTAGAGGAGTGGGTAGTTGTATCAATAATGTGTGATTATCCATGGTATGTGTTTAGGAGAGATAAGTCCTAGTCATACACAGGTGTGTGCAGGCCTGCTCCCCCATGAGGTAAAGGCATCCCCTCAGATGTCACTATAGTATGAGGAAAAAATAAATATTTATAGGATATCCCTCCACAACAACCTTTTTTCGAGTGATATCCACAAATAGTATCACCAGAATGTAACTTGGGGGAAACCACAGTAGATATCTCCAATGTCAGTAGTGTGACCGGCACCCAATCAAGAAAGTATAGAGATCACATTAGTAAAGAAATAGCAATATAGATTACATATACTTACATTGCTTGCATTGAAGTCATACAAAATGTAGATGCCGTGTTCGATTGAGTCTTAAGAAGAAAAAAAAATCACAGATCATAATAACATCATAAATGCCCTACAAATAGATTAATTTTTCTATAATACACTGACATTGTATTGGGCTGGTAATATCTATAGGCAATAGAATATCATATGGAAGCTTGCAGCACTCTACATACTGTAGAAATTCTAAACTCTATAAGATAATTTCAATGTAATATATCCAAAACAAACAATCATATTGGTAGATGAACATTACTACTAGAGTGCAGATACTGTATATAAACAAATATGTTAGTTGCTGTTTACAAGAAGTTACATATCTCCCATGGTTGTATTTGTCAAACTGCTTGCCTCACACAACACTAATCTGTTATGGAAAACTTTTAGATCAGAATTGTTCCCAAATCATGTTGGACCAAATAAAAAAGATTACAGGTATGATAACACTACTTCCAATTCCACATACTGTATGTCCAGTTATTGAAGACAGTGGTTGTTGCAGTTTGTAAACAAACAGATAAAGAGAAGAAATTGTTTGCTCCCTTTCTTACTCTAGGAAACTTTGGAGAAGATGGTGACATTTATCTACTTACTTGGCGATTCATCGCGCCCTACGGGCGCTCTTCACACCGTCGTTTGTGGCTACGCCCCGTTGACCCCTGCACGCCTTTGAACATACGCACGCCGGTAGAGAACAGATGCAGAAATGCAGGGCAGTATAGAGGGCATACAGAAATAGGGTCCAATTGAGAAAAGATAGAGAGGCGTAGGGGGGGGGGGAGGGAATGTACAGAAACGCTGTGCGATGGGTAAAGGAGTTGGAGAGGCAGGGTGGTAGGGAGAGGATAAAGAGAGGCAAGGTGTTACAAAATACCGTTGCAAAAGGCTACGACCCGTTAACCCCTGCACGGGCTTCAGCTGTGCTATAATTGTTATTATATGGAGTATTACCTGCAAAAAAATTTATGCTAGTGGGTAAATATTACAAGGGGGAAGGGCGTGCGATTGTCAAGGGGGCGTAGGCCTTTGTTAGGGAGTGAAGAGTGGCCGCAGGGCACAATGAATAACACAGTGTAGTATATACTGCTAGTGTATGCAGCGCAGCTTAAACACACAGTGGCCACAGGTAATGGAGCCGCGTATACACACAATGGACACAGGTAGCAGCACAGCTTATACACACAGTGGCCACAGGTAATGGATCCGCGTATCCACACAGTGGGCAGAGGTAGCAGCGCAGCTTATACACACAATACCCACAGGTAGCAGAGCCGCTTATACACACAGTGGCGACAGGTAATGGAGCCACGTACCCACACAGTGCCCACAGGTAGCAGCGCAGCTTATACACACAGTGGCCACAGGTAATGGATCCGCGTATCCACACAGTGGGCAGAGGTAGCAGCCCAGCTTATACACACAATACCCACAGGTAGCAGAGCCGCTTATATACACAGTGGCCACAGGTAATGGAGCCGCGTATCCACACAGTGGGCAGAGGTAGCAGCCCAGCTTATACACACAATACCCATAGGTAGCAGAGGCGCTTATACACACAGTGCCCACAGGTAGCAGAGCCGCTTATACACACACAGTGCCCACAGGTAGTAGAGTCGCTTATACACACACAGTGCCCACAGGTAGCAGAGCCGCTTATACACACAAAGTGCCCACAGGTAGCAGAGGCGCTTATACACACAGTGCCCACAAGTAGCAGAGCCGCTTATACACACACAGTGCCCACAGGTAGCAGAGGCGCTTATACACACAGTGACCACAGGTAGCAGAGCCGCTTATACACACACAGTGGCCACAGGTAGCAGAGGCGCTTATACACACAGTGGCCACAGGTAGCAGAGGCGCTTATACACACAGTACCCACAGGTAGCAGAGCCGCTTAAACACACACAGTGCCCACAGGTAGCAGAGTCGCTTATACACACAGTGCCCACACGTAGCAGAGCCGCTTAGACACACACAGTGCCCACAGGTAGCAGAGGCGCTTATACACACAGTGCCCACAGGTAGCAGAGCCGCTTATACACACACAGTGCCCACAGATAGCAGAGGCGCTTATACACACAGTGCCAACATGTAGCAGAGGTGCTTATACACACAGTGGCCACAGGTAGCAGAGCCGCTTATACACACACAGTGCCCACAGGTAGCAGAGGCGCTTATACACACAGTGGCCACAGGTAGCAGAGCCGCTTATACACACACAGTACCCACAGGTAGCAGAGGCGCTTATACACACAGTGACCACAGGTAGCAGAGCCGCTTATACACACACAGTGCCCACAGGTAGCAGAGGCGCTTATGCACACAGTGACCACAGGTAGCAGAGCCGCTTATACACACAGTGACCACAGGTAGCAAAGCCGCTTATACACACACATTGGCCACAGGTAGCAGAGGTGCTTATACACACAGTGGCCACAGGTAGCAGTGGTGCTTATACACACAATGACCCCCGGTAGTAGCGTCACTTCTACACACAATTCCCATAGGTAACAGAGGCGCTTATACACACAGTGGCCACAGGTAGCAGAGACTTTTATACACACAATGACCACAGGTAGCAGTGGTGCTTATACACACAATGGCCCCCGGTAGCAGCGTCACTTCTACACACAATTCCCATAGGTAATAGAGGCGCTTATACACACAGTGGCCACAGGTAGCTGAGCCATTTATACACACAATGCCCACTGGTAGCAGTGTCACTTATACACACAATGGCCACAGGTAGCAGTGGCGTTTATACACACAGTGGCCACAGGTATCAGCGCCACTTATACACAATGGCCACAGGTAGCAGTGTCGCTTAGACACATAATGGCCACAGTATTAGTGTTTCTTATTAATCCAATGTCCATTGGTAGCAACTATACTCACAGAAGTTCAGTGTGTGTGTGTGTGGGGGGGTTTGGAAAGGAGGTGGGTTCAGTGAGGTGGAGGTGCGTATCCATGCCGCTGATCACCGCGATTCAGGGAATCACTTGTAGCAGCTGCGGATGGTGTCCGAGGTGCTATGTGTGGTGGTGGGTGCGGGAGGGGGTCCAGAGGTGTTGCGGGTGGTGGAGGGGTGGGTGCAGTGGCACCAATGGTGGAAAGGGTGCAGAGGTGCTGTGGGTGGGGGAGGGGTAGGTGTGGAGGGGGAGTGTAGATGCTGTTGGTGGGGGAGGAGTGGATGCGGGGGGCTGTGGATGAAGGAGGGGGTCTGGAGGTGATGTGTGTGTGGGAGGGGGGATGTAGGCGGGTGCATTTGGAGGTACAGGGGGGTGAGCTTAGGTGATGGGTTTCAAAAGTGCTGTGGGTGGGGGAGGTGTGGGATGGCACGGATGGGGTATGTAAATGCTGTCGTGTCGCGGGTGGGGCGCGGATGTGGTGGATGCTGTGGGTGGCGTGGGTGTGGGAGGGCTGGGTGGGATGGAGCATGCGGGGGTGTAGCGGGGGGGGGGAGAGGTGGGTATGGGGGTGGGGGAGGTGTGGGGGTGCAGCGGGCGGGTGAGGGGGATCTGACGCAGATGTGGTGGATGCTGTGGGTGCCACGGGTGGGGGAGGGGCGGGTGGGTTGGAGGGTGCAGGGGCGAGAAGTGGGAATAAGGGTGGTGTGGGGGTGCCACAGGTGGGGTGGAGGGTGCGTGGGTGTAGGAGGGGAAGAGATGGGGGTGGGGGAGGTGCAGGGGTGCCGCGGGTGGGGGAGGGTGGGGGGGTTGCGGGTTGTAGGTGCTATGGGTGGGGGAGGGGGCATGTCCCACGGGTGAGGGACGGATGTGGTGGGTGCTGTGGGTGCCATGGGTGGGGAAGGGGTGGGTGGGGTGCTGCGGTTGGGGGAGGGAGTGCAGCGTGTGGGGGAGGGGCGGGGGTGCTGAGGGTGTGGGTGCTATGGGTGGGGGAGGGGGCAGGAGTGCCGCGGGTGGGGGAGGGACGTGTGCCGCGGGAGTGGGGCAGATGTGGAGGATGCTGTGGGTGCCGTGGGTGTTTGGGTGGGGGAGGGGCGTGTTCCACGGGTGGGGGGCGTATGTGGTGGATGCCACGGGTAGGGTGGTGGGTGCGGGGGAGAGAGGTGGGTATGGGGTGGTTGGGGGTGGTGCGGGGGTTTTGGGGGTGGTCCGGGGGGTTTTGCGGGTTGTGGGTGTTACGGGTGGGGGAGGGGGCGGGAGTGCCACGGGTGGGGGAGGGGTGTGTGCCGCGGGTGGTGGACGAATGTGGTGGGTGCTGTGGGAGCCGCGGGTGGGGGAGAGGCGGGGGGTGCGGATGTGGTGGATGCTGTGGGTGGTTTGGAGGGTGGGTAGGTAGAGGTAGGTGTGGGGTGGGGGAGGTGCGGGGGTGCCGCAGGTGGGGGAGGGGTGGGTGGGGTGGAGGGTGTGGGGGTGTAGCGGGGGCAGAGGTTGGTATAGGGGTGTGGGAGGTACGGTGGTAGTGCGGGTGGGGGAGGGGCATAGGGTTTTGCGGGTTGTGGGTGTTATGGGTGGGGGAGGCGGCGGGAGTGCCACGGGTGGAGGAGAGGTGTGTGCCGCAGGTGGGGGAGGGGTGCTGCGGGTGGGAGAGGGGGCGGGAGTGCCGCAGGTGGGGTGGATGTGGTGTATGCCGCAGGTGGGAGGGTGCGGGTTGCCGCGGGCCGTGTGCCATGGGTGGGGGGGTGGATTCTGTGGGTGGTGATGCCCGTGTGCGGCGGGTGGAGGTGTTGGATGATGTGTGTGCCGCGGGTGGGAGGGGGGGCGGGTGCGGCTGTCAGCGTTCGGCCAACAATTCTCCTCCACACTGTGCGCCAGCGGTTAGTGAGAGCGCCGCTTACAGTCCCCGGCTGCACTGTCACCAGGGTCTGGAGGAGGGAGAGAGGGGAGTGGACAGAGATGGGGAGGGGACTGGGCAGGGATGGAGGGGCCGAGGGAGTGTTCCTGCCCTGCATCCAGCCACCCAGATCTGTGCCTGTGACTCCGCCCAGCATTAGAATGCCAGGCACCGAGTCACAAGACTAATATATAGGAGACTCTGTACCATGTAATAGTGTATCCATCCAGGGGCATAGCCAGAACTTTGTGGGCCCCATAGAAACATTTTGAAGGGGCCCTAGTCCCAATTGTATTAGAGAAACACCTATCTGCAGCAGTTGTTAATTTAATGCCCCATAATAGTATTTTACAGTAGTTCATTTTCTAATGCATAGTAGAGCCTTAGTTAATGTTTTCCCCATAGTAGTGTACTAGTTTATTTTATGAACATTAGCAGTGCTCTAGTTCATATTATGTAACATTGTAGGGCTGTCAATTCATTATGTAACACGGTACCCCAATTCACATTATGACATATAGAGTCCTCAGTTCATATTATGCCACATTACAGTGCCCCCAGTTTATATTATGCCACAGTACAGTGTACCCGCTTCCTATTATGCTATTCTATAGTGCCTTCCCTTCAGTGCCACATTACAGTGCTCCAGATCATGTTATCTAACATTATAATGTCCTCAAGTTCAGTTTATACCACATTACAATGAGCAGGTCCAGGGGCATAACTAGATATATTGTAGGCTCCAAGGCAAAAGTTTGCAAGGGCTCCTTTGAATCACCAAATGCTGAAAAATGTTTACAACACATGAAACTGTGACAGAGAAGGTGGGCCCCTATCAGCTCTGGGCCCCATAGCAGCTGCACTCCTTGCACCTATGGTAGCTACACCCTTGTATCCATCTAAGCTACAGTGTTTAGTCTGACTCCTACTATATATAAACTTTTACATGTTTGAGACTTCATTTGCTAATTTATTTTTATCTTTATAACCAGTTAACTGGCTAATGTTTTCCAAACCAGCTCAGAAGTGATTTTTTTAATGACTGAATTAGGTCAAGAATATCTATTTATAAAGTTATCCAACACAATTTTATTAAAAAATATATATTTTTGAAACACAGTATACCATTAAAATAGCCATTTGTACAGTGTATTGAGCATTAATTTGAAATTATTTAGGATAATAGCCATCCATAATTGGATAATAGCCATCCATAATTGGAGGTCCTGTATTGCTATTCTTAATCAATACGGCATCACCTTAATTAAAATCATCCATAAAAACAGTTTTCAACTTGTATAAATATTTTCAAATCGATAGTTTTGATGTACTGTATTGTTAAACTGATGTTTATTGATGATCGGAAGGTTATGCACTGGAAAGGCAGAGGCTGTGCTAAATGTTTGCAGCCACAGGCAGGGGTGTATCTACCCATTGGCCAGGAAGGCACTCGCCAGGGGTGCCAGCAAAGGAGGGGCGCTGCCTGGTGGTGCCACCTGTGGCCAGGGGGTACATTTTTAGAGGCAGTACCAGTGTGTGCCACCCCCCCGCAGTGACGCCCGGCAACATGCAGAGCAGGCAGCAGCAGCAGTCACAGTTCCTGGCAGTGGTGTCCAGTGTCCGAACTGAAATCAAGAAACACTACATAAACTACAGCTCACAGCAGCCCTTGAGAGCTTGGGAGCTCCCGGCATTAAGGGCTGCTGGGAGCAGTAGTTTATGTAGATTTTCTTGATTTTAGTGCGGTGCCATGCCGGACACCCGTGGCTGCTACCAGCTCTGCATATTGCTGGGCGACCCTGCGAGTGAGGCACTGCCTAGGGGTGGTCCATCTGATTTGCCTCTCGTTGTCCACACTGCGACACACACCTCAAGCCTCCCGGTCCGCACGTGGTACTGTCCACCTCCTGCATGGTGCTGTCCCACTTTTGACTTTTTCCTGGTGAGTAACAGACAAACAGACAGACACACACACTCAGACAGACAGACACACACACACACTCACTCTCTCTCTCTTTCCCAAGAGGCTCTACCTGGTGTAGTGTGTATAAGGGGCTACGTGGCGCAGTGTGTATAAGGGGCTACCTGGCACCGTGTGTATAAGGGGCTACCTGGCGCAGTGTGTATAATGGGCTACCTGGCATGGTGTGTATAAGGGGCTACCTAGCACCATGTGTATAAGTGGTTACCTGATGCAGTGTGTATAATGGGCTACCTGGTGCGGTGTGTATAAGGGGCTACCTGGTTCAGTGTGTTTATGGGGCTCTTCCTGGCACAATGTGTATAAGGGGCTACCTAGCGCAGTGTGAATAAGGGTCTCTACCTGGCGCAGTATGCATAAGGGGATCTACCCAGCGCAAATTGTATAAGGGGTCTGCTGTATTGTGGTGTAATGCGTGTAATGGGCTCTAACATGGCACAATGTTTATATGGGTTACTACTGTGTAGCGTAATGTTAACAAGGGGCTCTAGCATGTGTCATAATGTATATAAGGAGTACTACTGTGTAGCATAACGTGAATAATGTGGTGTAATGTAAGTAATGGACACTACTGTGTGGTGTAATTTGAATTGAGGGTACTATTGTGTGACCATGCCCCTTTTTAGCACACGTGCCTTCCCTATTTCAAGTGTGTGTGTGGAGGGAAGGGGGGGGGAAGGGCATCAGTACTTTACTTTGCATGGGGTGCTCTGACACCTAGATACACCCCTGGTCACAGGATATTAGAGATGAGCGGTTCAGTTTTGCTCAAAACTGACTACACCCGAACTCTAGGGTTCTGAGTCAAACTAAAGGCGGTATCCAATTAGCACCTGTAGTGTAATCCCTGATAAGTGCCGGCATCGGGGGGAGCAGCACGCCAAATTGGGGCTAATAGGATAGCCCCCAGCAATTCTACTAGCAGAGATAAAGTACCGCTGCTAATAGGATACCCTCTTAAGTCTCATATTGGGTCACTTTGGGGTTCTGAGTCGAATCGAGTCCCAGCTAAAATCATCCCATCAAGTACAGATCTCGGATTGAAAAACTGTGTTTTGGATTGCATTTAATGTTGCTAATGTTTATAGGAATGAAAACAGTTCAATATTACATGATTTAAGCTGTTTTTATACATTTTTAAAGAAATTCAGATCCAATACCAAGACACTTGAGGGCGGTTTAAAAAAAACAAAGCCAAAGCATGGGGGGATCCGGGGATGCAGAGGGATTGTGAGTTTACCCTGAGATTCAGCTACCAAGTGGGAATTTCAGAGTGGACACATCAGATGTGACCGTGTCATGGAAGACCCAGCCTGGCGTGGTTGCATCTACAGTAATGCTGAAAGATGGTCCCAATGTACCTTCAGAAGCTGGCGGAATATGTTAATGCAAAACAAAAACTATTGCATTAGAGTGCACACTAAAATAGAAATGCAAACATTTTGGGCCTGATTTGCGTACAGCATGTTCATCTGTATTTAGAGTTCACAAACTCTAAGACTCGTGGTCCTTGTGCTTGCATTCTGGGTAGCCCATGTCAGTGACGTGCGGTGGGGTGAGGCAGGTGAGGCAGAGCCTTTCCTGTCATACGTACGTTTAAACCAGAGTTTTGACTGAATAGAATATATGAAAAATACCGATAATTTATTTTAAATATCCTATTTGCATTATTCTAATACTTTTTATAGCCCAAACTCTGGAGTAAAAAGTCTATGGCAGGTGAGGCAGTGCCTCACCTGTGTATCCTTTCCACACATCTCTAATCAAAACTCACCAGATTTCCAGGAGTTTATAATGCTGCACCTGTGTATAATGCCCAGATGTACCCTTTGGCTCATATATTGCATGTAAATCTGGCTCTGGGGTTAGCCAGTGCCTCCTGAGCCATTTAGCTCACTGCACGTCCCTGGCCCATGTGATAGTGAGTACAGTTAGACCCTGAATGCTATGGGTAAGAAGAATAAAAAATTGGAGAGAGATAAAGTGTAGAGAGATAAAGTAGCAACAAATCAGCTAATTGATAGAAAACGTTATACTGTGCATACATGCTGGGCACTAGGACTCAGGTAGGTCTGTCCTCCAATCTGATGTATTACTGCTCATGTGCTGCAGCCATCTTGTAGATACTTCTTTAGTACAGAAATACTTTGTGAGAAGTGTCATGGTGGAGACACATGTCTATTACTTAGCTCCAGAAAGACCAGTAATTACCTGCTATATAGCTCTTCCAAAAACCCTGCACCACTACCTGAAAGCAGCATACATTCACAGTCTGGTGAGCTGTATAGAACCTTACTATGATGAAGCTTTGATACTGTTATACTTCAATAAACCAACTCCACTGGTTAGGTAACTGGGCTGTCCTTACATATGGAGCAACGCTAATTGTGTCTTCATCCATTGCTGGATTGTGTCTGTGCACTCCCATAGCGGGGCTAGGTGCCGGATCGCCTAGTCCCACCAGGAGTGCACGTTTGCGATGGAACCACGCTAGATGAGCGCAGCTCCATCTGTAGCTTGAGTAATCTGTTGGCAGGGATTAAAGTGACCCAGAACGGGGTGGAACTGCGTTCCGTCAGTTCCACTTGGAGATGGAACGCAGTTCCACTTCCTCCGGGTCACCTAACCCGATGTGTGCACGGTACCGCAGGGAGAGGTTGGGCGCCCACTGATATTGTGTTACCAGTGGGCGCCTGGCTCGTTCTCCACAGCGGAAGCCAGCGGCGCAGACGCTGGAAGGACTGCAGTGGTCGGATGCGGGAGCTTGGTGAGTATTGTGTTTGTTTGTCTTTTTCATATGTTTCTACAGAGGGCAAACTACAAGGGGGAAAACTACTGGGGGCATTATTACTGGGGGCATTACTACTTGGAGCAAACTAAAAGGGAGGCAAACTACAGGGGGGCAAATACTGGGGGCATTACTACTGGGGGGCATTACCACTGGGGCTAACTACTGGGGGGGGCTAAACTACTGGGGCAAACTACAAGGGTGCATTACTACAGGGGGCTTTACTACAGGGGGGCTAAACAGCAGGGGACTAAACTACAGGGGGCTAACTACATGGGGGCTAAACTACAGGGGAAAAATTACTGAGAGCATTACTACTGGGGGGCTAAACTACAGGGGGGCTAAACTACATGGGGTAAACTACATGAGGGCTAAACTACAAGGAGGCTAAACTACTGGGGGCATAACTATAGGGGCTAAACTACTGGGGGCATAACTACAGGGGCTAAACTACTGGAGGCATTACCACTGGGAGGCTAAACTAAAGGGGTAAACTACTGGTGTCATAACGGCAGGGGCATTACCACTCGGTGTTAAACTACTGGGGGCATAACAACAGGGGCATAAATACTAGGGGCATAACTACAGGGGGCTAAATGACTGGGGGCATTATCAAGGGCATTGTAAAGGGGGCACTTCATAAGGAGCACCACTCCTGGGGACATAAGGGGCACTACTACTGGGGGCATTGCATAAGGGGCACCACTACTATGGGCTCTATATAAGGGGCACTACCACTGTGGGCACTACCAGTACAGTGGACATTGCATAAGGGGTGCTACTGCTGTGGGCATTATGTGTATTACGGGGTGCTACTACTGTGGGCATTATCTGTAATAGGGGTGCTACTACTGTGGGCTTTGTGTATAAGGGACACTAATTTTTGTCATAACATGAATAAGGGACACTACTCTGTGGTGTAGTGTGAATAAGATTGTGCTACTGGGTGTGGTTCATCAAATCGACAGTGTCTAGGTCGACAATGTTTAGGTCGACCACTATAGGTCGAGAGTCACTAGGTCGACATGGATGGAAGGTCGACTGGGTTTCTAGGTCGACATGTGCTAGGTCGACAGGTCTAAAGGTCGACATGAGGATTTTTTTTTTTTTGTGTCGTTTTCTTCGTAGAGTGATCGGGATCCCAAATTAGTGCACCGCGTCCCCTCGCATGGCTCGCTTCGCTCGCCATGCTTCGGGCATGGTGCCTTCGCTCCGCTACCGCTTCGCTCGGCACACTTTACCGTTCCAATCGTAGTCCACGTGGATCGTTAAGTATGAAAAAATTAAAAAAAAAAATGTGAAAAACTCATGTCGACCTTTAGACCTGTCGACCTAGCACATGTCGACCTAGAAACCCTGTCGACCTTCCATCCATGTCGACCTAGTGACTGTCGACCTATAGTGGTCGACCTAAACATTGTCGACCTAGACACTGTCGATCTTCAGACCGGATCCGTGCTACTGTGTGACATAATTTTAATTGGGGATACTATTGTGTGACCACGCCTCTTTCTTTTTGAGACCACGCCCCTTTTGGGGCTACCTTTATTGCATGGGTGCCGGGGGAAGGGGGGGGGGATCCACCACCTCTCTAGGACCACTTTAAGCACTGCCTGTTGGTGTGTGCTGATATAACTCTGTAAGTATCTACACCTGCACACACATTATTTCCAATACAGCTAACTGTCTTACAGGCTGTGTTTGAAAAATGGCAGTTAGGAGCACCTTGGTTGGTTCTTTAACTCTCTCCAAGGTTTGATACATCTGCCCCTATCATTTTACTGTATGTGTACATGAATATTGGAATGGACTCTTGATTACTGTACACTTACAATTTTGCAGCCAGATTTTTACACATAATTGGCTCTTAATTTTGTAAATCCACCACTTTATAAGACATATTCACTTTAACCTCAATTTATTCCATGTACTACTCACTCAAGAGAAAAATTCCTAAATAACTAAATACTAAATAAATTGTAATATTGTAAAGCATGGGTACCTACCAATGCTTTTACCATCATCCCAGAAAAGATGTCCATTGGCGTTTTCATTATCATCCAAAGCAACCAGAAGTTTCATTGGATTCAAGCGACTGGAAAAAAGATTTAAAGATGTATTTGAAATTAAAATATTAAAATGTAGTACTAATATGACCACAAGCAGTGACATATTAAGAAAGGAGGGTGCATTCTCAGGGCCTAATTCTGATCTGATCACTGGGTTGCATTTTTTGCTGTCCTGTGATCAGATAGTCGCTGCCTACAGAGGGAGTGTATTTTCACTGAGCAAGTGTGCGATCGCATGTGTAGCAGAGCTGCACAAACTGATTTTGTGCAGTCTCTGTGCAGCCCAGGACTTACTCTTCCAGTGCGATTGAATCCTGCTGATCAGAGCCGGAGCTGACGTCAGACACCCTCCCTAAAAACGCTTGAGCCCGTTTGCGTTTTTCCAGACACTTCCTGAAAATGGTCAGTTGTCACCCACAAATGGCCTCTTCCTGTCAATCTCCTTGCAAACACCCGTGCGAATGGATCATTTGCACCATCCCGTCTCTGACCGGCGATGCCCGTTGTATCCGTGCGTCGCGCCTGCGCATTGTGGTGCATAGTGCATACGCATGCGCAGTACGGATCTGAGTGCATGCTGTGCGAAAACGCACAGCAGCGATCAGATCTGAATTAGGCTCTCTGTCCGGACCCCTTCCTCTCTAGCAGGCAGCACAGTAGACACAGCACTAGGGGCACTAGTTGACTGAATCTACTACCACTGTGCCATTTTCTTGGTGATTTGTTCAGCACTGCTGCTGCCGATGCAGGACTCTGAATAGGTAAGTATTAATAAAATGGCTGCAGTGTGTGCTGTGTCGCCCCCCCTGGACCCGTGGGTCCATGTGTATCACACACACACTGCACCCATTATAGATATGCAATTGACTACAAGCTGGTGAAGTTTTATTGGTGAATTTGATCATGTTTAATATCAACTGCCAAGCTACTGTACTGCAGAGGGACTTTTTAGAGTTAGTATTAAATGCAGCAACAAGGTTCAGTTTTGAACCATGGCAACACCATGTTAATATGTAAGGGATAAGTTGTGATGGGAATACATTGTAAATAACAGTATGTGTGTGCTGCAAAGAAAAGCATACACTTTTTTCCAATTGCTTTTGATCAAAACAAATTATGTCCAGGTGCTAATTTGTACCCAATTGCATGTTTTTGCTCCTAGCATGGGTGTGCTGAAAAATGTAAATAATTCAGTGGCCCTGATTTACAGGTACATATGTTAGCATGTCCATCAAATTGCTTGGCCTGAAAAACTGGATCAGCGCAATTTGGCCACTCAGGAGTACAGTAATTGGGCAATGGATTTGGACAGGATGGATCATTCCCGGACAGTAAAAGCAAGTAGCTTGTAAAAATACTTGCTGCAAGGCTCAATGAAACTCAGGCTTAAGCTGGGTACACACTAGAAGATATAGTTGATGATGTGTCCGATTCCAACACATTGTCTACAGTATCGTCTAGTGTGAATGCACTATGTCACTGACGAAAACACGCTCACGTGTGTCTTCAGCAGTGTCAGCCATGCCTGCAAGTCTGATGGGCAATATAAATGCTCCCCCCCCCTCACCGTCGTTCGTGTATGCACTTGCTAATCCCTGCACCATCACTGGGTCGACTCGCTAACGACATCATTAGGTACACACGTCATCTAGTGTGTACCCAGCTTTAGTGCATACTTTCATTCATCATCAGCAGTTCACAATAACAGTCATGGCCAAACAGCCTAAAGCAATTCTGATTACTTAAATAGATAGACTGAATATGTGTAAGTGGCTAATCATTGCTGATACCATTTATATATACCCCTTTTGTCCAGCTTTTGAGAATCCTATTTCTAAAGCTGACCAGACACCTAAATATTTTCTTTCCAAACAGCCAACTAGTTGGCTGTTTGGAACATAATTTGGTAACACTTTGGAAAAAATTGCAATGGGGGTAATTACAAGTTGATCGCAGCAGGATTTTTGTTAGCAATTGGGCAAAACCATGTGCACTGCAGGGGAGGCAGATATAACATGTGCAGAGAGTTAGATGGTGGGGTGTGTTCAACCTGCAATCTAATTTGCAGTGTAAAAATAAAGCAGCCAGTATTTACCCTGCACAGAAATAAAATAACCCACCCAAATCTAACTCTCTCTGCAAATGTTATATCTGCCCCCCCTGCAGTGCACATGGTTTTGCCCAATTGCTATCAAAAATCCTGCTGCGATCAACTTGGAATTACCCCCAATGTGCTGTTTTCTGGTACGCAAAAGAAAAAAAAGAAAAAAAACAACAACTAGTCACTTCAACAAGCTGGTGAAATCAGTTTGATTTAACTGATTTGTCAGAATGCCCATTTTTGTCCCATTTTCTGGCAGTTACTGTAGGAGTAAATGGTCGATTGCCATTTGCATCCACGCATTACCAAATTTTCATTCCAAACAGCCAACTAGTTGATAGATAATACAGCCAAACAGAAAAAAATATACATTCAAATATCCTTGGTAACTAAACATATTTAGGGAATTTAGGGTTTGCTGAATTAAAAATTAAAGTAGTTTTTTTCAAATTGGCTCTATTTCTTGAAATAATGGATATCCCCAATTAATAGGGAACTTTGCCGTAACATATAAATATGGGAATCTACCAAAACATTCTAGAAAGTGAGACATGCGGTGAGCTAAATAGCTCAGGAGGCACTAACTAGCACCAGAGCCAGATTTACATGCAATATATGAGCCAAAGCGTACATCTGGGCATTATACACAGGTGCAGCAGTATAAACTCCTGGAAATTTGGTGAGTTTTGATCAGAGATGTGCGGAAAAGTTAGCCAGGTGAGGCACTGCCTCCCCTGCCATAGACTTTTTACTCCAGAGTTTTGGCTATAAAAATTATTAGAATAATGCAAAGAAGATATTTAAAACATATGCTTTGTATTTTTCGTATCCTTTATACAGTCAAAACTCTGGCACAAACGTAAGTATGACAGGAAAGGCTCTGCCTCACCTGCCTCACCCCACCGCACGTCACTGGTCCACTCTACAATCATTCTAGAACATTCCCTCTCCATATGATCACCCACTGCCAGTTGACAGTTTAGCAGTTTGTGTGGTCTATTGTGGCTTTCTAGTATTTTTCCTTTTATCTCAAAAATGAGTGCCAATCTAGCAAAACCAATGTCATATTCACAATCAGCATCACAAAATTACTCCAAAATCACTGTAATATGATTAGCAATAAAATGAGTGTAGATCAGTATAATCTTTAGGTGGGAGTGGTTCATTAGGTCGACATACACTGGGTCGACCACTGAAGGTTGACACGCATTAGGTCGACCTGGTCATTAGGTCGACCTGGTCATTAGGTCGACATGAGTTTTTTTTTACTGTTTTTGGTGTCGTTCTCTCCGTAAAGTGACGGGGAACCTCAATTGGTGCACCATGTCCCCTCGCATGGTGAGCGAAAGGTGCCTTGCTCTGCAACCGCTGCGCTCGGCACAGGTTACTATTCCCAATTGTAGTACACATGGATCATTAAGTATGAAAAAGGTGAAAAAATTAAAAAAATTGTGAAAAACTCATGTTGACCTTTTTGCATGTCGACCTAGTACATGTCGACCTAATGACCAGGTCAACCTAGTGACCATATCGACCTAATGCATGTTGGCCTTCAGTGGTCGACCAAATGTATGTTGACCTAATGCTTGTCGACCTAACAACCGCCTCCCTCTTTAGGTGTGTGGGCAGCTATATAAAACAGGTGATTTAGTATTCATAGGGTGGAATTCAAATGTTTGAAAAGTCGGTTGGGTGTCTGTTTTTTCCTGTCTATTAGATATCAGAAAACAGACTCCCAACTGACTTTTCAAACATTTGATTCTCCCCCATACTATAAGGTTTTTTTTTTTGTATATGTACAGGGTCAAGAAAAAACAAAAACTATTTAGTCCTTACCTAAGATGTGTGTTGAAGGCAGGAGCTTGTTGTGGTATAATATAGCCACCCCGAACATGAAGATTAATGTGGTCAATTGGTGCCTGCAGCACTTTCCAACCTCGACGTGTATTTTCTTTAACACCCTAAATTAAAATTACAGACACATTTTGCAGATTAATTTTAAAATATGTATTTTTTATTTTGAGAAAATACTTTGTGGGCACAAGAAAAAAAAATATACATATGTTTATAGTAAGGATGGACACCGCCAGTGTATGCCACTGTGTAGAGCTATTCAGCTTCTTTCAACTAGCATTCCTACAGTAAGTCATTTTCTCTCACTTTTCCCCATTATAATGTGCAAGCAGAACAGTTAATTCTAGGGCATAGGTGCATGATCCTGCATTTACAGTATCATCATTAAATTTAATCTGACCTTTCACAACCAAGATTGCTATTTTGTCTACATATTCTGAAGCAAGTTATTTTCCTGCTCTGTGACAATAATCCTACACACAGTAATTTAATGTCAACAACAAATAAGAGTGCCATACTCTCTGGACCATCGTGAATAGTGCAGGTATGTTTTTGATGGTTTATTGCAGCGTGCTGGGAAAAAAACTTGCTTTTTTTCTTATTTAATACCAACACCCCAACGGCACCCATACATACACTCCCACCCCCAATATTCAATACCAACACCCCAGTGGCACCTCCACATACACTCTCACCCAAGATTCAATACCAATAGCCCAGCAGCACCCAGACACATTTCCCTGCAACTCCTTCACATTCAATAACAAAACCCCAGTGGCAGCCCCCTATTTAATACCAACATCCCAGGAGCTCCTACTAGGCGACAGAGCGGCGGCACAAACACACAGCAGTTTACAGGTAATCAAAGAAACATTGGGTCTAATTCAGACCTGATCACAGCAGGAAACTTTTTCTCTATTGGGCAAAACCATGTGCAGTCCAGGTGGGGCAGATATATAACATGTGCAGAGAGATTTAGATTTGGGTGCTGTGTGTTTAAACTGAATTCTAAATTGCAGTGTAAAAATAGAGCAGCCAGTAACTATTTACCCTGCACAGAAACATAATAACCCACCCAAATGTCAATCTTTCTGCACATGTTATATCTGCCCCACCTGCAGTGCACATGGTTTTGCCCATTAGAGAAAAAGTTTCCTGCTGCGATCTGGTCTGAATTAGGCCCATTGCCACACAACAGTGGCAGAAATAAAAAGTGGTACAAGATGGAATTGTCCTTGAACAAAGTTGCACTCTGGGGTGCAGCATACTGGCGTACAGTATGCCTAGCAGTACTAACAAATGATACTACAATTTTTTTTTTCATTCCATTTTTTTTTATCTGCCAGCTCAGCTCATACTGTGTAGAGTTAGACAGCTTTTACACACGCACACTCGGTAACAGCATACTGGATGCAGTGATCAGAACAGTACAAACAAATAATACAACAATATATATTTGTTTATTTTTAACTGGCATAATATAGCAAACTATCGTCCACCTCTAAAACCCCCCCTCTGATGTTTGACTTACTGGGAAACTAGCAAATTGTCTTTGTAAATTTTAATTTTCATTTAATTGTGGTACATGACAAGTGCTTACAGCTATTGTGCTGATTCTGAGTCAGACAAATCTCTGGGCACAGATGCTAATGATGAGTTTTTGCATACAGCATGTGCACAGAGGCAAAGTTATGCACCTTTGTGTAAATGAGTCCTGTTGACTCTCTTTCTGTGAAATTGGGTGTTTCAAAGCAGGAACTGGATGGTGACAATGTAAACCACTCTGACTTGAGAAACTCATGGAATGTCATAGGACAGTCATGGACATGTATTGAAATTATGCGTATGGGAAATAGTCAAGAAGCCTTGTTCTGGTGGATCTCTTTTATGCCTAGCATGAGGCTTGAGCAAGTGTTGATACTAATGATAACAGTTGCAGTGGTTGATGTGAAATGAGTGGGCAGCATGATTTTCCGCTTGCAGATGCGCTGAACCTCGCATTATCTGAATGGAATATCGCATTAGGATAAAGTAGTAAATCTGTTGTCTGCCCTCAAATACAGCACATTTTTTCTGACTCAGATTCAGTCCCATGCATTCAACTGTGTAAGTTGTGAAGCAGTGTATTGTGTGGCTTTATGGTTAGTTCAGTTAGTACCAGTTTTCGGTAGAGATGAGCGGGTTCGGTTTCTCTGAATCCGAACCCGCCAGAACTTCATGTTTTTTTTCACGGGTCCGAGCGACTCGGATCTTCCCGCCTTGCTCGGTTAACCCGAGCGCACCCGAACGTCATCATGACGCTGTCGGATTCTCGCGAGGCTCGGATTCTATCGCGAGACTCGGATTCTATATAAGGAGCCGCGCGTCGCCGCCATTTTCACACGTGCATTGAGATTGATAGGGAGAGGACGTGGCTGGCGTCCTCTCCATTTAGATTATAAGAGACTGAGAGAGATTTACTGGAGCTGACTAGGAGGAGTACTGTTACTGTAGAAGTGTAGAGACTGAGTGGAGAGAGTTTACTAGTGAGGACAGTGCAGTTTACTTTATAATCCGTTCTCTGCCTGAAAAAAGCGATACACAGCACACAGTGACTCAGTCACATACCATATCTGTGTGCACTGCTCAGGCTCAGGCCAGTGTGCTGCATCATCTATTATCTATCTATATATAATATTATATATATCTGTCTGACTGCTCAGCTCACACAGCTTATAATTTTGGGGGAGACTGGGGAGCACTACTGCAGTGCCAGTTATAGGTTATAGCAGGAGCCAGGAGTACATAATATATTATATAGTGAGTGACCACCAGACACACAGTGCAGTTTATTTAATATATCCGTTCTCTGCCTGAAAAAAGCGATACACACAGTGACTCAGTCAGTCACATACCATATCTGTGTGCACTGCTCAGGCTCAGGCCAGTGTGCTGCATCATCTATATATATAATAATAATAATAATAATTTTATTTATATAGCGCTCTTTCTCCAATAGGACTCAAGGCGCTTAACAGATACACAGCATAATATAGTACAGAAAAATAATGAAGTACATTTTTCATAAAATACAGAAGCATGAAGATACTAAAAGAGACACTATGGAAATGCTTGAGTAAACAGGAAAGTCTTGAGTCTACTTTTGAAGGATTCTATAGTTGGGGCCTCTCGCACTGTGCTGGGAAGTGAGTTCCATAGAGTCGGAGCCGCATGACTAAAAGCTCGACCCCCAGATGAATTACGGTAGATTCTAGGTACTGCTAAAAGTCCTTCATCTACAGATCGCAGTAATCGAGTGGGGCAGTATGGGATCAGAAGCTGTTTCAGGTACCTTGGGCCTTGGTCATGTAATGCTTTGAAACTCAGTAAGCCAATCTTGAAGAGGATTCGCCATCTTACAGGCAGCCAGTGAAGGGAGTAGAGGATGGGTGTTATGTGGCTGGAACGGGGCTGGTTGGTTAACAGCCTGGCAGCTGTGTTTTGCACCAGCTGTAAGCGTTGCAATTCTTTTGCTGGTAGACCAAGGTAGAGGGCATTACAGTAGTCTAATCGAGATGATACAAATGCATGTATGACTTTTGGCATATCATCTGAGGGAATTAGGTGCTTGATTCTGGCTATGTTCCTCAGGTGAAAGAATGAGGATTTGATTGTGGCTGATATCTGATGTTTAAGTGTCAAGCCATCATCCAGGACTACGCCAAGATTCCGCACATGATCACTGGTCTGTAATTCTGAATCCCCGAGTGTAAGTCCAGTTGGTTGGCTATGCTGCAGTCTTGTCCTTTGATGTTGCGGTCGTATTATAAGGACCTCTGTTTTATCCGGGTTCAGTCGCAGCCAACTGGCGCTCATCCACTCCTGTAGTTCAGCTAGACAGCCATTCAGGGTTGCTACTGGGTTATCAGTGCCCGGAGCAAAGGACAAGTACAGTTGTGTATCATCTGCATAGCAGTGGTAGACCAGGCCATGGCGCCTGATTATTTCGCCCAATGGGAGCATGTATACTGCAAAAAGCATGGGGGATAGTATAGAACCTTGTGGGACACCACATGGCAATGGCACTGGTGGTGATGAGTATAATCCAGATGATATATAATATATATCTGTCTGACTGCTCAGCTCACACAGCTTATAATTGTGGGGGAGACTGGGGAGCACTACTGCAGTGCCAGTTATAGGTTATAGCAGGAGCCAGGAGTACATAATATTATATTAAAATTAAACAGTGCACACTTTTGCTGCAGGAGTGCCACTGCCAGTGTGACTAGTGACCAGTGACCTGACCACCAGTATATATAATATTAGTAGTATACTATCTCTTTATCAACCAGTCTATATTAGCAGCAGACACAGTACAGTGCGGTAGTTCACGGCTGTGGCTACCTCTGTGTCGGCACTCGGCAGCCCGTCCATAATTGTATATACCACCTAACCGTGGTTTTTTTTTCTTTCTTTATACATACATACTAGTTACGAGTATACTATCTCTTTATCAACCAGTCTATATATTAGCAGCAGACACAGTACAGTGCGGTAGTTCACGGCTGTGGCTACCTCTGTGTCGGCACTCGGCAGCCCGTCCATAATTGTATATACCACCTAACCGTGGTTTTTTTTTCTTTCTTTATAGTCATACTAGTTACGAGTATACTATCTCTTTATCAACCAGTCTATATTAGCAGCAGACACAGTACAGTGCGGTAGTTCACGGCTGTGGCTACCTCTGTGTCGGCACTCGGCAGCCCGTCCATAATTGTATATACCACCTAACCGTGGTTTTTTTTTCTTTCTTTATACATACATACTAGTTACGAGTATACTATCTCTTTATCAACCAGTCTATATTAGCAGCAGACACAGTACAGTGCGGTAGTTCACGGCTGTGGCTACCTCTGTGTCGGCACTCGGCAGCCCGTCCATAATTGTATATACCACCTAACCGTGGTTTTTTTTTCTTTCTTTATACATACATACTAGTTACGAGTATACTATCTCTTTATCAACCAGTCTATATATTAGCAGCAGACACAGTACAGTGCGGTAGTTCACGGCTGTGGCTACCTCTGTGTCGGCACTCGGCAGCCCGTCCATAATTGTATATACCACCTAACCGTGTTTTTTTTTTCTTTCTTTATACATACATACTAGTTACGAGTATACTATCTCTTTATCAACCAGTCTATATTAGCAGCAGACACAGTACAGTGCGGTAGTTCACGGCTGTGGCTACCTCTGTGTCGGCACTCGGCAGCCCGTCCATAATTGTATATACCACCTAACCGTGGTTTTTTTTTCTTTCTTTATACATACATACTAGTTACGAGTATACTATCTCTTTATCAACCAGTCTATATTAGCAGCAGACACAGTACAGTGCGGTAGTTCACGGCTGTGGCTACCTCTGTGTCGGCACTCGGCAGCCCGTCCATAATTGTATATACCACCTAACCGTGGTTTTTTTTTCTTTCTTTATACATACATACTAGTTACGAGTATACTATCTCTTTATCAACCAGTCTATATATTAGCAGCAGACACAGTACAGTGCGGTAGTTCACGGCTGTGGCTACCTCTGTGTCGGCACTCGGCAGCCCGTCCATAATTGTATATACCACCTAACCGTGGTTTTTTTTTCTTTCTTTATACATACATACTAGTTACGAGTATACTATCTCTTTATCAACCAGTCTATATATTAGCAGCAGACACAGTACAGTGCGGTAGTTCACGGCTGTGGCTACCTCTGTGTCGGCACTCGGCAGCCCGTCCATAATTGTATATACCACCTAACCGTGGTTTTTTTTTCTTTCTTTATAGTCATACTAGTTACGAGTATACTATCTCTTTATCAACCAGTCTATATTAGCTGCACACACAGTAAAGTGCGGTAGTTCACGGCTGTGGCTACCTCTGTGTCGGCACTCGGCAGCCCGTCCATAATTGTATATACCACCTAACCGTGGTTTTTTTTTCTTTCTTTATACATACATACTAGTTACGAGTATACTATCTCTTTATCAACCAGTCTATATTAGCAGCAGACACAGTACAGTGCGGTAGTTCACGGCTGTGGCTACCTCTGTGTCGGCACTCGGCAGCCCGTCCATAATTGTATATACCACCTAACCGTGGTTTTTTTTTCTTTCTTTATACATACATACTAGTTACGAGTATACTATCTCTTTATCAACCAGTCTATATATTAGCAGCAGACACAGTACAGTGCGGTAGTTCACGGCTGTGGCTACCTCTGTGTCGGCACTCGGCAGCCCGTCCATAATTGTATATACCACCTAACCGTGGTTTTTTTTTCTTTCTTTATACATACATACTAGTTACGAGTATACTATCTCTTTATCAACCAGTCTATATATTAGCAGCAGACACAGTACAGTGCGGTAGTTCACGGCTGTGGCTACCTCTGTGTCGGCACTCGGCAGCCCGTCCATAATTGTATACTAGTATCCAATCCATCCATCTCCATTGTTTACCTGAGGTGCCTTTTAGTTGTGCCTATTAAAATATGGAGAACAAAAATGTTGAGGTTCCAAAATTAGGGAAAGATCAAGATCCACTTCCACCTCGTGCTGAAGCTGCTGCCACTAGTCATGGCCGAGACAATGAAATGCCAGCAACGTCGTCTGCCAAGGCCGATGCCCAATGTCATAGTACAGAGCATGTCAAATCCAAAACACCAAATATCAGTAAAAAAAGGACTCCAAAACCTAAAATAAAATTGTCGGAGGAGAAGCGTAAACTTGCCAATATGCCATTTACCACACGGAGTGGCAAGGAACGGCTGAGGCCCTGGCCTATGTTCATGGCTAGTGGTTCAGCTTCACATGAGGATGGAAGCACTCAGCCTCTCGCTAGAAAAATGAAAAGACTCAAGCTGGCAAAAGCAGCACAGCAAAGAACTGTGCATTCTTCGAAATCCCAAATCCACAAGGAGAGTCCAATTGTGTCGGTTGCGATGCCTGACCTTCCCAACACTGGACGTGAAGAGCATGCGCCTTCCACCATTTGCACGCCCCCTGCAAGTGCTGGAAGGAGCACCCGCAGTCCAGTTCCTGATAGTCAGATTGAAGATGTCAGTGTTGAAGTACACCAGGATGAGGAGGATATGGGTGTTGCTGGCGCTGGGGAGGAAATTGACCAGGAGGATTCTGATGGTGAGGTGGTTTGTTTAAGTCAGGCACCCGGGGAGACACCTGTTGTCCGTGGGAGGAATATTGCCGTTGACATGCCAGGTGAAAATACCAAAAAAATCAGCTCTTCGGTGTGGAGGTATTTCACCAGAAATGCGGACAACAGGTGTCAAGCCGTGTGTTCCCTTTGTCAAGCTGTAATAAGTAGGGGTAAGGACGTTAACCACCTCGGAACATCCTCCCTTATACGTCACCTGCAGCGCATTCATAATAAGTCAGTGACAAGTTCAAAAACTTTGGGTGACAGCGGAAGCAGTCCACTGACCAGTAAATCCCTTCCTCTTGTAACCAAGCTCACGCAAACCACCCAACCAACTCCCTCAGTGTCAATTTCCTCCTTCCCCAGGAATGCCAATAGTCCTGCAGGCCATGTCACTGGCAATTCTGACGAGTCCTCTCCTGCCTGGGATTCCTCCGATGCATCCTTGCGTGTAACGCCTACTGCTGCTGGCGCTGCTGTTGTTGCCGCTGGGAGTCGATTGTCATCCCAGAGGGGAAGTCGTAAGCCCACTTGTACTACTTCCAGTAAGCAATTGACTGTTCAACAGTCCTTTGCGAGGAAGATGAAATATCACAGCAGTCATCCTACTGCAAAGCGGATAACTGAGGCCTTGACAACTATGTTGGTGTTAGACGTGCGTCCGGTATCCACCGTTAGTTCACAGGGAACTAGACAATTTATTGAGGCAGTGTGCCCCCGTTACCAAATACCATCTAGGTTCCACTTCTCTAGGCAGGCGATACCGAGAATGTACACGGACGTCAGAAAAAGACTCACCAGTGTCCTAAAAAATGCAGTTGTACCCAATGTCCACTTAACCACGGACATGTGGACAAGTGGAGCAGGGCAGGGTCAGGACTATATGACTGTGACAGCCCACTGGGTAGATGTATGGACTCCCGCCGCAAGAACAGCAGCGGCGGCACCAGTAGCAGCATCTCGCAAACGCCAACTCTTTCCTAGGCAGGCTACGCTTTGTATCACCGCTTTCCAGAATACGCACACAGCTGAAAACCTCTTACGGCAACTGAGGAAGATCATCGCGGAATGGCTTACCCCAATTGGACTCTCCTGTGGATTTGTGGCATCGGACAACGCCAGCAATATTGTGTGTGCATTAAATATGGGCAAATTCCAGCACGTCCCATGTTTTGCACATACCTTGAATTTGGTGGTGCAGAATTTTTTAAAAAACGACAGGGGCGTGCAAGAGATGCTGTTGGTGGCCAGAAAAATTGCGGGACACTTTCGGCGTACAGGCACCACGTATAGAAGACTGGAGCACCACCAAAAACTACTGAACCTGCCCTGCCATCATCTGAAGCAAGAAGTGGTAACGAGGTGGAATTCAACCCTCTATATGCTTCAGAGGTTGGAGGAGCAGCAAAAGGCCATTCAAGCCTATACAATTGAGCACGATATAGGAGGTGGAATGCACCTGTCTCAAGTGCAGTGGAGAATGATTTCAACGTTGTGCAAGGTTCTGATGCCCTTTGAACCTGCCACACGTGAAGTCAGTTCAGACACTGCCAGCCTGAGTCAGGTCATTCCCCTCATCAGGCTTTTGCAGAAGAAGCTGGAGGCATTGAAGAAGGAGCTAAAAGGGAGCGATTCCGCTAGGCATGTGGGACTTGTGGATGCAGCCCTTAATTCGCTTAACAAGGATTCACGGGTGGTCAATCTGTTGAAATCAGAGCACTACATTTTGGCCACCGTGCTCGATCCTAGATTTAAAGCCTACCTTGGATCTCTCTTTCCGGCAGACACAAGTCTGCTGGGGTTGAAAGACCTGCTGGTGACAAAATTGTCAAGTCAAGCGGAACGCGACCTGTCAACATCTCCTCCTTCACATTCTCCCGCAACTGGGGGTGCGAGGAAAAGGCTCAGAATTCCGAGCCCACCCGCTGGCGGTGATGCAGGGCAGTCTGGAGCGACTGCTGATGCTGACATCTGGTCCGGACTGAAGGACCTGACAACGATTACGGACATGTCGTCTACTGTCACTGCATATGATTCTCTCAACATTGATAGAATGGTGGAGGATTATATGAGTGACCGCATCCAAGTAGGCACGTCACACAGTCCGTACTTATACTGGCAGGAAAAAGAGGCAATTTGGAGGCCCTTGCACAAACTGGCTTTATTCTACCTAAGTTGCCCTCCCACAAGTGTGTACTCCGAAAGAGTGTTTAGTGCCGCCGCTCACCTTGTCAGCAATCGGCGTACGAGGTTACATCCAGAAAATGTGGAGAAGATGATGTTCATTAAAATGAATTATAATCAATTCCTCCGCGGAGACATTGACCAGCAGCAATTGCCTCCACAAAGTACACAGGGAGCTGAGATGGTGGATTCCAGTGGGGACGAATTGATAATCTGTGAGGAGGGGCATGTACACGGTGATATATCGGAGGGTGAAGATGAGGTGGACATCTTGCCTCTGTAGAGCCAGTTTGTGCAAGGAGAGATTAATTGCTTCTTTTTTGGGGGGGGTCCAAACCAACCCGTCATATCAGTCACAGTCGTGTGGCAGACCCTGTCACTGAAATGATGGGTTGGTTAAAGTGTGCATGTCCTGTTTTGTTTATACAACATAAGGGTGGGTGGGAGGGCCCAAGGACAATTCCATCTTGCACCTCTTTTTTCTTTTCTTTTTCTTTGCATCATGTGCTGATTGGGGAGGGTTTTTTGGAAGGGACATCCTGCGTGACACTGCAGTGCCACTCCTAGATGGGCCCGGTGTTTGTGTCGGCCACTAGGGTCGCTAATCTTACTCACACAGTCAGCTACCTCATTGCGCCTCTTTTTTTCTTTGCTTCATGTGCTGTTTGGGGAGGGTTTTTTGGAAGGGACATCCTGCGTGACACTGCAGTGCCACTCCTAGATGGGACCGGTGTTTGTGTCGGCCACTAGGGTCGCTAATCTTACTCACACAGCTACCTCATTGCGCCTCTTTTTTTCTTTGCGTCATGTGCTGTTTGGGGAGGGTTTTTTGGAAGGGACATCCTGCGTGACACTGCAGTGCCACTCCTAGATGGGCCCGGTGTTTGTGTCGGCCACTAGGGTCGCTAATCTTACTCACACAGCTACCTCATTGCGCCTCTTTTTTTCTTTGCGTCATGTGCTGTTTGGGGAGGGTTTTTTGGAAGGGCCATCCTGCGTGACACTGCAGTGCCACTCCTAGATGGGCCCGGTGTTTGTGTCGGCCACTAGGGTCGCTAATCTTACTCACACAGCTACCTCATTGCGCCTCTTTTTTTCTTTGCGTCATGTGCTGTTTGGGGAGGGTTTTTTGGAAGGGACATCCTGCGTGACACTGCAGTGCCACTCCTAGATGGGCCCGGTGTTTGTGTCGGCCACTAGGGTCGCTTATCTTACTCACACAGCGACCTCGGTGCAAATTTTAGGACTAAAAATAATATTGTGAGGTGTGAGGTATTCAGAATAGACTGAAAATGAGTGTAAATTATGGTTTTTGAGGTTAATAATACTTTGGGATCAAAATGACCCCCAAATTCTATGATTTAAGCTGTTTTTTAGTGTTTTTTGAAAAAAACACCCGAATCCAAAACACACCCGAATCCGACAAAAAAAATTCGGTGAGGTTTTGCCAAAACGCGTTCGAACCCAAAACACGGCCGCGGAACCGAACCCAAAACCAAAACACAAAACCCGAAAAATTTCAGGCGCTCATCTCTAGTTTTCGGTGGTCATTCCGAGTTGATCGCTAGCTGCATTCGTTCGCTGTGCAGCGATGAGGCAAAAAAACGGCACTTGTGCGCATGCGGCGCAATGTGCACATGCGACGTACTATTACAATGAACTATGTAGTTTCACACAGGGTCTAGCGAAGCTTTTCAGTCGCACTGGTGGCCGCAGAGTGATTGACATGAAGTGGGCATTTCTGGTTGTCAACTGACCGTTTTCAGGGAGTATTCGAAAAAAACACAGGCGTGCCAGGAAAAAAGCAGGCGTGGCTGAGCGAATGCAGGGCGTGTTTGTGACATCAAAACAGGAACTGAACAGCTTGAAGTGATTGCAAGCGCTGAGTAGGTTTTGAGCTACTCTAAAACTGTACAATAAAAACTTTGTAGCCGCTCTGCGATCCTTTCATTTGCACTTCTGCTAAGCTAAAATACACTCCCAGTGGGAGGCGGCATAGCATTTGCATGGCTGCTAAAAACTGCTAGTGAGAGAACAACTTGGAATGACCACCTTCATTGTATTCTGGTTGTTTAGCGAATAAAAGGCCAATTTGTGCCACTTGTTCATTCACCATAGAGGGCTGCCTATATTTTTTGGGGCAAAATTTTTAGCAAATTATGTTTCTGCGTTATATGCATGCTGTGTTAAAACCTTTCTGTATGTGATTTTATTTTAAACTTTTTTTTTTTTATAAATGAAGACACAAACTTACCGTGTGATAGTCGTACCAAACTGTGTCTGCAAAATAAGCATCTACACTTGTTTTACCCTAGGATTAAAATAGAGACATACATAAGTGATATTTTACATTGATGTAATCTCTGTTTAGTATACAGTATATGAATGAATAATATATTGGAGTACAAAGAGCATATTTGCTGATGTAGTATTTATTTTAGATTTTATTATACAGTGCTTTCTTAAACTGGACTAAGGGATATAATTCCAATTAAAATATGACTTAAACGTTATAAAAATGTATAAAGAAAAATGAAATGGTAGCAGTTGATTAAACAAGCAGTGTGAGAAAAATTATATTTTCAAAAGTTGTAATACTGTAGCTGTAAAATTATATTTTTGATAGTTGTAATATCTGTATAATATACTGTATATATGTTAAATTTCCAAGGCATATAAATTAGTGCCACTTGCATATTATAATTAATAAATAAATACAGAGAAGAGGAAGAAAGCATCTCACTACAGTCATCATAGGAACTGGAAAGATTTTAGCTTTTGTGGTCCAAATCTTTGCAGCAAAGATGAAATGATAAATGGTGCACGCATGTCACACCAAGTAGGAGGTGTGAGCTGAGAATTGTATTCCATTTCAAACTTAAGTAAATTATAATTTTAAAATTAGGACATATCTAAATAATGCATATACAAGAAGTGCTTAATGAATAGTAAATCATTTTGTTATGCTATTTCAAAATGACTGAAACAATCAAATGGTTGCATAATGAGTTTTACAGTTTAAATAGGGTTTATAACTTTACTCACTTCCTCAACCACAGCACTGATCATGAATGCTGATCCCCACAAGAATTGTTTATACACATCCCAGGTGTTCCTATCTTCAGTGAATCTTAAAACAAAGAAAAAAAATGTTATAGCTATTTTTAAATATTCATCTTAAAGGCAATAACAACTAGATCTGTTGTTTAGGCTGGAGAGTGATAGTCTTCAATCTGTAATAGAACTGAACAATTAAAAATGAAAGTAGGAAAGCCACAACTTTCTTACTGCAATATAACTACAGGTCCCAGCATACATTGCCATCAAGAGTCTTAATTTAGAAAACATGCTTCTTGCTTTTATGTTAGGTCATATATCTACAGCATTTATGATAACCTACGATTGAGATGATACTGGAACTGTAGAGGAATCTATACGGAAAACTGGAAGAGAACTAATTTACTTGTAATAATATATTGACCACTAATGGTTTAGCTCATGGCACCAAGATTTGCTGAGAATCTGTAAGGACTTCCTGATATGCAAATTACTAATTTCAGAAAAATTTGAGAAAAAAGTTATAAACAATAGTATATTCATGTGTATTTTTCATATATATTTATCATACTGTATTTATTTAAATGTATATTTCATTTTATAGTATATATATATATATATAAATATAGTATATATATATATATATATATATATATATATATATATTTATTTATTTTTAATATATATATATATATATATATATATATATAAAAACACAGCTGACGGTGCGGCACGCAATAAGGACACAGACAATTGCTTGACATCAGCTGTGTTATTTAATGTACATGTGTAGGCACCGGGTCAAGATATTGCTGCTAAACAAGAGTGTCAGACCATTTGCTACATATAAATATATATATATATATATATATATATATATATACATGGTGGAGTCACATTATTATTATGAACACCTCCTACATTTGACATCGGCAACACGTAGGGCATAAAGTATGTCACATGTCCCTTGTTTCTGTCATGGGTAAAAGGGGTGATTTATCCAAGTTGCAAAATGGGATGATTACCGGTCATCGGGCCAAGGGTGGCAGTATTTCTGAAACAGTGCGGTTTGTGAACTGTTCGTGTGATGTGGTGAAGGTGTATAATGACTGGGAAAATGGCACCATTGCAAATAACCAATGTGAAAAACTGCAGAGCACCATGTACCACTGATGTGAGAGGTGAACGTCAGCTATGATGGTGCGTGAGGGCCCACGGACACGCTGCATTTGAGCAGCACATCATCAAAATGACCCTTGGGGCTATCAGTCGTGTGTCTAAAATTACAGTTCAGCCCATCTAGCTGATGTCCGTGCTGCACATGGCAGCCACTCTGGCAATTAGCTGGTGGTGGTAATAATAATAATAATGTGTGTGTGTGTATATATATTTTATATATATATATATATATATATATATATATAAACACATGATGAAAACCGCACTTCACCAAGTCACAAAATGTCGAGTGCCAGGTCAAATAGTAGCATATCCAATCGTCCACACCACGAAGCTCCAGCAGGGGCTTATGTAGCAGACCAGACCAGCACTCCTTTAACTGATAAGTTATTTTAATGCTTTAAAAGACAATGTGCAATACAAGCATAGTTCAAGCACAGTTGGCAATCCAGCAATAAAATTGTTAGTATCTCACGATTCCTCTGGGGTCCTCAGACCAAACCAGCTACAGCTCGCAACAGCCGTTTCGGACCATGCCGTCATCAGGGGAGTATCAACCATCTGCAGCCCACCAGTGCTTCTTTTATATGCTAATAGTCAAACCTAACTGTGTACACCTGTTGTGATAATCCCCAATCCACAATCAGTACTCACCACCGTGATTTCGCTGCCATGGGAACCCGCCGCTACCTTCACCGCCCACACTACACCCCCATGTCCTCCTCAACCTTCCTGATTCCTCACTTCCTGATTACTTAATCGTGGCGCCGTCTGCACCGCTGTGCGGCGCGCCATCGCATGACAAACTGCGCGTGCATGCATTGCCTAGCAACATAACTGTGTCATGCGTCATCGTGACTAGTGTCCGTCAGATGACGCGCACACACGCGTTGCCCAGCAACCCGGTCAAACCAGGAAGTGCGTCCACAGCCAGGTTCCTGAGTGAGTCATCGACGGAGCGTGCGTGCCAGTGTCAGGGCGTTACCTGGCAACCACAGCACAACGTCCCCACAGTGGCTGCACTGACAGTGTATGGGACGCATACATATCTAAACATAAATACATTTAAATAAGATGCTGTAGTTAATGGCACACATCACTTGTCTTGATCATGGGACAATTTTTATAGTAATTTCCGACAATTACAATACTCTAACCATACTATATCCATAACATAGTTTTATAATAAACAACAGTCCCATCCAACCATAATCTCCAAAGGGATATGGCCATCAACCACAGCATCCAATATCTATCTAATCCAGACAATATATATATATATATATATATACAAAATATTTACATATAATACAAAAGAAAAATTTGATCATGAAATTTAGACTGTGGAGTACGTCACCACAGGCCCGAAATAGCATATAGGTAGACAGTACTAATTTATATAATGGCAACCCTGTTCCACCAGTATAAACAATCATGATTATCACAAAAACAGTGAAAATGACAGCTCCTCATTTAGTCCATCCGGGGTTAATGTGTTCATCTGGTAGATCCATCTACATTCTTGTCTCAACAACAAGTTACCCCTATCCCCACCTCTTCTCAGCGGTGGCACATGATCGAGTGGCATGAATCTAAAATCCTTAATCAAGTGTCCACTGGCAACAAAATTTCTCGCCATTGGCGGAGTACTTGGCTCTATTTGTTGATATGCTTTTTTTATGGAAGACCGGTGCATCGAGATTCTTTCTTTGACCATCCGGATGGTCTTACATGGGCAAATGACGTACGTCACATATCTGGTCTCGCATGTCATCCTATGCCGGAGTTGGTACTCGTCCCACAGGCTTGGATGCACAAAGCTTTTTCCTGTCCGCATGAAGCTGCAGTTCGCACAGCTACCACATTTGTAAGCTCCTTTTTGTGGACTTAACCAACCGGAACTAAGGCCAACCCGTGGGCTAATATCAGAGTATGAGACCCTTTCTTTCAGATTCCCACTTCTTTTGTAGCTGAACAATGGGGTATTACTACAATATCTGCTTAATACAGGGTCCGTCTGAACAATGTGCCAATGTTTAAGTATTGATTTTTTCACCAGGCCCGATGTTATAGCATAGGTACTAGCAAAGACCATCCGGTTTTCCGTGGATTTTTTCTCACGTGGTTTCAGCAGCTCTTCACGTTTCAAACTCAAGCATTTAGTAACTGCTGTTTGTACTTCTCGCTGGTCATAACCGTGATCAACAAAATTCTGCCCCATTTTTGCCAGAGCCTCAGGTACTTGTGTAATGTCCGATGTGATTCGTGCCACTCTTACTAATTGGGAAAATGGAAGTCCCTTCTTGAGGGGTTGATGGTGAAAACTTGTCGCTAGAAGTAACGTATTTTTATCAGTTGGTTTTTTACAAATATTCGTAGAGAAACAACCGTCTCTAATTCCCACTAGAACATCTAGGTACTCAATTTCAGTGAAACTATATTTACAGGTAAATTTGATGGAACCAGGTCTGCCATTAAGATGATCAACAAAATCCAATAGAGCCGTTTCACCACCAGTCCACAACAGGAACAGGTCATCTATGAACCTTACATTAAAAAATACAAATTTAGAAAATTCTGGATCCTGTATAATGTTAAATCGCTCAAAATCATACATAAATAAATTTGCATATGAAGGGGCCATATTAGACCCCATAGCTGTCCCATTTAGCTGCAAATAAAATGAATTATCAAATAAAAAATAATTTTTATGCAAAATGATCTCTATCAGCAGTAACAAAAAATCAATCAGTGGACCTCCATATTGTGGACTGGCGGTGACGGCACTTCTCACAGCTTCTACACCTTCATTGTGTGCAATATTGGTGTATAGACTGGTGACATCTAGTGTCACCAGCATACACCCTATAGGAGGTGGACCACATGCCTCAAGCTTGTTAATAAAATCAGACATGTCCCTAATATAGAAGGGGGTGTCTTGAACCACCTGCTGCAGGTGGTAATTGACAAATTGGGATAAAGGCTGTCCCAGAGACCCATTAGATTATATGATGGCCTACCCGGAGGATCCACCAAACTCTTGTGTATCTTAGGTAAGATGTACAAGAGGGGGATCCTCGGGTAGTCTTGGGTCAGGAACCTTGCAGTTTGTTCATCAATCCAACCATTAGTATGCCCAAAGCAAATTACCGAATCAATCTCCCTTTTAAACTTATCAGTCGGGTCAAAAGTGAGCTTTTTATAGCAGCTGGTATCCTTCAGCTGCCTAGTGACTTCAGCAACATAATCCCCCCTGTTTAAAACAACTATACCCCCGCCCTTATCTGCAGGGCGGATGACAATGGCGGCATTATTATGTAGGGATTTAATGGATAAATGTTCTTCCTTGCTGAGATTAGAATGTTTAATCCTAGCTCTCTGTAACAATGGTAATGTATCTCTTTAAACCAAACGCATGCACGTCTCAATAGAGGCATTCGAAGAGGGTGGGTCAAACACACTAGGAGCCTTAAATGGTGTATACTTTTGTTCATTGGGGGATTTCTTACTAAAAAAAATCCTTAAGTCTCAATTGCCTGTGAAATTTGTATAATTCTGTTTCAAAATCAAATGGTTTCTGTCTATACGTTTGTACAAAAGTTAAACCCTTGGACAAAACCTGTATTTCTGAATCTGTCACTTCATAAGATGACAGTTTAAATACCGCTATCTGCGGCTCCCTTTGGCATTCTTTTCCCCTGTATTTTTTATGTTTGACACCCCCTCTCTGTGTGCGTTTTCTACATCCTTGTCCCCGCCCCTTTTGCTGCGGGTGTACAGTTTCCATCCTAAAAAAGTCTGTTTCTTTTGTTTACTGGATTGATCCTAATCGAGATGTGTTAGATTCAATATCCGTAAACTGTCGAGTTGGTCTCCTACGGAAAGCCTGTCCTGTATTCCATTGTCGTCTATTGGGTTGTGACAATAACCATGGGTACACTCTAAGATCCCTATAGTCCTACTGACACTGGCACGCACGCTCCGTCGATGACTCACTCAGGAACCTGGCTGTGGACGCACTTCCTGGTTTGACCGGGTTGCTGGGCAATGCGTGTGTGCGCGTCATCTGACGGACACTAGTAGCGATGACGCGTGACACAGTTGTGTTGCTAGGCAATGCATGTGCGTGCGGTTTGTCGCAGCTGTGTCATTCGATGGCGTGCCGCACAGCGGTGCAGACGGCGCCACGATTAAGTAATCAGGAAGTGAGGAATCAGGAAGGTTGAGGAGGACACGGGGGTGTGGTGTGGGCGGTGAAGGTAGCGGCGGGTTCCCATGGCAGCGAAATCACGGTGGTGAGTACTGATTGTGGATTAGGGATTATCACAACAGGTGTACACAGTTAGGTTTGACTATTAGCATATAAAAGAAGCGCTGGTGGGCTGCAGATGGTTGATACTCCCCTGATGACGGCATGGTCTGAAACCGCTGTTGGGAGCTGTAGCTGGTTTGGTCTGAGGACCCCAGAGGAATCGTGAGATACTAACAATTTTATTGCTGGATTGCCAACTATGCTTGAACTATGCTTGTATTGCACATTGTCTTTTAAAGCATTAAAATAACTTATCAGTTAAAGGAGTGCTGGTCTGGTCTGCTACATAAGCCCCTGCTGGAGCCTCATGGTGTGGACGATTGGATATATATATATACATATATATATATATACACATTATATGTGTATTTATATATATATATTTATATATATATATATATATATATATATGACATGAACGGCATGTACAGTAAAATATTAATTTGCTTAATGTTCAAATCTTTTCATGTCAGTATTTCATTAATTTATTATTTGTATATTGTGAGAAATTTCCGAGTATTTTCAGGAATATCCTCACTTTTTAATTCCACTAATAGAATGCTGAAATTGGTCTTACTGTAGTTCTCAAATCTACGTTGACAGTCTTTGGGCAATTATTTAATTGTGAATATCCTGATTTAGCTTAGGATGAATCATGACATCACTAAGACTCTTCTGGGTTGATAATCTTTTAAAAGTGCAAGACCAGAATGATACCTTCTTTTTTTATGTGGTAGAAAGAGGACAAGCCTCTATATTGTTAAGAACTTTTCCAAAAGATGAGTCAACTACTTGTTGACCCCAGAGACTCAAGAACAGAGATTACGTTTTTCTGAAAATAGTTATACTGTATATAGGGAGTCATTCCGAGTTGTTCGCTCGCAAGCTGCTTTTAGCAGCTTTACACACGCTAAGCCGCCGCCTACTGGGAGTGAATCTTAGCTTATCAAAATTGCGAACTAAAGATTAGCAGAATTGCGAATAGACACTTCTTAGCAGTTTCTGAGTAGCTCCAGCCTTACTCGGCATCTGCGATCAGTTCAGTGCTTGTCGTTCCTGGTTTGACGTCACAAACACACCCAGCGTTCGCCCAGACACTCCTCCGTTTCTCCAGCCACTCCCGCGTTTTTCCCAGAAACGGTAGCGTTTTTTCGCACACACCCATAAAATGGCCAGTTTCCGCCCAGAAACACCCACTTCCTGTCAATCACATTACGATCACCAGAACGAAGAAAAAACCTTGTAATGCCGTGAGTAAAATACCTAACTGCATAGCAAATTTACTTGGCGCAGTCGCACTGCAGACATTGCGCATGCGCATTAGCGACTAATCGCTCCGTTGCGAGAAAAAAATAATGAGCGAACAACTCGGAATGACCCCCATAGTTTTTTTTTAACAGGACTTAAATTTGTTTGACATAACACACTTTCTTCAGTTTGTGATAGGATCTACTCTCTTGAGGGATAATAAAATGTTGTTTTTACTACATTTGATGCTGTTCTACAAACACATTCATAGGTGATCAGTGCAGTTATTGTAAGGACAAAACCTCAAATCTTATGGGTATGGATACTCGCTTGGATACAAAATGGTACAGTTAGGGCTAAATACTTACATACCCCAAGCTAATTTAAAAGTGTTTTGCAAGAAGAACAAAGATCACTGTCCAGACAGACAGGTTGTTTGAGTTGCAGAATAATTCAATATAAGGTAACCTTGTCACTAATCTCTGTAAATAAGCAGTTAAATTATGCTATTGTCTTTGCTTAGAATTGAGGCAACACTGCCTCTTATTGTCTGTTAGTATTATTATAATTTTTCATTAACGTGAGAGTTTTGGACAGGTACTCTGTGTGTGTGTGTGTGTGTGTGTGTGTATATATATATATATATATATATATATATAATATCTCAAAAAGAGATTCCCATTTGAGTGCGCTAACGTCAAAACCAAGCTGCATCTTTTTAGGTAGTCCCCTGCTAGTGGAGACCAAATAGATATTAACAAAACAATATACCTCAGGTGCGCTAATACATTCTTTTATAGGTAGTATACCTTTTTGCATATGGTCACTCAATGTTACACAATATAATACAATATTCAGGACACTGATATCAAATTAGATACTGTGATATGTGTTTCACCCTCTGTTCAGAATTGCTGCTGAACAGAGGGAGAAACACATATCACAGTGATTACAACACTTTTTTATGGTTATTACCCCACGGTGACCAATTTGGATTATTAAAGCTCACTTGTGGAGTCAACTGTTTTGAAGATAACTAGTCCTCATTGAGAGTGTATTTAACTGATTATTTTGAACCATACCCATGATTAAGTCCCATGTGGACGAAATGTGTAGGGTCATTCTTGGATTGATTTTGTAATCGCCTGTACCTTTTAAAAAAGATCTTCACCTAAAGAGCTCACAACCGTAAGGGTAGGGTGATAATCTAACATTGCATCCTTCGAAATTGGACAGGTTGTATTGTTACCATCTGTGTGAACTAATATCAACTATACAGTATGTATCATGTTTTATAAAATTAAGTTTTAGCAACCTGTTTTTATACCTTTTATATCTGGAATAAAACTTTAAGGTATCTAATTTGATATCAGTTTCCTGAATATCTTACTATATTGTGTAACATTAAGTGACCATTTGCAAAATGGTATACTACCGATTAAAAATTTAATAGCGCACCTGAGGTATGTTTATATGTGTATATATATATATATATATATAGATCCAAAGACAAGCCGCGGCACTCTGAGTTTTGAAAAGTGAAAACTTTATATTTCAAAATGGCAACATACAAGCTCCAACGTTTCGGGGCTCAGCCGCCCCTTTGTCAATGCACCTTAACAAAGGGGCGGCTGAGCCCCGAAACGTTGGAGCTTGTATGTTGCCATTTTGAAATATAAAGTTTTCACTTTTCAAAACTCAGAGTGCCGCGGCTTGTTTTTGGATCTGTGGTACTACTGGAACTGAGGGCACCGGAGTATACTATTGACGTAATGGGAGTGCCGGTCTAAGGACTTTGATTTTATATATATATATATATATATATATATATATATAAACTTTGTACCTTTTCTCTGCCTGGGAAAATATTTGTTCAGGAGTAATTCTAGGGAGCCACACTTACTTTGTATCATTTAAGCTGATATTTGCAAGTTGACGTCAGCTTAATTTTGGGACTGAACAGCAGACAGTGCTCATCAGCGGTGGATCCTAATTACTTTAAGTAGGGGGGTTGCCAATACCCCCAACCAGGAGAGGAGAGGTGACAACCACTCCCTGTCCTAGCACCTGCACAATGGATCCGGCCGGTGCCAGGACCGGTGCAAGTGCAGATGCCGCTATTTAACTACACATGCGCAAACCCCCAACTTCTATGTACAAGCATCAGCTGCCGCCCATAGAAACTGGCTATGGCTGACAGTAAGCCAGCTATCTACCTATCGTAGCCTGGTCTGGCAGTCTCACAGGGAGGAAACCCCTCCCAATGGGGTTGCCTTGTGTGTCTGTGACTGACAGGTACGATTACAAATAGGTAGTCACTGCCAGTCACAGTGAAGCCAGTGCAGACTGCAACTGGCTTCACTGGCAGTGAGAGGGGTGGCAGATTTTATCTTAAAATCCACCACTGGTGCTTATATATCTATACCCGATTCCTGTCACCGAAACAACTTTTGGGGCTTTCTGGAACATCATACTGAACATCACGCTGTAAACCCAGAATAAGCTGAGTATAGAAATGAAATAAACTTTATTTGTTAAATTCCTTGTGCGTCTCATTAGTAGATGTGTATTCAAAGTACATTGGTTCACTGAGAAAATGCACATACATATATGATATATTTCCCCAATTCCCTGTTCTGCCACCGACGGCATCAGAAAATGTATGTAATCCAGCATGTTGGATTTCCCTGACTCCTCAAATTCTGTAAAAAAAGGAGATCAGAATCATTGCTTTTGGGATTTTTAACATGCTGAATTTCCCAGATTAAAAGATGGATCACCAATTACGATTGACATTGAGTAATCAGGGAATTAAGGCACTGATGTATGACCTGCATTAAGCACAGTAGTAAAATAACTGCTGAAAGATTTTCACATACTGCATTATGCTTTGAATACTGTACTTAAAAAAAAAAATACTTGCAAAAAAGTACTGCTACAGTGCATGTACTAGATTTATCTAATAATAATAATAATAATAATAATAGTAATAAAGTTAGCAAATTGCAACTGAGAGCAGAAGGTCCAAATCCAGAAGCTCAAGAGCCTTGTGAAACTGTATTTCTTTTTTTTTATAAAGACGTTGTATCAACTGACAAAGAAGCATAGATCTCTAATTATTTCATATGTTAATGTATCTTCCAGGTCTTTAAATGTCGTAAATATGTATTTATTATTACACTATAATGAGCTACTTACTCATGTAGTAGTGGTCTCACCACGGTGGAACCTTTAGTATGAGCATCAAATAATAAGGTATATAAGTAAGGCAAAAGCGTATATCTAATATTCAGGACATTTTTTGATAGAGTTTCAAATGCTGCATCAAAGCTTACTGGATCTTGTCTCTACAATAAAAAGAAAACATAAAAAAATCAGTAATGTTTATACTCCTAGAGGTCATACAATTGGCAATAACATTTATAATAACACATTTGTCTATTATCACTTAGTGTAGAATCTTCATTATGTATTCTATTAGCCACTGAACAGCCCAGGTCACGTTAATGTTCAGAAATATTTTTAGCTCTGTAAATTTTTGAGAAAATATAATGTATAGTAAATGGCATGAAAACTAGAAAATCTTAAATACATAATTTGATATGTTACCCTATGTTATATAGTAGACCATGTACACATACTGCTTCACAAAATAAGTAATTGAGTATATCAATGAGCCATTGCAAGTGCAATTGGACCAGTGCAAAAATGTTCAGCTGAACAGAGTGATGAATTGCCTGTAGGAAATACTGGGTAGGGATAAAAATTGAAAGACGATTTGTTGGAACCCTCTATGGATTACAGTAGTTCTTATGGCTAACCATTCTATGATGAGGATCCAATATTACCCAACCATTCCAAGTTTTTTTTTCAATGTTCTACCAATGTATTGTGGGGGGTATGCAGGAAGGCTTGTTTTATTGGCTCTTCCTTACATACATGGGACATGTGTACCTAAATTAAATCCCCTGTATTTAAAGCACACATTGCTCAGCATGCCATGCAGGGGACATGAACTCACAACCTCATGCACCACAGTCAGATATTTGACGCAGTAACTATTTGCTCCTGCATAGTAATCCTAGAAATTCCAACTATATGAAGATCATTGTAATTGTTAGTTTAACCTATTGCAGCTAATCAGATATATGCAGTGTGCAGCCAAACTACATAGCTACAGTATGCTTTACTGAAATGGTATAAACTGACAATTACAAGTAGCTGCATATACCATAGCTATTAGGCTTAGTATACAGGAGTAAATAGCTCCTGTTATAAAGTAAGTGTCTGACTGAAGTACATGAATCTGTGAATTGAATTCCCCTGCATGGCTTGCTGATCAATGTGTGCTTTAAATCCAAAGATTTAAAAAGAAAAACATTTTTATTAGTTTGCAAAGATTCAATAACATGAAAGTGAATTCCTCCAGCTTGCACTACTCTGTCTTCCAAGTGATTTCCTGGTCACTGTTGCTGCAGTAACAGTAATGCCCAGTAATAAACCAACAGTAGTAGTATTGTCCTATAAAATATCAGCATTACCATTAAGATTTTAGCCAACCATTAAAGGTGAGTACATACTGATAATAATCAATATATCTAGGTCATTGGCGGATGTGAACAACGTAGTTAACAGACATATCACAGCGGTCCTGCAGCACACATGATGCTGAAATATCTTGCAGATATATTGGCATGTCTGTGCCTGTCTGTTTGTACAGGTGACTGGCATCACAGCTGGGCTGGCAAATTCAAATGCCTGCCTATTTGTGATGTCTGCATGGAGATATTGGGCGGTCAGTTGGTAAGTGTGCATGCTTACCAAATTGGCCACTATGTTGGCAGATCTGCTCATCAGCGGATCTGTCAGCATAGTGTATACCCAGACAAAGAGTTACTTTATACTTGACCACCACTGATGTCACTAGAGATGAGCGGGTTCGGTTTCTCTGAATCCGAACCCGCACAAACTTCATGTTTTTTTTCACGGGTCAGAGCGACTCGGATCTTCCCGCCTTGCTCGGTTAACCCGAGCGCGCCCGAACGTCATCATGACGCTGTCGGATTCTCGCGAGACTCGGATTCTATATAAGGAGCCGCGCGTCGCCGCCATTTTCACACGTGCATTGAGATTGATAGGGAGAGGACGTGGCTGGCGTCCTCTCCATTTAGATTAGGAGAGAGAGAGAGAGATTGACCTGAGGCTGATACTGTAGAAGAGAGTGCAGAGTTTAGTGACTGACCACAGTGACCACCAGCAGTGCAGTTGTTTTATTTAATATATCCGTTCTCTGCCTGAAAAAAACGGTACACACAGTGACTCAGTCACATACCATATCTGTGTGCACTGCTCAGCCCAGTGTGCTGCATGCCTGCATCATCTATGTATATATTATATATCTGACTGTGCTCAGCTCACACAGCTTATAATTGTGGGGGAGACTGGGGAGCACTGCAGTGCCAGTTATAGGTTATAGCAGGAGCCAGGAGTACAAGACAGTCACATACCATATCTGTGTGCACTGCTCAGCCCAGTGTGCTGCATCATCTATGTATATATTATATATCTGACTGTGCTCAGCTCACACAGCTTATAATTGTGGGGGAGACTGGGGAGCACTGCAGTGCCAGTTATAGGTTATAGCAGGAGCCAGGAGTACATATTATATTAAAATTAAACAGTGCACACTTTTGCTGCAGGAGTGCCACTGCCAGTGTGACTGACCAGTGACCTGACCACACTGACCACCAGTATAGTCTACCAGTCGCAGCAGACACAGTACGGTAGTTCACGGCTGTAGCTACCTCTGTGTCGGCACTCGGCAGTCCATCCATAATTGTATACCACCTACCCGTGGTTTTTTTTTCTTTCTTCTTTATACATACATACTACTACATCTCTTTATCAACCAGTCTATATTAGCAGCAGACACAGTACAGTACGGTAGTTCACGGCTGTGGCTACCTCTGTGTCGGCACTCGGCAGTCCATCCATAATTGTATACCACCTACCCGTGGTTTTTTTTTCTTTCTTCTTTATACATACATACTACTACATCTCTTTATCAACCAGTCTATATTAGCAGCAGACACAGTACAGTACGGTAGTTCACGGCTGTGGCTACCTCTGTGTCGGCACTCGGCAGTCCGTCCATAATTGTATACCACCTAACCGTGGTTTTTTTTTCTTTCTTCTTCATACATACATACTACGACATCTCTTTATCAACCAGTCTATATTAGCAGCAGACACAGTACAGTACGGTAGTTCACGGCTGTGGCTACCTCTGTGTCGGCACTCGGCAGTCCGTCCATAATTGTATACCACCTAACCGTGGTTTTTTTTCTTTCTTCTTTATACATACATACTACGACATCTCTTTATCAACCAGTCTATATTAGCAGCAGACACAGTACAGTACGGTAGTTCACGGCTGTGGCTACCTCTGTGTCGGCACTCGGCAGTCCATCCATAATTGTATATCACCTACCCGTGGTTTTTTTTTCTTTCTTCTTTATACATACATACTACTACATCTCTTTATCAACCAGTCTATATTAGCAGCAGACACAGTACAGTACGGTAGTTCACGGCTGTGGCTACCTCTGTGTCGGCACTCGGCAGTCCGTCCATAATTGTATACCACCTAACCGTGGTTTTTTTTTCTTTCTTCTTTATACATACATACTACGACATCTCTTTATCAACCAGTCTATATTAGCAGCAGACACAGTACAGTACGGTAGTTCACGGCTGTGGCTACCTCTGTGTCGGCACTCGGCAGTCCGTCCATAATTGTATACCACCTACCCGTGGTTTTTTTTTCTTTCTTCTTCATACATACATACTACGACATCTCTTTATCAACCAGTCTATATTAGCAGCAGACACAGTACAGTACGGTAGTTCACGGCTGTGGCTACCTCTGTGTCGGCACTCGGCAGTCCGTCCATAATTGTATACCACCTAACCGTGGTTTTTTTTTCTTTCTTCTTCATACATACATACTACGACATCTCTTTATCAACCAGTCTATATTAGCAGCAGACACAGTACAGTACGGTAGTTCACGGCTGTGGCTACCTCTGTGTCGGCACTCGGCAGTCCGTCCATAATTGTATACTAGTATCCATCCATCTCCATTGTTTACCTGAGGTGCCTTTTAGTTGTGCCTATTAAAATATGGAGAACAAAAATGTTGAGGTTCCAAAATTAGGGAAAGATCAAGATCCACTTCCACCTCGTGCTGAAGCTGCTGCCACTAGTCATGGCCGAGACGATGAAATGCCAGCAACGTCGTCTGCCAAGGCCGATGCCCAATGTCATAGTACAGAGCATGTCAAATCCAAAACACCAAATATCAGTAAAAAAAGGACTCCAAAACCTAAAATAAAATTGTCGGAGGAGAAGCGTAAACTTGCCAATATGCCATTTACCACACGGAGTGGCAAGGAACGGCTGAGGCCCTGGCCTATGTTCATGGCTAGTGGTTCAGCTTCACATGAGGATGGAAGCACTCAGCCTCTCGCTAGAAAAATGAAAAGACTCAAGCTGGCAAAAGCAGCACAGCAAAGAACTGTGCATTCTTCGAAATCCCAAATCCACAAGGAGAGTCCAATTGTGTCGGTTGCGATGCCTGACCTTCCCAACATTGGACGTGAAGAGCATGCGCCTTCCACCATTTGCACGCCCCCTGCAAGTGCTGGAAGGAGCACCCGCAGTCCAGTTCCTGATAGTCAGATTGAAGATGTCAGTGTTGAAGTACACCAGGATGAGGAGGATATGGGTGTTGCTGGCGCTGGGGAGGAAATTGACCAGGAGGATTCTGATGGTGAGGTGGTTTGTTTAAGTCAGGCACCCGGGGAGACACCTGTTGTCGGTGGGAGGAATATGGCCGTTGACATGCCAGGTGAAAATACCAAAAAAATCAGCTCTTCGGTGTGGAGGTATTTCAACAGAAATGCGGACAACAGGTGTCAAGCCGTGTGTTCCCTTTGTCAAGCTGTAATAAGTAGGGGTAAGGACGTTAACCACCTCGGAACATCCTCCCTTATACGTCACCTGCAGCGCATTCATAATAAGACAGTGACAAGTTCAAAAACTTTGGGTGACAGCGGAAGCAGTCCACTGACCAGTAAATCCCTTCCTCTTGTAACCAAGCTCACGCAAACCACCCCACCAACTCCCTCAGTGTCAATTTCCTCCTTCCCCAGGAATGCCAATAGTCCTGCAGGCCATGTCACTGGCAATTCTGACGATTCCTCTCCTGCCTGGGATTCCTCCGATGCATCCTTGCGTGTAACGCCTACTGCTGCTGGCGCTGCTGTTGTTGCTGCTGGGAGTCGATGGTCATCCCAGAGGGGAAGTCGTAAGCCCACTTGTACTACTTCCAGTAAGCAATTGACTGTTCAACAGTCCTTTGCGAGGAAGATGAAATATCACAGCAGTCATCCTGCTGCAAAGCGGATAACTGAGGCCTTGACAACTATGTTGGTGTTAGACGTGCGTCCGGTATCCGCCGTTAGTTCACAGGGAACTAGACAATTTATTGAGGCAGTGTGCCCCCGTTACCAAATACCATCTAGGTTCCACTTCTCTAGGCAGGCGATACCGAGAATGTACACGGACGTCAGAAAAAGACTCACCAGTGTCCTAAAAAATGCAGTTGTACCCAATGTCCACTTAACCACGGACATGTGGACAAGTGGAGCAGGGCAGGGTCAGGACTATATGACTGTGACAGCCCACTGGGTAGATGTATGGACTCCCGCCGCAAGAACAGCAGCGGCGGCACCAGTAGCAGCATCTCGCAAACGCCAACTCTTTCCTAGGCAGGCTACGCTTTGTATCACCGGTTTCCAGAATACGCACACAGCTGAAAACCTCTTACGGCAACTGAGGAAGATCATCGCGGAATGGCTTACCCCAATTGGACTCTCCTGTGGATTTGTGGCATCGGACAACGCCAGCAATATTGTGTGTGCATTAAATATGGGCAAATTCCAGCACGTCCCATGTTTTGCACATACCTTGAATTTGGTGGTGCAGAATTATTTAAAAAACGACAGGGGCGTGCAAGAGATGCTGTCGGTGGCCAGAAAAATTGCGGGACACTTTCGGCGTACAGGCACCACGTACAGAAGACTGGAGCACCACCAAAAACTACTGAACCTGCCCTGCCATCATCTGAAGCAAGAAGTGGTAACGAGGTGGAATTCAACCCTCTATATGCTTCAGAGGTTGGAGGAGCAGCAAAAGGCCATTCAAGCCTATACAATTGAGCACGATATAGGAGGTGGAATGCACCTGTCTCAAGCGCAGTGGAGAATGATTTCAACGTTGTGCAAGGTTCTGATGCCCTTTGAACTTGCCACACGTGAAGTCAGTTCAGACACTGCCAGCCTGAGTCAGGTCATTCCCCTCATCAGGCTTTTGCAGAAGAAGCTGGAGACATTGAAGGAGGAGCTAACACGGAGCGATTCCGCTAGGCATGTGGGACTTGTGGATGGAGCCCTTAATTCGCTTAACAAGGATTCACGGGTGGTCAATCTGTTGAAATCAGAGCACTACATTTTGGCCACCGTGCTCGATCCTAGATTTAAAGCCTACCTTGGATCTCTCTTTCCGGCAGACACAAGTCTGCTGGGGTTGAAAGACCTGCTGGTGAGAAAATTGTCAAGTCAAGCGGAACGCGACCTGTCAACATCTCCTCCTTCACATTCTCCCGCAACTGGGGGTGCGAGGAAAAGGCTCAGAATTCCGAGCCCACCCGCTGGCGGTGATGCAGGGCAGTCTGGAGCGACTGCTGATGCTGACATCTGGTCCGGACTGAAGGACCTGACAACGATTACGGACATGTCGTCTACTGTCACTGCATATGATTCTCTCACCATTGAAAGAATGGTGGAGGATTATATGAGTGACCGCATCCAAGTAGGCACGTCACACAGTCCATACTTATACTGGCAGGAAAAAGAGGCAATTTGGAGGCCATTGCACAAACTGGCTTTATTCTACCTAAGTTGCCCTCCCACAAGTGTGTACTCCGAAAGAGTGTTTAGTGCCGCCGCTCACCTTGTCAGCAATCGGCGTACGAGGTTACATCCAGAAAATGTGGAGAAGATGATGTTCATTAAAATGAATTATAATCAATTCCTCCGCGGAGACATTGACCAGCAGCAATTGCCTCCACAAAGTACACAGGGAGCTGAGATGGTGGATTCCAGTGGGGACGAATTGATAATCTGTGAGGAGGGGGATGTACACGGTGATATATCGGAGGGTGATGATGAGGTGGACATCTTGCCTCTGTAGAGCCAGTTTGTGCAAGGAGAGATTAATTGCTTCTTTTTTGGGGGGGGTCCAAACCAACCCGTCATATCAGTCACAGTCGTGTGGCAGACCCTGTCACTGAAATGATGGGTTGGTTAAAGTGTGCATGTCCTGTTTTGTTTATACAACATAAGGGTGGGTGGGAGGGCCCAAGGACAATTCCATCTTGCACCTCTTTTTTCTTTTATTTTTCTTTGCGTCATGTGCTGTTTGGGGAGGGTTTTTTGGAAGGGACATCCTGCGTGACACTGCAGTGCCACTCCTAAATGGGCCCGGTGTTTGTGTCGGCCACTAGGGTCGCTAATCTTACTCACACAGTCAGCTACCTCATTGCGCCTCTTTTTTTCTTTGCGTCATGTGCTGATTGGGGAGGGTTTTTTGGAAGGGACATCCTGCGTGACACTGCAGTGCCACTCCTAGATGGGCCAGGTGTTTGTGTCGGCCACTAGTGTCGCTTAGCTTAGTCATCCAGCGACCTTGGTGTAAATTTTAGGACTAAAAATAATATTGTGAGGTGTGAGGTATTCAGAATAGACTGAAAATGAGTGGAAATTATGGTTTTTGAGGTTAATAATAATATGGGATCAAAATGACCCCCAAATTCTATGATTTAAGCTGTTTTTTAGTGTTTTTTTAAAAAAACACCCGAATCCAAAACACACCCGAATCCGACAAAAAAAATTCGGTGAGGTTTTGCCAAAACGCGGTCGAACCCAAAACACGGCCGCGGAACCGAACCCAAAACCAAAACACAAAACCCGAAAAATTTCAGGCGCTCATCTCTAGATGTCACTGGGGATAATCATCCTGCCTAATTTTTTTGGTTCCACCCACAATTGATTTGGCCCTTCACAAATGAGGCCACTTCTAGAAAAAAAAATCCCGGACAGCTCTAAATTCCCAATGCTCCATTGACTATATTCATTACAGAAGATTTTCTAAAGTCAGCTTTAAACTACAAAATAAAGTACAAAGAGTACACAATAGCAAGAATAACTGTGTATCTGGAAACAGTCATAACAGCTTCAATATAACATTGAGATAGTGACTGCTATTATACTATCATAGTATACATAGATCATGAAAGGGTTTTGGTCAAAGAGCAACTATGATCAGTCACTTTATTTTCGGCACTAAATGTCATGTATTTGCAGAATAATGTACCCTCCATCCTATTCCATTGTGATTTCTTGAAAATGGGTAAAATGCTCCAAGCTGCATCCAACGGGCACATAATTCTCTGGTGGTATCTTGGAAGAATCCACAAATGTCTGCTCCAGTCTACATTAAAAAAAAAAAAAATACAAAAAAAGTTACTTTTTTTTCTTATTTCTTCCAATTAACAGCTAATTATATATTACCGATTATCCAGTTGTTGGTTTTTTTTGTCAAAAATAGAAAACAGATTTTTGTATAGCTGGCGCTGATCAAATGTTCGTTTAAACTGAGTACATGTAGTTCTCACTTGAGGGAGTTACTCATCTCCCTTGGATCAAACAAAGAGAAAAGGAAGATTTGAAAGCGCTGGTATTCAATTAAAAATATTTCCTTTTTATTTTAAATTAAACATGTATATATAGATATACAGTACAATATATCTCTTAAAAACCATGAACCTAAAATATATTTATAAAAATTAATTATACACTCACGGCATATGAATGAGGTAGTCTTGCATGAGTTTTTTTCACAGCTCTATATTTTGTATCTATGTATAAATAGAATTTATTAAAAATATCTAGTCTGTAGTTTATACACACGCAAGAAAAGCATTCCAGAATAAATGTATATTCACCAGGGACGTGCAGTGAACTAAATGGCTCAGGAGGCACTAGCTAGCACCAGAGACAGATTTAAATGCAATATATTTGCCAAAGGGTACATCTGGGCATTATACACAGGTGCAGCAGTATATACCCCTGGAAATTTTGTGAGTTTTGATCTGAGAGGTGCGGAAAAGATTGCAAGGTGAGGCACTGCCTCACCTGCCATAGACTTTTTACTGCAGAGTTTTGGCTATAAAAATGATTAGAATAATACAAAAAAGATATTTCAAACATATTCTTTATATTTTACATATACTTAATATAGTCAAAACTCTGGTGCAAACATTAGTATGACAGGAAAGGCACTGCCTCCCCCCACCGCACGTCACTGATATTCACATCATATAAATGAGGCACCTTTGCATGAGTCTCTTCACAGATCTACCATTTGTGTTTTTGTGTAAGAGAATTTAAAGACTAACAATCTCTAGATAAAATCTCTAGTCTGTAACTATGCGCGTGCAAATGAGTGTATAATTAATATCATAAATATATTTTAGGGTCATGGTTTTTAAGAGATATATAGCTATATACATGTTAATTTAAAATAAAAATAAAATATTTTTAAATGAATACCAGTGCTTTCAGACCTTCTTTTTCTCTTTTTTTTTTTGTCAATTTGGACAGAATGATTATTTTTTGTTATATTTTATTCAGTATTTTATTTTTGTAATATATTTTATCTAGTTTAGTGGACATCTTATTGTCTTATTGATTGCATGATACTGATCATTATGTTATGGAAATAACCTAAAATTATACCATAATTTCGCTATCTATATTTGGCCAACCTGCAAACTGAGGTAACCTCTCTTGCATCCAGACAGTCGTAAGGTCTATGCATGCATTTGCCTGTTGCACATGATTAAAAGATACCAGCTATTTATATATTTTTATACTACTTTACAAAACTTTCTTTCCATATTATTATACCTCCCGTTTGAGTAGAAGATGAGTGAGAGTTGAGTAGACAAACATTTTGTACATAGGCAATGCAGTACATAATATTCTATTCTTGGTGGTATCACAAGACATTCCAAGATGTAAACATCAGGACCACAAAGTGTCCCTCACTTCTAGGATTTCATGATTAACCCTGATATAATGGGGGTCATTCAGAGCTGATCGCTGGGCTGCTAATTTTGCTGTCCTGCGTTCAGAGAGTCACCGCCTCCAGGGGGAGTGTATATTCGCTGTGTGGGATACTATGTGTATGCCGAGCTGCTAAAATCCACTTTGTGCAGTCTCTGCGCAGCCCAGGACTTATTCCTCCAGTGCGATCACATCAGGCTGATCGGGGCCGGAGCTGACGTCACACACACTCCCTGAAAACACTTGGGCACGCCTGCGTTTTTCCAAACACTCCCAGTAAATGATCAGTAGCCACCCACAAATGGCTTCCTCCTGTCAATCACCTTGTGAACGCCCGTGTGAATATAAATTTTGTATCATCCCATTGCTGACCGGCAATGCCCGTTGTTGTACGACACGCATGCGCATTGCGGTGCATACGCATGCGCATTTAGTACCTGATCGCCCACTGTGCGAAAACACACAGTAGCAATCAGATCTGAATGACCCCCAAAGTTGTACACAATACTACTCTATAATGACAGCTAAAACAAGTATTCTTCTGATATTAAGATGCAGGCTCTTAAATTGCATGTCATGGTCTGTCCAACTTGGGCAAAACCATGTTGCACTTCAGGAGGAGCAGATGTAACAAAAAAATCTATTGTCACTGCACACCCCATAAAAATGTTTGTAATTACTGAAGGATTAAGAGATTTTAATATAATATTCACACAAAAGTTATCTTGAGCCAGGAGAGCTAGCCATTTTAGGACAGTCTCACTTTCCTTTGTTTGAATTCAGTTCAGAACAAAGGGCCTTACTCAGACCCTGGGGGAAATGTAATAGGGTGTGAGAATCAGGAAGTAAAATATTTTATGAGAGATCTTCTGTTTTTTTAAAGTGGCAATCATTTATATGGCAAAATCAACCTGGTTTTGCCATGTAAATGATTGCCACTTCAAAAAAATGGAGAACTCTCACAAAATCTTTAATTTCCCAATTCTCACACCCTATTACACCCGTCTCCCAGATGATTTTTGTCCGTATGTGAATGCGCAGTGGCTTCATAATGCGATGGCATCCCAGAAGGATGCCATCGCATTATGATTGACAGGAAGTAGGCATTCGGCAGCGGCGATGCAGCATTGAGGGGGAGTGGAGCTGGAAACGCAGGCATGTCATGGCCATTTTAGGGGCTGGACGATGACGTTGCCTGCATTTCCTGTGATCAGAAACATGGCGACCGTGTGTCGGCCTATGCAGCCAGGCTGCATAGGCAGGTGTCAACCTGCCACACATGCAGGATGGCCTTGCCCTGTGCTGGGCAGCCCTATCATGTGATTTTAATGGTCACAGTTTTTGCTATAATCCCCAAAGTGCACAGTATGCAATTATGAATTCCACATTGCATCCATTGACATTGCTAGTTTTCCTGCATGCCACATAGAGTCCACAGGGAAACTTATGATGTTGGCAATTATGTATAAGGCTTATATATAGTATGCAAATAAAAAGATCAGGACAATGCTCAGCGGCATATCACAACTGAATTCCCTTCTTTGACCATTTATTGCATGGACAAAACTTCTAAGTTGTTTAAACTAAGGAACTAGAAGCCAATATCTCATGCAAATCCACAAATAAGGCAATTTATTGTATATCTCAAAAGCCACAAATATTGCATCTCTCATACCCTTAATATTTTCCTAATGAGGAGAAATAAGGAGAAATCTACAATTTACAGATGTGTTCTCATGCACCTAGTGTTTTTGTATCAAATGGAGAAAAATAAGCATCATGCGACTTAAGGTGGGCTACACTGGCAGATAAAAGGAGGAAGGTGGCAAAATAGGAGGGTGGCAAAATAAAAACAGGGGTGTTGAAAAGGAATAATAGGGGAGTAGATAAATATCTTGCACTCCAAAATAATGGCAAGGAGGTAAAGAAAAGGACAAAATATATACAAATCGGGGAAAGAGTCTAGAATAATTTGAGGTAATATAAAAAGACTAATCATAAACACATGGGGTAATGGGCAGCAGAGGTCATGAGAGGGAGGCAGAGGATACTGTTAGTGTGCTTGGGGGGTAAAGATGGCCATCAGTAGGTCAACCATTGATGGTACAATTGGTGGTTACCCTCAATGGTATGAAACCATTGATGGGAAACCATCAAAGTTTTTGCCCATCTATGGTCATCCCTGTCCTATTTCTCAATGGGTCAATCAGTGGTGAGGGCTTAGTTTTGTGGGTGACATCAAGGGAGCAAAGTTTGGTGTCCTGGTGCCAGGGAGGAAAAAAAAACATTGCTGGGCCATATGCCATCAATAGGGGAAAACCAACAATGCAATACACTCTCATTTAACATAATTAGTCATTCAGACTCAAATGGGGGAATATAAGCCTGCACATATATTGTAAACTGCTTTTATTTGGACTATATATAAGTTTTACTTTGCATTGTACTTATTACCTGGTCTGTCCACCTTTTTACTGTAATCTGTTTTCATTGTGTTTTGCAATTTGCAGCTTTTTTTGTACTTTTTTTGCACTGACTGTGAAGCCACACCTCCAGTCACAATCTTATCTCTTCTCAGCCAGGTACAGTATGACAAGAGGAAGGAGCAGAAGCCAAGGGGAGGGAGTTGCTGCTTGAGATTTCCATCTGAGACTGTCTCTGACTAGGTTGCAGAGATACAAATTTGTTTCCCCAGTTGCATTTAGAGAGTCTGCTTGGGTCTAACACTGAATAAGGCCCTGAGGAACTTGTACACAATCCCAGGCAACAAATAACCACAATGTCTGCTATATGACTTACTACTTACATATGAAATACCAAAAAGACTGAAATCCATCATACCTGCAAATAAAAATACAACAGAAAAATCATTATTTATCTTTAACCTACTGCCATTGCAAGTTTAATTGTTTTTGAAACATTATTCAATTAAGTGCTCTGCAAGTTCTTCAGAAAGTTGCATTGTCTAATCATTGTAGAGACACTGTTACCTGCAGAGGAACTCACTTGGTCTGATGCAAAGTGTTGCCCATAATTGCTCCCGTATTGTGTGCATGGAGCTAAGGGCTTGACTTGCGTCAGACTTTATGTGGCTTTATCTTTTTGCAAGAATTCTCGGCAGCCAGATTAATCACCATATGCTAATATAAGATTCTGTACAAGTAAAGCAGGAATTTGTGGATCTTCAAGTGGAAAGGTGTGGCACTGACTGATTTTATACAAACTTCTGCAACCATCATCATTAGTACGGGCAGTTATACCAGCCCAATGCTAGGCGCAAAGGATCCGTCTGAAACGGTCTTCCTTTCCCCATACACTCAACTTTAGTTACACACTCATGACACTCACACAAGACAGACCTCTTGCGTGTTCCTGCCCAGTTTCACTTTCAACCCATTTCTCGCAAATCAGGATCCAGCAGATGGTAAGTATGCAAGACATGTGTAAATCTGCCTTTGTGCCTACGCCATGTATGCTAAAAAAGAGAGCTGTCCATACAACTCAGAATCAGGCTCTAAATGCACATTTTTTTCCCCATGTGCACTGTACACAGGCCTGGGTAATTGGGTGAAGGACAGATCTGGGGAGACATGCCGCCTCAAAAAAAATTGTTGAAAAAAATAGAATGTCTTGGCACCTCTGTTTGTACCACCCTTATAATATACTTGGTTTTATATTCATCATCATGATCAGTGTGCACTTGTACTAGCCATATACTTGGTGAAAAATATACATCAAAACACATTTGTATTTATGTTTGGTGCCAACTCTGCATAGCCTGCACATTCCATTGACAGGCCCTCACTTAACAATGTCTGCATGAGAATGCTCCATTACATACTTGAGTACACTTGGTACTGGAGCATGTGCAGTTTGACAAACACACAAATGGACTTATGTTGAGCTCTACTTTATCCCCACAGTCTGTATCCCACCTGTTTTTAAATGCTACTATTGATCAGCAAACAGTGAAATAAAACAAATTTAATTAGTCACAATTAACTGTTACTGTGCTGAAACACCTACTGTAACTAATGTACATTTTTATATTTTACACTCAGAAGCCTCACCTTTGACCCACATCAGTTTCTTAGAAAATTTATCAGAAGAATATGCTACTTACCAATAATAGATTTATCAACTTGATTCCAAGCAGCAGTATTGTCACCAAGCCAGTGTCCTACCCACTGTCCAGAAGATGGATATGTAGAGCGAGAGATAATTATTCCACGTTCTCCTGTAACATTTCGCAGAGCACTATAAAATAATGTGTTTTAGTCAACACCTGTACTTAGTGGAATGTAGTCCTAGTGGAATGTTTACATACTGAATACAGGACTGCCAGTGAATTTGGCATCAATTCTGTTTAGTGAACTTTCTCAATGAATGAATGGTCCCAGGGACATCTTAATGTATAGGTACAAGTCTAAGGGCCTTCAAGCAGGGTTGTGCTGGTTCAGAGGGCATCTGCCTCCTGAGCTGGTGTCTCCAGAGCTTCTTAAGAGGGAACTAGAGAATGCTGCCTGGCAGCTCTGATTGTAAATTACACCCAATCAGAGCAGCCAGACAGCATTTTCTACCTGCCTCCATGGTTGCAGCAAGTCACGGAATGGCTGTCAGCTTGCTGATTGGTGGATGGCTAAAGCTATCCACCAATCAGAGTACTGACAGCCATTCACTGTATTAAAGCATGTGAAGTAATGATGGTGGACAGCAGGAGGGTTATGTTTTTTTCATGTATTTATTCCCATGAATGGGTGGGTAGGGGCCGCAGTTCATTGCTTTGCCTAGGGCCTTAAGTGTTGTTAAGACGGCCCTGAATGGTCCCTGTATCACAGCAAAAATAAATAAATTGATAAGCCCCCTTACTAGCATTCAATGTAAGCATGCCAATGGAGTCACAGAGCTAGTTACTAGTTAAATTGCTGTGTCATGCAGGTACATTACTGGGTTTCTGTGCTGTAATGAGAGCACATTCATGGCTAGTGTTCTTACTTCCTAAGAACACACCAATAGCCTACATAATGAGTCATAAAGCTGTTGCCTCTACTACCCAGAAGAGCTGAGGGGGTGGTGGTACTATTTACTTGAGCATGGAATTGTTTAAGGGCTTCTAAGGTACCCGCGCAAGCTGTGCAGGGAGAAAAATGCCCTCTTCTTGGTGTTCAAACAGTAGTAGTTTCAATTCTCTTTTTCTCCAGATCAGTGTGATCATGCCCCCATGATATTTTCATTCCTCTCCTATCAACCAGGCCTGTCATTGGTCTCTACAGTTCTGTACCTACCTATTGGCGGAATGTAGCAGAATCAAAGTTAATAGCCTTCAACAGTATGTACTCTAATCCCATACCCTCAATGAAGTAGTGCAATTGAAATAGCACTTAATCTAATGTTACTTTGGAAGGGCGTGTTCTTGGCTCCATTTAGAGCTGTGTGGTGTCAGGCTGCTTTTTACCTACTCCAGTTCTAGATCTTTAACAAAAATCTCTTGATATACTCCAAATACACTGAGTCACTGATAATTTAGACATACTGTAGGTGTTTAGTAAACTATGTAAAAAATAAAATTAATAAGCAACAAGCTGCTGGACACCATAGTGTTAAACAGTTTGTTTACAACTTCAACATGAAAAAATGGCTTGCAGTTCTAGACAATTGCCCATTTTTTTTTAAAAACAGACAACCGTTTGTCTTAATTAAATTTAAGTACACACATTGTAAACAGAAGTTTAAACAATCTAAACAAAAAAACTGACTCAAATGTTGGTTTAGCGTGAGACCATCCATACAAATTGTGGACATCATAATGGTTAACTGTTTCTCCATTGGGCAGATGTTGTGGACTTTCCATACATATGGTCTTGTGTGATAATCCCATATGTCTTGACTCCAAAGCTAAAAAAATAAATATATATTCCTTAAATAATGTAGAATTTACAGAATGTATCACTACAATAGCCACACGTCCTCCTTCTCAATTTTTAGAAAAAGAAACTGTTTGGTCCCCTTAGAATACCAGTTTTGTCTCTTGAACGCTATAATTTTCCAATAAAACTTAGCAGGAAAGAGCTGTTCATCAGGGTATTTCTGAAACTTCTTGTGATGAATAATGAATTGTTGTTACCTGGCATATATTCAGGATTATTCAAGGTCTCATTTCTGCAACCATTTACAGATCCATGAACAAAGCTGGAAGGCTCATTCATATCCTGATATATACAAGAATGAGAAACAACAAATTAACATATTTTATACATGACAACAAATTGTTTTCAAGTAAAAATGTTCCTGTACCACTTAAGGGCAGTACACAAGGGGAGAGATGTGTGCTGAGCAATCTATCACAGACCGCTCAGCAAACATCTCTCCCCCACTCAGCACACAGTACGATATGTGCTGAGCAAGGGGGGCGGGGGGCACTCATTTCACCCAGCGGGTGAATTGAGCAATGTGCTAGGCAAATCTAGCACTGCCTATAGAGACGCGCAGGGCCGTGCATCGCTAACGCTATGGGCATACACACGGAGAGATTTGTGCTTAACTTCTAAGCAATCTAGTAGATTGCTTAGATTTTAAGCATGAATCTCTCTGTGTGTGCCCCCCTTTACAGTATGTCTCCTAACCTCAGAGATTGAATAGATTACCATAATGGGAACAAATCTATATGCAACATGAGAGCCTACAATCAGCTTGTTAAAAGGTCAACTATTTTGCATGAGATAAGCATACAAGGATGTCAGTGTATTTGCAGATCAGGTGATTTCCCAGGTACAGTACGTTGGTAAATAACCATCAACAACTGACAGATGTTGCTGAGGGTTAGCATTCATTTTCAGCCTGATATGTGGCCATTTGTTTCAAACTGTCCAACCTAATTGCCTAAATTGCTGTGCAAATATACTAAAGAGAATGAAAATATTTTAACTAAACAGTTACTATATTCTCTTTAAACTTTTGCAGCTTAAGGGCCTGATTGAGCATTGTGAGTAAAGTAGCCTCTAATGCATCAGCACTACCCTTGGTGTAAAAGATCCATCAGATAGACCTCTGCATACATTCACCTCTGAATATCCTGCAATTCCATCTACTGTACAGTCCCACAATGCACCCATGTCCAGTTATCCTATGTGTGAGTGCCCAGTTGCTGCCCAGTTACAATCACTTGTATTACTGTGATTCACTATGCAGGCCTAATAAATGCACAGTTTGGTAAAAACATGGTATCAATCTGCAGATGGAATTGCAAACAACTTCGGATAAGGCCCAAAGAACTAAACATTTAGTTAGAGTATACCATGACTTAAGCTGTCTATGATTCTTGATGGAATATGTATACTATATGCTTATCTTTCACTGTCATAGACTTAAGTCTTCTTTCCTAAATATGGATAAATAATGAATTCATACTATTAATAGGTCTTGTTTTAAGTATTACCAAAAGTGAGACTAACCAACTGTTTCTAATGTGTAAAAATTGAGTATTTAAATGTTTTTATATTGTACTGTATTGTACTGGATGTTTAGTATTAAAGTGATATTTTACATGTTAAGGTTGTTTTGTTGTTCTCTATATTTACAACTAAGCCATTTAAACAATTGCTTATTACTGTAGCACAGATAATTTTAGATATGAGATTTGTATTTATTGGAAACAATAGGTATGGTTTCCTTTTAACCCGCAGATTATTTTTATTGGAGGTTTATTAAAATATTTTTTTGATATTGACTAATATAAATAAAAATTATATTTCACAAGCCCCTAATTGTAATACTATCCCAGGGAATAAATATTTCAAAATAAAAATAGAGGGTAACATAAGACATAAAACACATTTACAGTGAGTTTATTTGTAAAGATTGGCAGAATTATTATAAAGAAACAACTAGCAATAATAAAATAGGTGTAGAATGTTGATTATGTTACTCTTTAATACTTTTTTATATGCAAATTCTGTATCCTCCATTTCAGATATACTTTTAATCATGAAAGCCCTGGCTGGGGCACATAAAATGTGAGGATGAATTTGCTAAAACAATGGTCTTTCATTGCTATTATAATAACATTTTCCTGAAATGTTTTCTGAGAATGTTTTCATCTGAGTATTACAGTACATCTTAAGTCTCATACTCCCTTGGAATATTGCACTAATTATAGGAAATCATACAACTATGAGGGTGTTATGATTTATGATATAGAATGCTCAATATGGTGACTTTATTACAGAAATTAACATATCTGCAAATCTGAGTACTGTCACTGCTTTATCCAGTTAAAAGGAAACAGACAATAACATAAAAATAAGTATTACAGTCAATAACTCCATAAAGCATGTCAACTATCAGTTTCATGTAATGTACCATATTGTTTAATTGCTACTAGATTATAAATGAGTAGGTTTACTTACTATCCAGATCCCATCAAACCTAATATATTTCTGGCGGAATTCTTCTATTTCACGGTGCCACCATTTGGCTGTCTTTTCCATAAAAAAGTCAGGGAAGGCAGCATAAGCTCTGTAAAGCTATAATAATAATAATAATAATAATAATAATAATAATAATAAGAATAAGAATAAGAATTCGAATAATAATTCAGTAATATAAATTTCAATATTGCCTGCAAATATATTCAGTCAAGTAAAGTGTATATCCAAATTATAAAATGCTAAGAAATATGTTTGCGCTACACAAAATAGGGGTGAAAATTAATATTGATACTATTTAAAATACATGCAATCTATTTCATTTTATTACCCTTTATGCTAATTGACTATTCTTTTCCAATTCTTTTAAGGGATCTCATTATTGCCACAGTATGCACTGTGTAATTTTTTTAAACCCAAGAAATAGAAATTCTGGTTTAGAATTAATTTCTAATTTAGCAGTTATTTATTTTACCACTTAAAGGGCCTGATGCAAGGTTGATCGGAAAAGCAGAATCGTCCTCTAATTGGCAAAACTATGTGCAGTGTTGGTGGGGCGGATATAACATGTGCAGAGAGAGTTACATTTGGGTGGGGGGTGTTCAAACTGAAATATAAATTGCAGTGTAAAAATAAAGCCACCAGTATTTACCCTGCACAGAAACAATATAACCCACCCAAATCTAAATCTCTCTGCACATGTTATCTCTGATACCACCTCCCCAGCAGTGCATATGGTGTTGCCCTTTAGATTAAGATTTTGCTTTTGCAAGCAATCTTGAATTAGGCTCAAAATCCATTGTATAAAGCATCTGATAATCTGGCTAAATCTATCTCCTAATGTACAGTTTTATCTTGGGGGGGGGGGTATTCAATTAAGTGCCGTTTTTTTTTGACTGGTCAAAAAAAGGCACTAATTTGACACAGCGTAATCATTTGCAGGCATTTTCGCCCATGTATTAATCTATTTTCACCCATGCCATTTCACTTTTTTTTTGTCTAATCAGCACAAATTCAGCAAAACACGTGCATCAGTGGCAAATTCTCCAGTAGAAAAAACGGCACGGGCATTAAATAGGTCGAATGTAACTTTGACCTAAAAATGGGTTAAAAGTGCAGTTTATTCAACTGGTTGAAAAAATGGCACTAATTGAATACCCCCCATAATAGTCTCTAACTTTGAATTACAAGACGGAATATTTTACCACTGTCATTACTAAGTGTAGCAGTCATTACCAAAAAATAAAAACTTGATCACATACAGTTTTATGCAACTATCTACATGACCCAATGTCTCTGAATGCAACGCATGCTAATTTCCAGCTATTTAGGCTTCCTTATTGGTAAACAGAGCGTGGATAGAATAACTTGGATGACAATTGAATGCTATTTATTGTGTGATTTACCTAAACATTATCACATAAGTAAAATATAATTACCTGAACTTGTGTTTCCCAGTCTAAAGAATTGTCAACAGTGACGTTGGGCAAATCTGGCCAGACCTTAACAGAACAAAAAATTATGAAATGTGAACATATTATTAATATTAAGCATATCAATTCAGACTCAGATTTGAGAAAAAAAAGTAGAATTTATCAGGGGTTATAATGAAAAGGTACCATAAAATATGTATAATCTGATTTATTTTTGTCTAATCCCAACTTGGATACAATTCCAAACACTAGTTAAAAACAAAGACGTGTTTAAGAGATGCAATTAGTTGTTCTTCTAAGTACTCCATTGAGAATGGAAGTTTACAGCATGATGATCACTTGCCAATGTCTAAGAATGACAGTGGCTGAGAAGTGGCCTATTGCTTGAACAATGTAAATGTCATGATATTTGAAGGGAAAAGGGGGAGGGGGAGACTTGAGCACAGGTGTATCAATTAGGGTGTGAATCAATTGCTAAGAATATATTGTTCCACAGTGTAATATAAGTAGCATTGTTTTATCCAGTGTAATTCCACTTAGAAATGTCTCGGGTAGAGGTGCTCCCCTGAGAGTACAGTGAACGTATATACAAGATAGGCAGAAGAAACTCTCTTTTTTTGGGGCACTCTTATAGTTATAAAATGTAACTTTTATTACTGTACTTTAAAAATAATAAGTACTGTAATCACATACAGATAGACAAACATCACATATAACATATAGTTGTATATAATAGCAGAGATAATATTTATTATTTATTTAATAACAGTTTGTTATATAGCGCAGCATATTCCATTGCGCTTTACAATTAGAACAGTAATAGAATAAAACTTGTTAAAAACAGACAAACATAGAGGTAGGAAGGCCCTGCTCGCAAGCTTACAATCTATAGGGAAATAGACATTGATACACAAGGATAGATGCTACCTATTGCATAATGGTCCTCAAGATTGCTAGGTTCTTAATGGGTTGTATGATATGATCACCCCGCAATGTTGACCAAGTGTCAGGAGGGTGTGAGAGTAAAGAAAGACAAGATATGTGATGTTATGTGTACTGTACAGAAAGGATTTAATTGGATAGGGAAGCATTGAAGGTTATGTGGGTAGACCTGGAATTTGGTAGGTTTGTCTGAAGAGGTGAGTTTTCAGGGAACGTTTAAATGTTTGGAGACTAGAGGCGAGTCTTACTGTGCGTGGGAGGGCATTCCACAGAGTGGGTGAAGCCAGGATAAAGTCCTGTAATTTTGAGTGTGGACAAGTAATACGTGTGGATGAGAGACGCAGATCTTGTGCAGAGCGGAGAGGTCAGGTAGGGAGATATTTTGAGATGAGTGAAGAGATGTATGTTGGTGCAGTTTGGTTAGTAGCCTTGTATGTCAGTAGAAGTATTTTATATTTAATATGTTAGAATACTGGTAACCAATGGAGGGACTGATAGAGCAGATCTGCAGACGATGAAGATCTAGCTAGGAAAATTAGCCTCGCAGCTGCATTCAAAATGGATTGTAGTGGTGAGAGCCTATGTTTGGGAAGACCAGTCAGGAGGCTATTACAATAATCAATGCGGGAGATAATGAGAGCATGGATTAGAGTTTTTGCTATGTCTTGTGTAAGATATGGTCGTATTCTGGATATGTTTCTTAGATGTATGTAACACGATCTTGAGGCAGATTGAATGTGGGGAACAAAGGGTAGTTCAGAGTCAAGAATGACACCTAGGCAGCGAGGTGTGGGGCAGGGATGATTGCTGAGTTATTAACAGTGATAGAGATATCAGATATAATGAATTCTCTTGCTGTAATAAATGCTTCAAAGAGACAATGGGCCTAATTCAGACCTGATCACTGCTGTGCATTTATGAATAGCATTTATAGAGGAGCAATTGACAATACTTTATTGGAGACAATGTTATTGGCCTAGGCATTTTATAATTATGCATACCTTTCCCCACACTATGCCACTCCCATCTGCCCATTTGATAAACACATCATCTTGAACACCTCTATCAATAGCTGGATAGGGATTGGTTTCATTTCCTGCAATGGCTGGATCCTAAAGGTAACACAAGCATAATTAGAATTTTAGTATAACATTTTAGATAAAACATCAAATTTATTTACAGTATATTGTCAATACACAAGTATATGTATTATCAATGTTGAATGATTGGAATGTAAATTTAGGTTTTAAAATGTTTCAATAAAGTTGTAATGAATAAATGCTGCAACACAATTGTGACAAAAGTGAATTAGATTGTGGTTATATCAATTTATGCATTAAGAGCTGCTATACATTATTCTGTGTGATATTATATATTCCTGTTTCATACGAAAAAGAACCACAATATATAATATATAAAAGATATCATTAAACAATAAATATACAGTAATTGGTGTTTCTGCAAGTGATATCAGTGAGAGAGTGACAAGCATTTTATATGCCTAGCACCTGGGATCTTTTTAAGTGCAGATTTTTTTTTGTTTGGTAATGTATTGCAGTAATACATATCCTTACTTCATTGGAGGGGAGGATAAATTGCATTGCCAGCATGCAGCCAGTTTCTCATGCTGGACCATCTCATTCTGCATGCTTCCACGTGGACAATATGGGTTGTAAATCATGAGAATTATCTACAAGATCATAACTTCCATAAACCATAGGCTTGGTAAAGTTACAGCATATACATTAATTGATCTGTGGTCTCAGATTTAATGATGAAGTCTGTGAGATGAAACGCGTTGGATTACCCTTATTGACCTCTGATTGACATAACATACATATCTTACTTGTCTTGAAAAATATTGATGACACAGCATTTTCAAAAGTGATTTTTTTTGTATGAGTTTTTGAAGATATGTTCTTTTTATACACCTCAAACATAGGGGCAGATGTATTAACCTGGAGAAGGCATAAGGAATTGATAAACCAGTGATATGTGCAAGGTGATAACACAGCAGCCAATCAGCTCCTAACTGTTAATGTACATATTGGAGCTAATTGGCTGGTTCGTTTATCACCTTGCACATATCACTGGTTTATCACTTCCTTATGCCTTCTCCAGGTTAATACATCTGCCCCATAATATTTTTATGCCTTGTGTACATTTCTTTTTTTTAATCTCACTTTTTATCTTCTTGTTGTTAAAAATAAATTGTATATATTTTTATATACATTGGGTATTTGGTCTTTTGCTAGCCAGAGTATTGTTATATGACACCAGTGGTCGCTTATACCGCCTGTTTTATATTAATTGCTACAGAATTTCAAGTATTTCCATGCGTATTACTTTAATTTTGAAGGACTTCCTGGTAAACTAATTAGACTTTTACAACAGGACATGCTCCGCCCGCCGCTGCCAATCATTATCGGCCGGCACCTCCGGGTGTGCTTTCCTTGGATTGATGGGGTCAAAAGGCTGGTGCTGAGGAGAATAATCCGCCTCCTTCTCTGCCCCATCCCGCCTCTGATGCCACCCTGCTCAGTGCTGTAAATGCTGGGACGACAGGCCAGCGCTAGGAGTGTCTTACCCCCACAGTATTTTTTTCCACATTGTAAGTCTTAAGGTATGTGTACCGAGTTTGGTGAAAATTGCTCCAGGCATTCCAGAGATATGCTGGAACATATATACACACATACATCCATTTAATATACATAGATGAATATATTAATTTAGTGATAGTCAATTAAAAAATGGTGAATACAGATATTAGAATAATGGAGTCATAATCATAATACAGATCTGACATTAAATATGTAATATTATCTCTTGATTGCATTCTCTATCTTTCCTTCTCCCCATTCTCTATTTATATTTATACCTATCACTCACCAAAAGTATAATAAATTTCATTCCTTCTGATCTTATTCTGTCAACCAGATCTGGTAATCCTGAGAAGTCAGCACCAAGTGTAAAGGCCATTTGACGCTCCATGTAATCAACATCAGCATATTGCACATCCTGTGAAGTAATTAAATTGCTTAGACATTTTATCTAGATAGATAGATAGATAGATAGATAGATAGATAGATAGATAGATAGATAGATAGAAAGTACAAAGAGCACATTGGTAAGATACAGTTTGCAAACCCTTTAGAATTATCTGCATCAGATGTTCTCAAGGTTTTAATTAACATTTACTATATAGTTAACATAATGCCTTCCCAATGAGAACAAACACAGCAGTAAAATAAGATAGACTGAGAGGTAATAGGCCCTGCTCACAATATATCAATCTCTATGAAAATAGTTTATTAAGCATATGGTTAATTTCCACATGTCAGGAATCTGCATTCTCCATCGCATTACTTACTGTGGAACTACAGGTTCCAGCAGTTCAGTTCCAGTTTTCAGTCTACTGCAGCCTGCAGTACACAGTGCTTCAGCTAACTCACAGCTGATCTGAACACCTAATCCAGCGGGGTGTGTTCTCACAGAGATGCAACATCCAATCATCACAGACCAAGGGGTATAAACTCCAGTTCCTGGCTCAGTCTCATTGCCTTGGACAACGTGTCACATCCTTTGAACAGGTGTCTCCTGTCTTCAGTCCTCTGTCTGCAGAGATTTTCCAGTGTATTGGAACTGTGGAACTACAGGTTCCAGCAGTTCCATTCCAGTTCCAGTCTGCAATCCCCTGTTTCCAGCGATCTCCTATTTCTGGCATTTCCAAGTTGTTTCCCTGTTTCAGTGTTCCTGTGGAACTACAAACTCCAGCCACAGCCTGACACAGTTCATCAGCAGTAAGAGACTCTCCTCAGGTGTTATTCATTGCCTAACTTGTGCACCTTATTATCAGCATTCCATTCTGTGCATTGCATCCAGCACTTAACAAGCATGCTGAGTTAGGACTGTCTCCTGCCCGGGCCTTGCTTGGCTAAAGAACTTTTATGTTACAGAGACTGTGTACTTTTACAAGTATTACCGGAGTTCTGTTTTCCAAACTATTTGCATTTATCAAGTTATTTCACGTTTGTGTTACCAGTGACTTTATTTGCTTTAGACCTTCTGCCATCAACTTGTCACCAATATATATTTGTGTTGCCAGAGACTTTTTATCCTCACCTTGGATTCAGTTACCGTTTATCATTTCAGTTCTGCTACTACCAATGCTACGTACCATTTATTATTATATCATTGTTCTGTGACCTTTGTGTTTATTAAACATTAGCGCATATTCGCAGGACTTTATTCAGTCTCCACGCTTCATACGTCATTCCAACACTGACCCACTAGTGCCCCCTCCCGGAACAGACAAAATCAGAATCCTGACACCACATTTTGGTCAATCCAGATTGCAATGTTAAAACATGTTTGGCAGGCAAAGATTTGGGTAAGGAAAATACATGTAAGTTTTGTGCAAACTGTATAGAGGGGTGATGTTCACATTTAATAGCATTCAGAGATTATGGGGGAAATTGAATTATCCATGAGTAGTTGTCATAGTAAAAAAAATTCCATTATTTTGTTTGGGATTACCCCCCAATTTTTTTTCAAGGCTGTTTTCACGTGAAAACACACAGAATCAGAATTAATTCCTGGATCCATGTGTTTTCTTGATCGTGGCCATGATCAGGGATTTTGTTTCTCTCGGGCAGGTGAAACAAAATCCCCAATAGTGGCAGCTATCAAGTACAATTGTGACTTACCATCCCCCAAGGGAACAATTAGCTGCTGTAATTTACCGCTACTAATTGAATTCCCCTCTAAGAGGATCATTTGATAAACTTGAGGTGAGGTGAGCTTTGAGAAAAAGCTTGAAAGTTCAGAGGCTAAAGGAAAGCTGTGTTACAGTTTACATGGTAATGTAATATGCAAAGTGGGTGCAGGCCAAAACCAGTCTTGTAACTGGAAATGGGATCCTCTAATCAGAGCTGGCGCTAGCCGCTCAGCAAAGGGATGTAGTGCAGGGAGGCGCCAAACTGAAGAGGCGCTCAGCCTCTCCCTGCTCTGCATCCCTGCTGCTGCCGCTGCGCCTGTCACCCTGGATGACAGGTAGCGGCCCTGGCAGATTGCAGCGCGGCGGCTCCCCCTCCTCCCCAGAAAGTGTGCATGCAGTGTGTGCCTGTGTGGCCTCAGCCTACACACAGCGCCGCTGCCATTCCCGAGCTGCCTAGAGGGTTGGGGCGTGGCCTAATTGCGGGAGCCATGGCCACGCCCCTTCAGGGGAAAAATCGTTGTAAAAAAAGTCTAAGCTGTACAGAGCAGGGTAGGTGTAGTCCCTGAGCCCCCAGCACTCAGCCCCTGAGCCCCTCAGCCAGGGTCAATTCGAGGGGGGAGTGTGATCACTGTGATCACAATCCCCCCCACCCACCCATACAGGAACAATAACAATAGCAGCAGCCTCTTTGCCCCACTGCAGCACAGCATACTGCAGCATGTGCTGTGCTGTCAACATGAGAGCTGCTGCTGCCCAGTAAGGTGGGAGGGGGTTGGGAGTGCAGGAGACCAGGGCCCCTCCATCAGTCCCAGGCCCGGGTAATTAGTTCCTGCTCCCGCACCCTCTCGGGGTCACTGACAACATCCTACAGAGCCACTGGAGTAACGGAGCCTGCGAGAAACCGGAGAAGAAGGGAGAGGATCAGCAGCGCCCGAGCCGGGACCTCCTGCAGGTACCGGGGCCGCACTGTGGAGGGAATGAAGGCTGTACCTGGCATGGGGGTAATTCAGAGATGAACACAGATCGCTGCATATGCAGCCGGATCTGCGTTCACCTCTGCACATGCTCAAGGCCGACCAGCCGGACACTGCTGTGCAGTGTAATGTGACTGACGGACACTACTGTGCTGTGTAATGTGACTAACGGACACTACTGTGCAGTGTAATGTGACTAACGGACACTACTGTGCGGTGTAATGTGACTAACGGACGCTACTATGCGGTGTAATGTGACTAACGGACACTACTGTGCGGTGTAATGTGAATAACGGACACTACTGTGCAATGTAATGTGACTGACAGACACTACTGTGCAGTGTAATGTGACTAACAGACACTACTGTGCGGTGTAATGTGAGTAACGGACACTACTGTGCGGTGTAATGTGACTAGCGAACACTACTTTGCAGTGTAATGTGAATTGGTACTATTCTGTGGCCCATATATTTTTGTCTCTTCCCCCTGCCGGGGGAAGTGGCATGTGTAAAAGGGTGCTCTACCTGGCGCAAAGTGTAAGAGGGAACTCAACCTGGCTCAGTGTGTAAAAGGGTGCTCTATCTGGAATAATGTGTGACTGGCTCTACCTGGTGCAATATGTAAAAGGGGGCTGTATCTGGCGTAATGTATATAAGGGGCACTACCTGGCGTAATGTATGTAAGTGGTACTATTGTGTGGTGTAATTTTGAATAATGGAGACTACTGTGCATCATAATTATTTTACGCCCCTATATTTTAGGTAATTTTTTTTATGACCGTATGTTTATAGATCTTGAGGAGGGGGGGGGGGGGGGGCACCAAAATGTGTAGTTACAGCTCTGAGGATGAGATCGTTCACATTTGTATTTGTAGAAAGGCGCAAAATTGATAGTTTGCAGGAGGGCGCCGAACACCCTAGCACCGGCCCTGCCTCTAATAAGTGTGAATGAGAGATGCACTGTGCATCTTGCATAAAGTTTTTATTATTATCCTTTAATTATATGGCACCAAAAGGGATCCACAGCACCCAGTTACAAAGTATATAAAACAAAATAATCAAAACAGTGACTTACAGTTGAAGACAATATAGGACAAGTACATGGTAAATAAGCATAGCTACAGCAGCAGACAACACTGACATAAGTATCAAGGTGGCAGAAAAAAAAGGATAAACACATGAGAGCTTACATTCTAAAGGAGAGGGGCAGACAGATAGGTTTAAGACAGGGTAGACAGTGAGTGTGGCAAAGAGTTAGGATGAGATTAGGCTGGATTTGGTTAAGAAGTTGGTCTTCAGAGATTGTTTGAAGTTTTGTAGAGAAGTGGAGAGTATGAGGGGGAGAGAGAGAGTTGAGATATCTTGTTGCAACTTGCAAGATATTTTGAAAAAAGTGCAGAGTTTTGCATTGGTGCAGTTTTGTTTATGACCTTGTGAATGATATTTGAAATTTACTCTATATTAGATTTGGCAATAGACAGCATACAGACATGTCAACTTGCATCTAGACTCCCTTGCACGTTAAACAGCCCCTCTATTCATGCCATGCTCTGGTGTGACTCGGCAGCACAGAGCATCTTCATGTGCAACTTTTTTTCCATTAAAATGTATGTTATTCGCAAAGTGATGTAAATAACATCCACAGGCAGCTTATGCTGATTAAAATGATATGCGGCATACCTATATTCTGTGTACAACTGTGGCTGTATCTGCATATCAAATGGTACATTACAGTGTTTTTTTTGCAGTAAACACTGTAATATACCATTTTGTATGTAGATACAGACATAGACTCACAGACAATATAGGCATGCCACATATCATTTTAATCAGTAGTATCTGCTTGTGCGTACTATTTGCATAGTGATGTGAATAAGATGCAGTTATGACAAAAAAGACGCTCACGCCATGCATATCCCGCTGTGTGGTGTATTGAGGCAAGATGTATGAGGACACATCTGTATGTTGGGATTGAAGGAACGTAGCAGCAGGAGAAGAAAATGTTACAAGGAAAAATAATCTAGCCGCTGAAGTAAAAAAAGACTGTAGACCATTAAGGAGGAAAAGTTTCCCGAATCTGCAGTTGCACCTCACCCTAAAAGGCTCACACCTAAACAAGTTCAACCAATGGTACCAAGCTATCAGGTGTTAGTTTAAAATACAATAAAAAATAAACCTATGCTGCCTTCAGTAATTGAGAAAGAGCAGTTCCAGAAATACTCTGTCTAAATTAATAGCAATTCACTTGCAAAATTGCCACCTGAAATATAGACAATACCCATGTTCAGTTAAATGTTAATATAAAAATATTAATAAAAAAAGGCAGCATTCACTACTTCCAATTAGAGATGAGCGGGTTCGGTTCCCTGAGAACTGAACTACCCCGAACTTTACTATCCGAGCCCGGCTCAGGTTTTCCCGCCTGACTCAGAAACCAGAATGAGGCAAAACGTCATCATCCCGCTGTCTGATTCTCGCAGGATTTGGATTTCATATAAGGAGCCGCGCATTGCCGCCATTTTCACTCCGGCATTGGAGAGTGTAGCGAGAGCACATGTCTCCGTCCTCAATGTCTGTGCGGAAGGGAAAGTGGGGTGGCAATTCCAGTGCTGTCTTGTGCTGCTCAGTCCAGTGTAGTGTCTTATGCTGCATCAGTCCAGTCCAGTCCAGTCACAGCGGTGGTGTCCTTTGCTGCCATATGTCCAGTGTAGCTGTATAAGTCCACTGCAGTGGTGCTGTGTTGTGCTGCACCAATCCAGTGGTGGTGTATTGTGCTGTATCAGTCCAGTCACAGTGGTGGTGTCCTCTGCTGCCATATATCCAGTGCTGCTGTATAAGTCCAGTCAATTACAGTGGTGCTGTGTTGTCCTGTATCAGTCCAGTGGTGGTGTCCATGTGCTGCTGAATAGGTCCTGTGGTACTGCCATATATGTCCAGTGGTACTGCCAAATATGTCCAGTGGTACTGCTGTATAAATCCAGTGGTACTGGTGTATAAATTCAGTCCAGTGATACTGCCGTATATGTCCAGTGATACTGTCGTATAAATTCAGTGGGACTGCCGTATAAATCCAGTCCAGTGATTCTGCCATATATGTCCAGTGGTACTGATGTATATGTCCAGTGGTACGGCAATATAATTCTAGTGATACTGCTGTATATGTCCAGTGGTACTGGCATATAAATCCAGTCCAATGATACTGCTGTATATGTCCAGTGATACTGCCGTATACTGTGTGTCCAGTGGTACTGCTGTATATGTCCAGTGGTACTGCCGTATAAATCCAGTCCAGTGATACTGCCATATAAAACAATTACAGTTATACTGACGTATAAATCCAGTGATTCTGCCGTATAATCCAGTGGCACTGGCGTATAATTCCAGTGGTACTGTCGTATAATTCCAGTGGTACTGCTGTATAAATCCAGTGGTACTGGCATATAAATCTAGTCTATTGATACTGCTGTATATGTCCAGTGGTACTGCCGTATAAATCCAGTGATACTGCCGTATATGTCAAGTGGTACTGCCATATAATTCCAGTGTTACTGCCATATATGTTCAGTGGTACTGCTGTATAAATCCAGTGGTACTGGCGTATAAATCCAGTCCAGTGATACTGCCGTATATGTCCAGTGGTACTGCCGTATAAATCCTGTCCAGTGGTACTGCCGTATAAATCCAGTCCAGTGATACTGCCTTATATGTCCAGTGGTACTGTCATATAAATAAAGTGGTACTGTTGTATAAATCCGGTCCAGTGATACTGCTGTATATGTCCAGTGGTACTGCCCTATATGTCCAGTGTTACTGCCGTATATGTTCAGTGGTACTGCTGTATAAATCCAGTGGTACTGGTGTATAAATCCAGTCCAGTGATACTGCCATATATGTCCAGTGATACTGCCGTATATGTCCAGTGATACTGCCGTATATGTCCAGTGGAGCTGCCATATATGTCCAGTGGTACTGCCGTATAAATCCAATCCAGTGATACTGCCATATAATTCCATTGATACTGCCTTATATGTCCAGTGGTACTGTCATATAAATCAAGTGGTACTGTTGTATAAATCTGGTCCAGTGATACTGCTGTATATGTCCAGTGGTACTGCCATATAATTCCAGTGATACTTTCAAATATGTCCAGTGGTACTGCTGTATAAATCCAGTCCAGTGATACTGCCATATATGTCCAGTGGTACTGCCATATAAATCCAGTGGTACTGGTGTATAAATCCAGTCCAGTGGTGCTGCCATATAAGTTCAGTGGTTCTGTCCTGTGCTGTATATTATTTTCTCCAAATCAAGGAGTTATTAATATTTAATCCAAATAAAAAATATTAAGAACCACTTCCTCCTCCTACTGCTGCTGCTGCTGCTGCTGCTGCTGCTGTTGTTGCTGCTTGGAGTCGATCGTCATTCCAGAAGGGAAGTTGGAAGACCCCTTGTACTACTATGACTAAGCAAATGACTGTAAACAGTCCTTTGCAAGGAAAATGAAATATAACAGCAGTCATCCTGTTGCAAAGGGGATAACTGAGGCCTTGACAGCTATGTTGGTGTTACACGTGCATCCGGTATCCGTCATTAGTGCAGTGGGACTGCAGTGCCACTCCTACATGGGCCAGATGTTTGTGCCGCACACTTGTGTCACTTAGCTAAGTCATACAGCTACCTCATTGCACCTCTTTTACTTCTTTGCATGATGTGCTGTTTGGGGACTTTTTTTTAAGTGCCATTCTGTCTGCCACTACAGTGCCACTCCTAGATGGGCCAAGTGTTTGTGCTGCACACTTGTGTCGCTTAGCTTAGTCATACAGCCACCTCTGTGCAACCTTTTGGCCTAAAAACAATATTGTGAGGTGTTCAGAATAGACTTGAAATGAGTGGAAATGAATGTTATTGAGGTTAATAATACCGTAGGATCAAAACTACCCCCAAATTCTATGATTTTAGGTGTTTTTATGTTTTTTTCAAAAATCATTCAGATCCAAAACCAGAAAGGGTGGTTTTTGCAAAACCATTCCAGATCCAAAACATGAGTATAAACACGCACATCTGTACTTCCAATCAGTCTCAGTGCTAGACACCCTGGGTTGCATTTTAATGCAGTGAGAAACTAAGGAGGGTATCCTATTAGGTGCGATCCTTTTTTTACCCTACAAATATAGCCTGATAGTAAATTACCACAGCAAATTGGATACTGGCCTAAGGGGGTAATTCAGAGTTGATCCCAGCAGAAAATTTGTTAGCAGTTGGGCAAAACCATGTGCACTGCAGCAGGGCCAGATATAACATGTGCAGAGAGAGTTAGATTTGGGTGGGTTATTTTGTTTCTGTGCAAGGTAAATACTGGCTGCTTTATTTTTACACTGCAATTTAGATTTCAGTTTGAGCACACCCCACCCAAATCTCTCTGCCCATGTTATATCTGCCACCCCCCCTGCAGTGCAAATGGTTTTACCCAACTGCTAACAAATTTGCTGCTGTGATCAACTCTGAATTCGGCTCTAAGGGGGTCATTCTGAGTTGATCGCTTTTTTTGTAGCCACTCTGTGATCCTTTCGTTCGCACTTCTGCTAAGCTAAAATACACTCCCAGAGGACGGCGGTTTAGCTTTTGCATGGCTGATAAAAACTGCTAGCGAGCGATCAACTCGGAATGAGAGAGAGAGGACCTGCTACAATAGTTAAAAGCAGGCCCAGACTGAGGAAGTGCTAGAAACAGTGGCCCTCATTCCGAGTTGTTCGCTCGCTAGTTGCTTTTAGCAGCATTGCAAACGCTAGGCCCCCTCCCTCTGGGAGTGTATCTTAGCTTAGCAGAATAGCGAACGAAAGATTAGCAGAACTGCAACTAAATAATTCCCTGCAGTTTCAGTAGCTCCAGACCTACTCCTAGACTGCGATCACCTTAGTCCGTTTAGTTCCTGGTTTGACGTCACAAACACACTCTGCGTTCGGCCAGCGACTCCCCCGTTTCTCCAGCCACTCCTGCGTTTTTCCCTGACACGCCTGCGTTTTTTAGCACACTACCTGAAAACGGCCAGTTTTCGCCCAGAATAACCCACTTCCTGTCAATCACAGTACGATCACTCGAGCGATGAAAAAACGTCGCTCAAGCTTGTGTAAATCTACAAAGTTTTGTGTGAAAGTACTTAGCGCATTCGCGCTGCATACCATACGCATGCGCATTTTTGCAGTTTTTTTACTTAATCGCTGCACTGCAAAAATCGTCAGCGACCGAACAACTCGGAATAACCACCAGTGTGTTCTCTTATCAAAGGATACAAGTCACTATTCTGAGAATCAAGAAGCTCTTCCTGACACCCTTAGGCCTGTAGTAGCTGATTAAATTAAATAAACTTTGACCTCTGATGTGGTGGCTAATTTCCTTAATGAAACTGGGACCTCTAGAGGTGCAATTTTGTCAGTAATCCCAGTATATTGAACCTAATTTATGTTGACTTAAATAAAATATTCAAGCAAATTTACTTTAGTATCGGAATAAACACATGCCATGTAGTGGTAAAATGGCCTTATAGATATTGTAGTATACAGGTAATTGGTTTAGAAGCTATACATTGGGTTAATCAGCGACAATCCATATTTAAACTCACATAAGGAATCTCAGCACGTTTCATTTCATCATACAAGCTAGCGATTTCAGCATCATTCTGGTATCCATAGCGACATAGCTGAAATCCCAGAGCCCAATAGGATGGCATAACAGGACGGCCAATAAGCTAAGAAAAATAAATAGGCATGTCGTGAATTTAGATAATATGACACAAATATAAATTTAAAATTTCCAATGATTGGCATCTTACTTTTGTGTATTGTTGGACAACAACTTCGGGTTCCGGGCCAAGAATAACATAAAAGTCCAAAATCCCACCAATGGTGCGGTAAGTTAAAGCTGGTGTTTCCTGTAAAGTCATATCTGAAAATAATATATACAGTATGTTACATGTGAGGACTATTGATTAGTGAAGCAATTTACATCTCACAATAAATTGGACTGAAACAGTTAAATCAAACATTCTCTAGTCATCTTCTCAGGACTTCAGTGATTACCTTATCTTGATAGACTGATATGATCTGTAATTACTGTACGTGATACATACAAATTGTCTACAGTGACAATGTCAATGGGGGCTATGTCAATGGGCACTATTTAGACAGGAGAAGGTCAGATATAGTATCCTCATTCCTGACACAGTTAAAATGCTACTTAAAGCATTTTAATCAGGCTGGTATTATAACTGTAAACATGTTTCTAAAGTATCATGATTAAAATTATAATTGCCGCATGGTTAAAATGCTTTTACCACTTAACTGACGACTTTTGTCCGAAAAAAAACGCTCTGAAATTGTCGGTTTTGTTTATGAGTGAATTAGGTAAAGAACAAGAATTTTAACCCTATCCAAAATGATTTTAGTTAAAAAAAAATGTATATATTTTTAATTTTTTCAAACATTGAAACATTGATCGGGAACACCGCGACCATCGGAACATTGGAAACATTGCGACCATCGTAACTTTCATTTTGAAAGCCGGGACAGCCTCCAGGTATACAGGGGGGTTCTGGGGGTTAATTTACACTTCCCAGTGGCTGCTATTGTTTGCAGCCGTTAGAGCGGGGGATCCTGCCATGCTGACCGATCAGCAGTGATCGGCAACATGGCAAACACTTGGGGAGTGTGCGGGGAGGCAGAAGGACCTTCCGGTCTCTCTGACAGCAGCAGCGGGGGGAAGTTTCCTTTCCCTACAACTGCTAGCACTGTATATCTGACTGGTTGCATCCTGTACGACCAGGTCAGATAAAGCACTTGCAGGCATGGTCGCATCTGATGCGACAATGCCAGGCAAGTGGTTAAGTAGCATTTCCACTATGTCGGAATCCTTGTGCTAGCTTTCCCACGTCTACATAGTTACTGTCAACAAAGTGGCTGAAGACTTGACAACTGCATCCAGTAATTATCGTAGCCCAATCACTGGTGCATTTAGTAAAGGTTTATTAGTACCCACAACCACCTTCGATGGACTGATTATTTTCCCACAATGGCCAGTTGCTGTCATTTGGGTGTCAGTGGGGAGGGGTGGGGAAAATAGGACAAGATTATGTCCTGTCGGACCCTATAGATCTGTGAATAATGGTATTACATCATGAGGGGTGGTCCCTAGTTATTCAAAGTGCCCAGCTCCATTAGAAACATGCAAAAAGTGTAAGTGTGCATGCATGTGCAATAAAACATATATGAGTGGCTGCTACATATAATATAAATAGCAATGGGACCTAGGCAAATGTATGAGTGAGTGCCCTCTGTCCGTGCAGATGTGTGGGATAGTCAGCCCCACTAAAAACAAATGTTATAAAGAGAAAGAACAGCACTGGGGCAGAAGGTTATATTATCATGCCCGGATTAACGGCTACATGGGTTTGGGACTGAAAATGTTGAAAGGCTTATACTGAGAAGGGAGGAGCTGTGACCAGTGCATTCTGGGTGTGGCCAGAGCAATGTGGGGTGCACACTTTATACCATCAGCCCAAATAGCTACCTACTGTAATATGAAAAACTAGAAAAATTGCATAATTTTGTGAGGAAACTAAAAATACAACTCTAATACTTATGATACTGTAATTGACCTATTTTGATGTGGAGGCCTCAAGCTTTAGCTCTATTCGCCCCATTGTTAATCTGACCCTGATTCATTTTCATAATCTGTTAAAGTAAAAAGAATGCAATGGCTATATAGAAAAAAATCTTGAATAATAAAAATAGTAAAAAGCTCACAATGTAATACATTACACAATATAAAACATACACCATAAAAGACCTGAGTCACTGAACTAGAACATGTAGTTAGACAACAACTGTAGAACGTATTATGTTCTACTGGTTATGCATATTTAAGTTTTGGGGGGTATTGCTAAGGGATAACAGTTATTGGCTAGCATGAACAATGTGATAACATGAGTTATGCAATCAAGATAGAATAAACTGTATGCAATAATTTTATTCATACCCAGGGGCATAACCAGAACTTTGTGGGCCTCATAGCAACATACTGAAGGGACCCCTGTACCAATGCTTCTCGAGAGACACCTCTCCGCAACAGTTATTGATTTTATGCCCCATAATAATGCTCTACTTTAGTTAACTTTCTGAAGCACAGTAGTGTCTTAGTTAATATTATGTCCCATAGTAATGCCCTTGTTTATATCACATTGTAAGGGCTGTTAGTACAAATGATGCCACACAGTACCCCCAATTCACATTATGACATACAGTGTACATGTTCAGTACAGTGTTCATATTATGCCACATTATAGTGCCCCCTGTTCATACTATGCCACATTAGTGTGCCCTCCTGGTCAAGTTATGCCATGTTTCAGTTCATATTATGCCACACTATAGTCGCTCTATTTCATATTGTGCCAAAATACGGTGCCCCAGTTCTTATAATGTAACATTACAGTGAGCAGACCAGATTATGACACATTACAGTGCCCTGCAGTTCATATTGTGCCATAATATTGTGGCCTTCAGTTCAAATTATGCCACTTTACAGTGCCCCTTTATTATTATATATTCACACCTCTCACTGAAAATGTAATGTCACACAATTCAGGCAGGGCTAATGGATCAAACCCAATTGCTTAGCAGGCAAATCTGGGAAATTGGTATGCAAATATATAACCTGGGTCCAGGCTCCCTAAACCTCTGGGCCCTATAGCAATGGCATCCCGTACACCGACCATAGTTACACCAGTGATCGTTCTGATAAATAGAGGTGCCTGTGTGGTCCTCTTGCCCGCACTGTACATTCAGACCATATAGTACAGTATGTGTCAAGCCTATGCTAGTCTCACTGAAAAATAACAAAAAAAATCAGATTATCAGTGACATCTAATCTTCAAGGTTTTAAAGCTTACTTTAAACATTTGCTTTATCTGTAGAAGCTGATTCTATTCTGTTCATACTGCATAATACATTCGATGCTCAAGAAAAAGTAAAATTAGTTTACCCATAGCATTGCTGTTCAGAAGAAGAACTCCATGAGCATTACCAGCATTATCCAACCCCATATAGAATGGGTGAACACCATATGAATTGAGATGGTCCTGGAAGAATGTAGCAAGTAACATTTATATGAGTTATTTCTCATTGTATTAGATTATGAATGTTGTTCATTATTCTAACATACTAGTTATTACTGTATTTAGGATAAGAGAAAGCCCTTTGAAAACAATACAAAATACAGATGCATCCACTGTCACATAAAGATGTGTTACTTACTACAGTGACTGATGCACTAAACATGCTCCAGAACTGGGGGTATGCAGACACTTATTTCAAGTAGGGGGCTGCTGCTGTCCCCATGCCCCGAGAGGAGCGAGGGAGCTCTGGGTCCCATCATCTGTGCCATGGATATGGCTGGTGCTGGGATCAGTGCATGCGCAGATACCACAGTGCGACTGTGCATGCACAAACCCCTGGCTTTTATGGACTGCATCAGTTACAGCCCATAGAAGTCGGCTAGGCCTGACGAGGCAGGGAGTGGCTTTCTACAGTAAGCCAGCTCTCTGCTAATGGCAGCTTGGTCTGGCAGTCCCAGAGTGAGGAAACACCTTCCAATGGGACTGCCTTTTGTGTCTGCGACTGTCAGGTAGTACTTCCTATAGGAGGTCTCTGCCAGTCATAGTGAAATCAGTGCAGTCACAGACTGCAAAAGGTTTTACTGACACTGATCGGGGTGGCAGAGTTTACCTGGGGGGGATGCAGTATTGCAGCCCATAGGTAAAATCCATGACTGATCTGGACTGTTCTGGGTAGGCAAAATTCAGAGAGCATGTTGTACTGAGCTATGCAGAGCTGGACAGACAGTAGTGGTAAATAAACACATTCCCATGCGTACTTTTTGCAAGTGTGCACTACTGATGATGATCAGTAGCAAACCAAACATATCAAGAGGGGGAGGAGGACTCACTTCAAGATGCATACATCTCTATAATGACACATATGAACATATTTTACATATGACCACTTTTTGTACAACTCTACATTAGGACCTACTCTGCTCAACTGAAAAGGATTATTTTTTTGTTTATGTTATGTGCCTCTTTGTAAGCATTTGCACCCATTATTGGTAGCTGATGGATTTGTGAATAAAAATGGTGGCATCTGCTGTGGGGATAATTTTCATATTTTGATTTTTGTGGCTAGGAGCTTCATAAAATAAACTAGGTGGTACTAGGTGGGATAATGTGCCTTTCTTAGTCACATATGCCAGATTTCGTTTTTCAAAATTATATTCTAGGGTTAGGGTTAATTTACAATGGCGTTGACTGGTTTGTTTCTCTGTAAAAAAAATGCCCTCAGATGTGGGACAAACCTGGCCTTAATATGCAATTTCCATAAGACACAAAATAGAAAAGTTGAAATTAACCCTTTCATGCATAGAGACCACTACAGTGGACAGCTGTTTTTAAGTCAATATATCTTATAGAAACTCTCTTTTGACATTGCTAGTGGAAGGTGTCCTCTTCTTTCTACCTCTACCAAACTTAGAAGGTATGCCACCTAGTGGCAGCTTTTAAATCCTACAAAAAACAAAAAGATCAAAATTAAATTGCTGAGAAAAGTGCACCAGCACTGAACACTTCAGGGATTTCTGTGAAATATTTTAACTTAAAGATAGCAGAGCAGGGGGAAAAAAATCAAGAAAAGTAACATTTATTTAATAAAATGGTAGATGTTTTGCACAAACTCTCAATTTATTTTTTTCACAGTTTGTGTAAAATCATATGACATCATGCAATACAGAGATCCAAACTGCTTGCAAGGCTTGTCCTAACTTAAATGTATTTTCTAATTATTTTAGCCATATCTGCCAATATTGACAGGTGATAGCCTTATATGTATCATTATATGTTATCTTAACATTTTTAAATTACAAATGATTTAAAATTATTATCATTAGCAGCAGCTGTGGTAGTAGTGGTGGATGATTTACTACTAGTATTGTTTTTATTTTCAGACATCAAGACCACTTAGCAACAGAGTTAGGTAGAGAGTAGTATAACACGCACATGGGGATAGATCAGTCTGGAATCAGTGTATGACAATTAGAGATGAACGGATGTGGTTCTCTGAGAACTGTACCCAACCGAACTTCCAGATCGGGGTTATTCCGCCTTACTTGGATCCCAAATCAAGGCAAAATGTTATCATAGAGCTGTCGGATTCCCGCAGGTTTTAGATTCTATAAAAGTCTCCGGTGATTTGCGTCATTTTCACTCTGGCTGGGGAGAGTGTACTGAACGGACGTGTCCATCTCAGTACTGTGTTGTCTGACTGGCATGGGCTGGGGTATCTGAAAGGGGTGCTCTGCCTGCTGTATCAGTCCAGGGGTACTCTGTCTGTTGTATCTGAAAGGGGTGCTCGGTCCATACATCCAGAGGGCTCTGCCCCAGTGTTAATTAAATTAACCTGGTAACTTCCGGGGGCTGGTGTTTTCTATCAGTATCAGTCAAGGGCTGCTCTGTCTGCTGTATCTGAAAGGAGTGATCTGTCCATCCATCCAGAGGCTCCACCCCAGTGTAAAATTAAAATAATAAAAGCTAAGAACAAAAAGCCTAATAATATAATTATATAAAAAAAATATTTTATGTTTGTTCTGTACTCCAGTGTACTATACAAATGTTATTTTATTTTTAATAAGTACTGTGACACTGCCAGTCAGGCCACAGCATATAATTTCATACTCCTACATGTATTGTGTGACACTGTGTGTGAAGGTGGTACCACAGTAATATATTTTCATACTTATACACGTATTGTCCGACATTGTTGGTGAAATTAAGCTGCAGTGATCAATTACTATTTTGACTCATACATGTACTGTATTGCGCGACACTGTGGGTGAAGGTGGTACCTCAGTAATATATTTTCATACTCATACATGTATTGTGCAACACTGTTGGTGGTACACTTTTGGTAGAAATTGTGCTGTGTGCTGTACTCCAATTTGCTTTTGTTGATAGAAATGGAGGATGAACAATTGAGATGAGATCATGAACCAGGTACTAGTGCTGAAGCTACTGCCACTAGTCGTGACAATGCAATTCCATCTACTTCATCTGCTAAGGCCGATACCCAGTGGCATAGAGGGCATGTAAAATCAAAGTCGGTGCATGTAAAATCAAAGAAGCAATATCATTTTACAGTGCTAACTAAAAAATATCACAAGTGCAGTTAACTGCAGAGATACAAAAAATTGGCAATATGTCATTCACTACATAAAATGACAAGGAAAGGCTAAGGCCTTGGCCTTTGTTTATGACTGGTGGTTTAATCATCTCATAAAAATGATGTAGAAGAGTTAAACTTGCTAAGGCACAGAATCCACGTGTATCCATGGGTGTCATGTGTGAGCCTGACATTTCCAATATTGTACTGGAAGAAGAGGCTCTTTCCACCATTTGCATGTCCTCTGCAAGTGTTGGAAGGAGCAGCACAGTCAACATGCTGACATTGAAATTAAGGATGTCACTGTAGAAGTAAACCAGTATGAGGAGGATATTTGTGTAGCTAGCACTAATAAGTATGTTGATAATGAGGATGTTTATGATGAGGATGTTGTTTGTTTAAATAAGGCACCAGTGGAGACAGTTATTGCCCATGGTCTGAAAAATCACATTGTCATACATGGGCAAAAGACAAAAAAATCCACCTCTTATGTGTGGAATTATTTCAACCCAAATCCAGACAACAACTGCCAAGCAGTCTGCAGCCTTTTTAAAGCCATAGTAAGTATGTCAGGCTCTGGAGCCTTACCTCCTACGGGTGCTCTGTGGGTTACCATCCCGCTGGTTGGTGCAGCTGCGGCGGTAGGGAGCTGCTGGCGGCAGGTCCTTCTGGACGGATGTGCAGCTGCCAAGGGCCGGGAGCCAAGGGTCTGGAGAGCCGGGCGCTGTGGCGGGGATCGCTGTGGTAAGGCCCTCTAGTGGTGACACAGTATAATGTGTCTGAGACAGAAGCTGGCTAAAGCTGTGTGCTAACAGCTAAGTATGTCTCCTGTGCTGGGGGCAGCCATGTTGGAGACCAGAGTATTACCAATGAAGTTCCCAATCTGTGTCCAGCCAATCCTGCATGTGCTCCCCTTACAAAAGGGGGCTGGCTTAGAGGTAAAGTGCCAGTGCTTCAAGTTACCTCCTTGTGAAAGGTTCTCCAGCTCTGTGCTCCCAGGTTACTTCTGGTTCCCTGGTCCTGGTTGCTCTCATCCATCAGTCACCTAAATGCTGCTGCAGTCCTGCTGTCTAAAGTGGTCATTCCGAGTTGTTCGCTAGCTGTTTTTGTTTGCAGCGCAGCGAATTAGGCAAAGATGCTGCACTTCTGCACATGCGTATGTGGCGCAATGCACATGCGCAACATACTTTCACAACAGCCGATGGTTTTTTACACAAGGCCTAGCGAAGCTTTTCAGTCGCACTGCTGTCCGCAGAGTGATTGACAGGATGGGGGCGTTTCTGGGTGTCAACTGACCGTTTTCAGGGAGTGTTCGAAAAAACGCAGGCGTGCCTGGAAAAATGCAGGCATGGCTGGGCGAACACAGGGCGTGTTTGTGACGTCAAAACAGGAACTAAATGATCTGAAGTGATCGCAAGCGCTGAGTAGGTCTGGAGCTACTCTGAAACTGCTCAAAAATATTTTGCAGCCGCTCTGCGATCCTTTTGTTCGCACTTCTGCTAAGCTAAGATACACTCCCAAAGGGCGGCGGCTTAGCGTTTGCACGGCTGCTAAAAGCAGCTAGCAAGTGAACAACTCGGAATGAGGGCCTAAGTCCGTTGCCACTCATGGAAACGCTCACAGAGTCCCAGGTCGTAGAGTAGCTCCAGTTGCTAACGGCGGTTCCCGCAGACGTCTTCATTTCTTCAAAGTCCAAGTTCTTCAGCCTTGTCTTTCAATCACAAACCACAGTCTTCGTTTCTTCAAAGTCCAAGTTCTTCAGCCTCGTTTTTTAATCATACAACACAGTCTCAGTTCTTCTTTACCGGAGTTCTTCAGCTTCACTCTTCAAGTCATTTAACCATAGACTCTAATTCTTCCAGTTTCTTCAATTGCTCTAATATTCGTGTTCAGCCTTATTATTTATTAAAACTACAGTTATCTTCCTACGAAGTCCTCCTTTTATTTACGCCCTCCGGCCAACGTTAACACTTAGTTTGGCTTCTACCCCATGAGGAGGAATTAAATTTAGCCATCTCGTTTACTCTCCCTTCAGCTAGAACTCGGTTTTCGGAACCCCAACTTACGCCGTGCGTGACAAAGTAGAGGTAAGCACTGTATCCACCTAGGAACTTCCTACCTGTTATGTCACTTGCAGCTCATTCATCAAAAGCTTTTGACAAATTTAGAAACTTTCGCTAAGAATGTAACCAATTGTCCAAGCACCTGCAATCTCCACCACCAACACCCTCATCGTCAATTTCCTCAATTATGACCAGAAGTAGTCCTGAATCCAATTTAATAAGCATGACTGACTCCTCTCATACCTGGGATTCCTCCAAAGAATCAATGAGTGCTACGCCTACTGCTGCTGCTGCTGCTGTTGCTGCTGCTTGGAGTCAATCTTCATCCCAGATGGGGACCAGGAAGACTACTTGTAACAAAACAATTGACTGTCAAACAATCCTTTGCAAGGTGGATCAAGTATGACAGCAGTCACCCAGTTGCACAGCGGATTACTGTAGCCATAACAACTATGCTGGTATTAGATGTGCGTCCAGTATCCGCCATTAGTGCAGTGGGATTTAGACAGTTGATTGAGGTACTGTGTCCCTGATAACAAATTCTATTTAGATTTCAATTCACTAGACAAGCAATTCCAAGCCTGTAAAAGGAAATTAAAAAAAACCACGTTATTAGTGTCCTCAAAAATACCGTTGTACCCACTGTCTACTTAACCATGGATATGTGGACAAGCAGAACAGGGCAAACTAAAGACTGCATGACTGTAACAGCCCACTGGGTAGATATATTGCCTTCAGCAGCACCAACATCATCAACAGTGGAAGCATCTCACAAATGCCAGTTCATTCAGAGGCAGGCTGCTCTGTGTATCACCAGTTTCATTAAGAGGCATACCACTGAAAACCTCTTAGAAAAATTCAGGTAAATCAATGCAAAATGGATTACCCCACTTGCACTCTCCTCAGAATTTGTGATATCTAACAATGCCACCAATACTGTGAGAGCATTACATATGGATGAATACCAACACGTCCCATGTTTTGTTCACACAATTAACTTGGTGGTGCATTTTTTTTTAAATGTCAGGGGTGTGCACGAGATGCTGTCCATGGCCCAGAAAATCAGCTGAAACAAGAGGTAGTAAAAAGGTGGAATTCAACCCTCTATATGCTACAGCGGATGGAAAAGCAGTGAAAGGCCATCCAAAGCTACATATTGACCTATGATATAGGGAAAGGAGGAGGAATGCACCTTAGTCAAGTGCTGTGGAGAATAATTTCCGTGTTATGCAAGGTTCTCAAACCCTTCGAAGTTGCCACATGTGAAGGTTAGGTCAGACACTGCCAGCTTGAATCAAGTCATTCCTCTTATACTTCTTTTAGACCTAAATCGTGGGTCACAGCCAGGAGCCTGACACATGAGCTACCTGGCTGCGACCCGCGTCAGCCCCCTTTTCCACCTGAAGTCACCAGCCCGGCATATTGCCGGGTTGTTGATGTTGGTGGAGACGCGATGAGGCGGCACTTGGAGATCACATGATCTCCAAGTGCCGCCCTTCCATTCACTGTAAACGGTAACCCAGGTCGTGCAATCCGGCTCCCATTTACACTGCACAGTTTGACGGGTTGAACACGTGTTCAACACTGCAAACTACCCTAGTTGGAATGCCGGGTCACTCGACCCTGACTATTTCATCTCTCCCCTTTTACACCGAGCAGCAACACGGGTTGTGCAATAACCTGTGTTATATGCTGACGATATAAAAGGGGTATTATTAAACTCTTAGAAAAGAAGCTGAACAAATTGAAGGAGGAGCTTAAAGGAAGCAACTGCACTAAGCATGTTGGACTTTTAGATCAAGCCCTTCATTGGCTTTGCCAGGATTCAAGGGTCATCAATTTCTTGAAATCAGATCACTATATTTTGGCGACCATACTTGATCCTAGGTTTAAGTCCTATGGCCCTCATTCCGAGTTGATCGGTCGCAAGGCGAGTTTAGCAGAGTTACACACGCTAAGCCTACGCCTACTGGGAGTGTATCTTAGCTTCTTAAAATTGCGACCGATGTAATCGCAATATTGCGATTACAAACTACTGAGCAGTTTCTGAGTAACTTCAACCTTACTCTGCCTGTGCGATCAGTTCAGTGCTTGTCGTTCCTGGTTTGACGTCACAAACACACCCAGCGTTCGCCCAGACACTCCCCCGTTTCTCCAGCCACTCCTGCGTTTTTTCCGGAAACGGTAGCGTTTTCAACCACACGCCCATAAAACGCCGTGTTTCCGCCCAGTAACACCCATTTCCTGTCAATCACATTACGATCGCCAGAGCGATGAAAAAGCCGTGAGTAAAAATACTATCTTCATTGTTAAATTACTTGGCGCAGTCGCAGTGCGAATATTGCGCATGCGTACTAAGCGGATTTTCATTGCGATGCGATGAAAAATACCGAGCGAACGACTCGGAATGAGGGCCAATGTTGTATCTTTCTTTCCAACAGACCCAAATCTCAAGCTGAATAGCTGTTGGTGAGCAAATTGTCAGCTCAAAAGGAATGTGACACGGCAACATACACCCCTTCAGTTTCTCCGGCAAATGCGGCTGCCAGGAAAAAACAAAATTTTCCTAAGAGACCTACTGGTGAAGATGCAGGTCAGTCAGGAACAACTTTTGACATATGGTCTGGACTAAAGAAACTGCCTACACTTAGTGACATGTCTACCGTGACTGCATATGATAGAGTCACCATTCAAATAATGGTTGATTATTTCAGTGTTAGCATCCAAATAGGCATGTCAGGCAGTCCGTTTCAATACTGGCAGGAAAAAAAGACAATTTAGAGGCCCTTGCACAAACTGGCTTTGCTTCACTTATGTTGCCCACCCCCAGTGTGTACTCAGAAAGAGTTTTCAGTGCAGCTGGGAACCTTGTCAGTGATCAGTGTATGATGTTACTTCCACAAAATGTGGAAAAGGTGATGTTCATCAAAATGAATTACCAATTCCACAAGGAAGAACTTCACTGACAATTACGTCCACAAAATAAAGAGGCACCTGTAATGCTGGATTCCAGCGGGGACAAATTAATTTTGTGTAAAGAAGAGGATGTACACAAACAAACCAATAATTTCAGCCACAAGTGACAGTCCCTGTTGCTGAAATGATTGGTTTGTCCTGTTTAAGTATACAACTTAAGGATGGGCTGGAAGGTCCAAGGACAATTCCATCTTGCACCCTTTTTCCTTTGCATTATGCTATTTGGAGCATTGCTGACTGTTTTTTAATGCATAGTTTATTAATCTGCCATCCTATCTGCCACTGCAGTGCCACTCCCAGATGTGCCATGTTAGAAGTTTAAGGGCCACATGTTTGTGCTGCCCAGTGCGGTCACTTAGCTTAGTCATCCAGATACCGTGGTACAACCTTTAGGCCTAAAGTTGATGAAAATATTATTGTGAGCTGTGAGATGGTCAAAATTGACTGGAAATGAGTGGAAATTAATGTCATTGAGATTAATAATACTTTAGGAACAAAAACAGGCAGAAATTCTGTGATTTTTAGCTGTTTTTATGATTTTTTTTATGCAGATCCAAAACCCGCAAGGGTGGTTTTGGCAAAACCAATACAGGTCCAAAACACAAAGGAGATACAGATCCAAAACCAGAACACAAAACCCCAGAAAAAGGCTGGCGCACATCCCTAGTGACAAACAATCTACCCAAACAGATGCAAAAACAGGAGAGGGTACATTCAGATGTTCTTTCACTTTCTTGTATCCAGCAACGTCAAAGAGGAAGATCAAGTGAGACCTCCGTTGAAGTGCAGGGCCATGTCAAAGGCACCCCCTGAACTTTGGTTCAGTGTGGGAAATAAATGGCTAAAGCTTATAGATGCAAAATATGCCAACAGGTACCCCGATACAGTGAGCACACATAAAAGTAAATACATCTGCAGGCAGTGTCTTGAGCTTTTGTGTCCAGAGTGCTTCTCCAACTTTCATACTAAGGTGTCTAGTCATTATCATAAATTAATTATGTATTTTTACAAACTATTTCCTTAATATTGCCAATTTTTAGTAACTGGGCCATTCATGAAACTAGTAATGCATGATATATCACTGATGTCTCCTGGTTACAATTTCCCCACTGATAATTTTCACAATCCCCACACGGAAGTAGAAATCATGCCATTCATTAAGTTCTGAATTTTTTTTTTTAGTAACTAGTGAGCGTTACTGTATGCTATATTGAAATGCCGTACAGCACCCAAATCTCTGCACAAGCTGCCATTTGTTTACAGATGAATTCATCCATAAAAAGGCATAAAAAATGTTATTGTTTTCAATTTGGATGATTTTTTTATTTTCTGGAGAAAAAATACAGTAAGCAACATAAAAAGAACAAACTGGAACCATAGCAAGACATTTATTTTGTTTTACCTTACTTTTTTGCAAGAAAAAAAAAATTAACTGTTAAAGTACAGTTTCAAGATAATAGGGAATTTTTTATGTTGTATATGCATGTTTTCCCCTCAAGTGGGCATATGTTTAACCTCTTTAGTTTTATAGTTTTAAGAAAATATTTTTTTGTGTTTTTTAAGCCTTGATAAATAATAAAAAAATTTTTATAAAATCTTCCATTAAGTTATCAGATACAATGCATGATAGGGTAAATTATGGTGGTGATCCTAAAATGGTAGTACTGTAGAATGTACTTTTTTACTGATTCATTGAAAGCTGGACCCCAATACCACTAAAGTAGGCACAACAATTTTTCATGGGTTATTCCAAAAATCTGGAATGTTGGTGTGTTTCATGTAATAAGAAAAGTGAACAAAAGGGCATCTTTGCATGAAGGGAATATGCTTTGTAATCTCATATACTGTATTTTGCAGTATATCAATGACCTTTTATGTTGAAAAAAATTGTAGAATGTTCTTATACTGTAAAGTATTTAGATAAGTGCATATAGGAAATGAACTATACATTTACTATAGAAGCAATTTCATTAATAAAGTACATTGCAATTAGTGATGTTGTCGTATTATAAAACTTATGTTTATTGAGTTTGTGTTATTCTGTAGTTTGGAACATAGATAAATAGGAAGTTTCAAATATCCCCAGGAAGTATTTAGGTGGTACAGCATAGTTTCCATTTAAATGTACATCCCTTATGATGTCCTGTATGCAGGAAAAGGCAATTGCCTGAAAGAAGTTGGAAAACATAGCATTTTGTCTATGCTTGCATGTATGTTACATGAAGATATGTAGCTGGCACCAAACACAGGAGGAGCAAGCAATCAGCTGTGACTGCACATAAAAAGACATCAAATATCAAATATCATATTTTATCTGTTTTCATTTAAAATTGATATTTCTATAATATCTCGGAACCTCCTAAATTTTAGGAATATACCTGAAGATTGTATGCAGCTCTGATGTTATTTGATAGTCACTAAGAGTTATGGTTTGGGAGAAATGAGGTATGAAACCAATAATTCACCAATAGGCAGTCTTGCTTATATTCATATTGTAACTTAAATAATGTATATTAATGTGAACATACCATATTTCACGTGGCTAGTGCACAAGGGAAATCAGATACAGTTATTTGTACTAAAATTAAAAGTTACATAGGCAATCCTGGTTTATTAAAAAAGCTGGCCAGTCACCAGGGACTTGGGCATAACATCACTTAGGGGCAGGACAGTTGACAAAATTATAGGAGCCTTTGTTCTTTTTCAGATTTAGGGCATTAATTCTAAGTTGAAGCTCTCCCCGGCCATCTAATAAGCTGAGTGTAATTCTGGGTAATGTTCTTTCTTTCTATTTTGAAATAACAATGCATGTTTATCTATGTAAATTTGTAACTCTTTCTTATTATCTAATTTCTGTAACTAAGCATTTTACTTTCTTTTGTAAATAGTGTTCATTTATTAGTCTGTTTTAATATATGCTCCAGAGCCCAGTCTTTGAGGCAGCTGTTAGATTGCTAAGGTTACGCTATAACTATCATTTCTTGCTAGAAGCAGGGGGAGACAAGCTAACTGCACAGTACAGTAGTTTGAGTTGCTGAGTCTGCACAATTGTGAAAGAGTGTTAGGGGACCTGTAGCCTCTTTATTTACCATGGGTGGTGGTAGTAGAGTGTTGTATGGTATAACAGGCAGTCTGATAGAATTTGTCATTGTTTTATATTTGGCTCTGCACTTCATACATCAGTACTTGGGGATCTGTGCATTGCCTGTCCTGATACTAGTGTAGTACCATGCAGGATGATCAAATTACTGGCTTTGATCACAGTGCAAACTCCAGGATACCTACTGAGTTCCCTGGCAGTTACGTTTAAACATACATGTTATATGCAGTATAAATTGTACTTACTCCTGGTGGCTGATCTTTAGCAAATAGGCCAATAGGTCTCCGTCCCATTTCATGTCGGAAAGTTTTATGCTCAGTTTCCCCTATACCAAAGACATAATCTGAGGGAAGTCGGGTGGAAATCTGAAGAAACATATCTTCGAATGTCATTCCAGGTAAATAGGAATCCCAGCTAAAGAAAAAAATATATAACAAGTTGTTTCACTAATAATAAAATTTAGATCCACAGTTATGATGTAATATTGTAGTTCTGCTAATGAGTGAGGGCTTTATTTGTAGTTTCTTGGGCGTAAATGTATGGAGATGAGAATACTGGAGGGTGACAGAAATGTAATTGCCCTCTGGATGCTACAGTACTTTGATAATCTATTTTACTGAGAGAGTTCCAAGTGCCAAGATTGTTTTTGAATATTATTGAGCCAAAAATAAAAAGTACCTTACCATTTTATTGAATTAGAACAAATATTCAACAGATCCACATTTACCAGGCTACATATAGTATTTGATTATACAGTATTTTAACAACTTTATAGTTGTTAATTGTTGTCAATTCTTGCTTTCATTATTGCTGCATATTAGTAGTATACTTACCAACTGCAGATAATAGTATTGTATTTCCCATCTGTCCTAACAGACAGAACTTATTAAATTTGTACAGTCAATAACTGTAGATATTTACTCAAATGCTTTGGGATTTACTGTAGGAGAACCAAGCTTTGCGTCACTACATCTACAGGGGCATTTATTCTATATATTTGTTTTTGTAAAGGCATACCTCCTGACTGTCCCGATTTGAAGTGCCTGTCCCAAAATGGGGACAGTAATCCTTATTTGAGGTGGTGTGTGGGGAGATTTTGAAGGTATTCCCCTGTGATCAATATTTTTTCCCCAAATAACTACTATGGGCATGGACAGTCCCACTATTACGCAGCCAAGCACCCAGTGTGTCCAGCCATGACTCCTGATTCCGGACTCATAAAAGTTAGGAATTATGTAAATTTTTCTCCAAAATATTACAAAATAAACAGTTTAGGAACACCACACATGAGATTACACCGGAGCCAGAAAAAAAGTGTTAATGACAAAAACAAATAATAAAGATATAGAGCTATATCTACCAACTGGTGAAGAGACATTTTGTCGGCATAACCACCGGCAATAGGCTCTACGACCATTTTTTGCCATTTATACCCTTACACTACTTTGCACACTTTACCACAATCCGCACAGACTTTATGTGGTAAATGTGCTGCTGTATTTAAAGGGGCAATAATATAAAATACAAAACTAGAAATGTTTATTATTAAATATAAATTGCCATTTAAATCCAAAAAACAAGCAGCCAAAGTCATAACTGCTTTGAATAGTAAATTTACAACTCTGACTACAGAAGCTTTACTGTATTTATAAACAGATTAACTGTGGTATCCTGTTAGCTGCAGTGAGTTACCATAACTAAAGGATTCCACCGGGGCTATCTAATTAGCCCCGTAAACTGGCATTTATCGGGCATTATGCTTTGCATGCCAGAATTCCCGATAAGCAGCCCCAGGAGACCCACTATCAGACACAAACACATGAGTCTGTGATGTTATCACCAATCTCATGTGTTATCGACCAATAATGGGTGATTTACTGTACCACACAGTAAACATGGGCTGTAATTGTATCTGACTAAAAAGCCCATTATTACCATGAGGTAAATCACCTCATTATTACCATGAGGTAAATCGGGGTCATTCCGAGTTGATCGCACGCTGCCGATTTTTGGTGCGTTGCGATCAGGTCTCTACTGCACATGCACCGCAATGCGCACGCGTGTTGTACGGGTACAATGCGGATCGTTGCTGAGCTACAGATATAACGAAGAATCCATATGCACAGCCGATCGCAAGAAGATCGACAGGAAGTGGGAGTTTCTGGGTGGCAACTGACCGTCTTCTGGGAGTGTTTGGAAAAACGCAGGCGTGGCCGGGTGCTTGCTGGGCGCTTGCTGGGTGGGTATCTGACGTCATTACTGAGTCACTTGTCGCAGCAATCATTGCACAGAATAAGTGACTACAGGGCTGGTCTTGTTCTGCACAAAAAGTGTTTGCAGCCGCTCTGCTGCACAGACGTTCGCACTTCTACAAAGCGAAAATACTCTCCTCCGTGGGCGGCGACTATGCTTTTGCACAGCTGCTAAAAGTAGCTAGCGAGCGATCAACTCGGAATGAGGCCCTAATAGGATACCGCGCTAAGTATAGGCTTTCATTCGAACTGGAGACTGAAAGAAGAACACTGCTGAAGTGGGAGATAAAGCTGAAAATCTCCAGGACAGTAAGTATTGATGAATAGCAGCAATACAAAATGCAAAAAGCAGCAATACAAAATAAGAGATACCACTTCTTTATTTTTATTATCAGTTATTTATATAGCGCACACATATTCCGCAGCGCTTTACAGAGAATTTGCATCAGTCCCTGCCCCAGTGGAGCACACACATTCATGCTAGGGTTCTTTTTTTTCCTTAGGAAGCAATTAACCTACCAGTATACTTTTGGATTGGGGGAAGAAACCGGAGTACCTGGAGGAAACGCACGCAAGCATGGGGAGAATATACAAACTCCACACAATTAGCGCCATGGTGGGAATTGAACCCATGACCTCAGTGCTGTGAGTCAGTAATGCTAACCATTACACCATCCGTGCTGCCCGTGCTGCTTGCAGAGGCTCATGATAAATAGACGGGAAGCAGTTAGTTTCCCAGCTGTCAGGATCCCGGCGGTCAGGATACCGACGCTGGAATCCCGACAGCCAAAGGAACCCAGCTGTTGGAATCCCAACCAGGGTCCGGAATCCCCACTCGGGGGGGTGGTCCACTCTACCCCTAAGGAGGAATAAATTGGTGTGGCGGGCATGAAGCGTGACAACTGCAGCGAGCCCACGAGGGGACACGCTGCATTAACCATCATGATCCCACCTGTCGGGATTCCGGTGTTGGACTTATGACCGCCAGGATCCCGTCATGTTGGGATCCCATAATGATTCTAAATAAACGCCATAATTGGTGCATTACAGGTTTAGTAGATTTGAGGCTGTGACTATAGTGATGGCTTAGGGGGAGAAGAGTCCACTTAAAGGTTCCCTCCATTTATCACCATTACTTACAGTATCATTGTATAAGCACTCTGTACATAAAATGCAATACTGAGGATAAAGGTTGTCTTTCCCTTAAGAGCTTAAAAGCAAGGACCAAAAAACAATGCACTAAAGCCCCCTCATGCCTTGGAAAAATTCCAAAACAGATGCAAATATAAAGGTGGAATAAATAGTAATATGGGACTTTCTATCTGCTTGTTCTTTCCAGTTTTGCTGACAAGAAAAAAAAAAAGAGTGATATAGTTTGCTACTTCAATCTGTTTTATACCACAGACGTAAATGTTGTTCATAACCTGCATATGATTCATCTGCTTAGACTCTGCTAAAAAGACTATTTCTTAAAGTATATCAGCTTTAAGCATTTCCATCAACATCTCTAATCCGAGTGTCTCAAACATTCCAGACTCAAAGGACAGATGATACAAGCAATAATCCCCCTGGACGGAAGTCTAATTTCTTTTTGTTCTGAATTTGATTAGAAGAGAGAGCCTGACATTTTACAGAGGAATCAATTGCTTTCAAAGCACAAATGAGTTTCTGAGGAAGTGCTTGAAGATATTCCCTCTGGCTCGCTAATGGTCCCCTAAAATAACAGACCTCTCCAAAAAGTAGTTGCTTAATTAATTTACTTAACAAAATACGTTTACCTGACTGTGAGTATTTTGATTTCTAACCTCCAAAAATATTTGACCATACAACAGTGTCATTCATACTATGTAATGTTCAGTACTGCAATGTATTACATTCAACAATAAACCTTTAATACATTTGGAATTTTTTTGTCACATATTCCAAGATCATAAACACTTACCATTACATATTACATCCTGCACATTAATGGGTTAACGGTCATTAACCAATATCCATCTATTACATTATTTTTCACCTGAAACCCATCCCATGATTACAACCACTGTGATTCTTTCTCTGGTACTAGTGATGTTAGGAGATACAGGGTAAAGTTGAAAGTGAGCACCTTTTCTTTTTTGTTACTGCATAATATATACAGATTCGTAGTGTACATGTTCATACAATACCTTACACTTCCATGCATATGCAGATTCACTCACATTTTGTGGTTATGACTCCTTACACTTAGGGGTCTATTCATGAAGCAGTGAAAAGTGTGGAGAAGTGATCCGGTGGAGAAGTTGCCCATGACAACCAATCAGCATTGAAATAACATTTATAATTTGCATACTATACAACTGTACGGCACAGCTGATTGGTTGCCATGGGCAACTTCTCCACAAGCTCACTTCTCCACTCTTTTCACTGCTTCATGAATAGACCCCTTTGAGAGGTGAAAATAGGGTGTAGGGGACATCAAGGATATAATCGGTGCTGTAATAGGAAGATTCAGGTATATTGGTGTCTCCCACATTACTATACACAGTAAATCAGGATATCTGTGATCACCACTTTTGTTTACACTCTAAGCAATGGGACAGATTTATTAAGCCTGGTGAAGTGATAAAGTGTAAGGTGATAAAGTACCAACCAATCAGCTGCTAACTTCCATGTTACAGGCTAGGTTTGAAAAATGAGAGTTATGAGCTGATTGGTTGGTGCTTTATCACCTTACACTTTATCACTTCACCAGGCTAAATAAATCTGGGGGAGATGTACTAAGCCTGAGAAGTGATTAATATCACAGTGATAAAGCACCAGCCAATCGGCTCCTAACTGCCATGTTACAGGCTGTGCTTGAAAAATAACAGTTAGGAGCCGATTGGCTGGTGCTTTATCACTGTGATATTTATCACTTTTCAGGCTTAGTACATCTGGCCCTCTGTCCCAATGTGTCAATTGTGAGTAACCTTGTTTCTAATTAATCATCTCTCCACTTAAGGCAGGAGTGTATTAAGAGAGGAGGGAGTTTCCATTTGGATATTGCCCATGCGCCATTTTCATGATGGTTTGTAAAGTGATGCCAATGCAGACTCCGGAGAGGTAAGCATTGAAGAACATGGGTGCAGGGTGTGCGGTGTGTGGTCACCCCACACACCCTGCACCCATTATAATTATGACACTGACTTAAGGACATGTTTACACAAATGCAGCTAATGCAAACCACAGCAAAGACGCATATGTACCTGCCCGAAGATATACACCTTGCAGATGCTCGACTACTCATTATGATAATGCTTGGCAGCCACTTCTGGTTGGATGACTGTTTCTTGATCCTTCCCACCTGAAACTATATTATTTATTGCTGTGGCTGCTGCAGTCTTCTTGCATAGGTTAATAGATATTTATTAGTGCAGTACGGATGGTGTAATGGTTAGCATTACTGCCTCACAGCACTGAGGTCATGGGTTCGATTCCCACCATGGCCTTAACTGTGTGGAGTTTGTATATTCTCCCCGTACTTGCGTGGGTTTCCTCCCACAATCCAAAAATATATTTGTAGGTTAATTGGATCCCAACAAAAATTAACCCTAGCGTTAATGTGTCTGCATGTACGTGTGACAGGGAATATAGCTTGTAAGCTCCACTGCGGCAGGGACTGATGTGAATGGGCAAATATTCTCTGTACAGCAATGAGGAATATGTGTGTGCTATATAAATAACTGGTAATAATTAGAGATGAGCGGGTTTGGATCCCTGAGTACCGAACCTGTTTTTCCCGACTGACTCGGAAACCAGAATGAGGCAAAACGTCATCATCCCGCTGTCAGATTCCATATAAGGAACCGCGTGTCCCCGCCATTTTCACTTTGGCATTGGAAAGTTTAGAGAGAGCATGTTTCTCCGTTCTCTCAGTGTCCTCAGTGTCCGTGTTTTGAACTGCATCTGTGCAGTCACAGTGGTTGTGTCCTCTTGCTGCTATATGTCCATTTCTGCTGTATAGGGTGCTGTGTTGTGCTGCATCAGTTCAGTGGTGGTGTATTGTGCTGCATCAGTCCAGCCATCAGTCATTCCAGTGACCAGTCACAGTGGTATCCTCTGCTGCCATATGTCCAGTGCTGCTGTATAATTATAACAACAACAAGTCCCTTACAGTGTTGCTGTGTTGTCCTGCATCAGACCAGTGGTAGTGTCCTGTGCATCAGCCATCAGTCAGTCCAGTGACCAGTCACAGTGGTATCCTCTGCTGCCATATGTCCAGTGCTCCTGTGCCGCATATTGTTATATAACTCCAGAAAAATAATGGAGAGCAAAAATTAGGAGGATAAAATAGGGAAAGATCAAGAACAACTTCCTCCTAGTGCTGAAGTTGCTGTCACTAGTGATGACATAGATGATAAAATGCCATCCACGTTGTCTGCCAAGGCCGATGCCCAATGTGATAGTAGAGGGCATGTAAAATCCAAAAAGCCAAAGTTCAGTAAAAAGACCCAAAAAAAGAAATTTGAATGGTCTGAGGAGAAACGTAAACTTGCCAATATGCCATTTACAACACAGAGTGGCAAGGAACGGCTAAGGCCCTGGCCTATGTTCATGACTAGTGGTTCAGCTTCACATGACGATGGAAGCCCTCATCCTTCTGATAGATAAATGTAAAGAGTTAAGCTGGAAAAAGCACAGCAAAGAATTGTGCGTTCTGAGATGGTATCACAAATCCCCAAGGATAGACCAAGTGTGTCTGTGGTTGCGATGCCTGACCTTCCCAACACTGGATGGGAAGAGGTGGCTCCTTCCACCATTTGCATGCCCCTTGCAAGTGCTGGAAAGAGCACCCACAGTCCAGTTTCTGATATTCAAAATGGAAATGTCACTTCTGAAGTACACCAGGATGAGGATATGGGTGTTGCTGGCGCTGAGGAGGAAGTTGACGGTGAGGATTCTGATGGTGATGTGGTTTGTTTTATTGAGGCACTGGGGGAGACACCTGTTGTCCATGGGATGAAGTAGCCCATTGTGATGCCTGGACAAAATACCAAAAAAGCCACCTCTTCGGTGTGGAATTATTTCTCCACAAATCTGGACAACAGGTGTCAAGCCGTGTGTTGCATCTGTCAATCTGTAATAAGTAGGGTTAAAGATGTTAACCACCTAGGAACATCCTCCCTTATATGTCACCTGCAGCGCATTCATCAGAAGTCAGTGTCAAGTTGTAAAACTTTGGGTAAGAGCGTAAGCAGTCCACTGACACCTAAATTCCTTCTTCCTTTTGTACCCAAGCTCCTGCAAGCCACACCACCAACTCCCTCATCATCAACTTCCTCCTCAGTCAGGAACATCAGTAGTCCTGTAGGCCATGTCACTGACAAGACTGAGGAGTCCTCTCCTAACCGAGATTCCTCCGGAGGATCCTTGAGTGGTACGGCTACTGCTGCTGTTGCTGCCACTACTCTTGTTGCTGCTGGGAGTCGATCATCATCCCAGAGGGGAAGTCAGAAGACCACTTGTACTACTTCAACTAAGTAATTGACTGTCCAACAGTTCTTTGTGAGGAAGATAAAATATGACAACAGTCATCCTGTTGCAAAGCGGATAACTGAGGCCTTGACAGCTATGTTGGTGTTAGATTTGGTATCCGCCATTATTTCAGTGGGACTTAGAGAAATGTTTGAGGTAGTGTGTACCCGGTACCAAATCCCATCTAGGTTTCACTTCACCAGGCAGGCAATACACAGAATGTACAGAAACATCAGAACAAGTGTCGTCACTGTTAAAAAAAATGCAGTTGTACCCACTGTCCACTTAACCACGGACATTTGGACAAGTGGATCAGGGCAGAATAAGGACTATATGACTGTGACATCCCACTGGGTAGATGTATTGCCTCCAGCAGCAACAACAGCAGCACCACCAGTAGCAGCATCTCGCAAATCCAATCTCATTTCTAGGAAGGCTACACTGTGTATCACCGCTTTCCGTAAGAGGCACACCGCTGACAACTTCTTATGGAAACTGAGGAACATCATCGTGCATTGGCTTACCCCACTTAGACTCTCCTGGGGATTTGTGATATCGGACAATGCCACCAATATTGAGCATGCATTACAACTGGGCAAATTCCAGCACGTCCCATGTTTTGCACAAACAATTCATTTGGTGGTGCAGAATATTTTGTAAAATGACAGGGGTGTACAGGAGATGCTGTCGGTGGCCCGAAAAATTGCGGGCCACTTTCGACATTCTGCCACTGCGTGCCGAAGACTGGAGCACCAGCAAATACTCCTGAACCTGCCCTGCCATCAAGTGAAGCAAGAGGTGGTAACAAGGTGGAATTCAACATTATATGCATCAGAGGATGGAGGAGCAGCAAAAGGCCATTAAAGCCGATACATCCACCTACGATATAGGCAAAGGAGGAAAGGGAATGCACCTGACTCAAGCGCAGTTGAGAATGATTTCTGTCTTGTGCAAGGTTTTCCAACCCTTTGAACTTGCCACACGTGAAGTCAGTTCACACACCAGCTTGAGTCAGGTCATTATCCTCATCAGGCTTTTACAGAAGCAGCTGGAGAAATTAAAGGAGGAGATAAGATGGAGTGATTCCTCTAAATATGTGGGACTTGTGGATGGAGCCCTTCATTCACTTTGCCAGCATTCAAGGGTGGTCAATCTGTTGAAATCAGAGCACTACATTTTGGCCACTGTGCTCGATCCTAGGTTTAAAGCCTACTTTGTATCTCTCTTTCCAGCACACACAAGTGTGCAGAGGTGCAAATGTCAACTCAAGTTTAATGTGGCCCATCAACAGCTCCTCCTTCAATTTCTCCCACCACTAGGGCTGCAAGGAAAAGGATAAGATTTCCTAGGCTACCCGCTTGCGGTGATGCAGGGTAGTCAGGAGCGAAAGCTGACATCTGGTCCGGACTGAAGGACCTGCCAATGATTACTGACATGTCTACTGTCACTGCATATGATTCTGTCACCATTGAAAGAATGGTGGAGGATTATATGAGTGACAGCATCCAAGTAGGCATGTCAGTATGTATACTGGCAGGAAAAAGAGGCAATTTGGATGCCCTTGCACAAACTGGCTTTATTTTACCTAAGTTGCTCCCCCTCCAGTGTGTACTCCAAGAGTGTACAGTGCAACCGGAAACTGTGTCAGCGATCGGCGTAGGAGGTTACTTCCACAAAATGTGGAGAAGATGATGTTCATCAAAATTAATTATAAATTCCTCCAGGAAGACCTTTAACAGCAATTGTCTCCGGAAAAGTACACAGGGACCTGTGATGGTGGATTCCAGTGGGGATGAATTAATACTCTGTGTGAGGAGGATGTACACAGTGAAAGGGGTGAGGAATCAGAGGATGAGGATGAGGTCGACATTTTGCTTCTGTAGAGCCAGTTTGTGCAAGGAGAGATTTATTGCTTCTTTTTTGGTGGGGGCCCAAACAAACCAGTCATTTCAGCCACAGTCGTGTGGAAGACCCTGTCGCTGAAATGATTGGTTTGTTAAAGTTTGCATGTCCTGTTTATACAACATAGGGGTGGGTAACAGGGCCCAAAGACAATTCCATCTGGCACCTCTTTTTCTTCTTTGCTTCATGTGCTGTTTGGGGACTATTTTTTTAAAGTGCCATCCTGTCTGACACATCGGTATATGTCCAGTGGTACTGCCATATAAATCCAGTGATACTGCCGTATATGTCCAGTGGTACTGCTATATAATTCCAGTGATATTTCCATATAGTTTCAGTGATATTGTTGGATAATTCCAGTGGGAATTGTTTGTGTTGCTTGGCTTAGTCATACAGCTACCTCATTGCACCTCTTCTACATCTTTGCATGAGGTGCTGTTTGGGGCCTTTTTATATATATCTGGCCTCCTGTCTGCCATTGCAGTTCCACTACTAGATGGGCCAATTGTTTGTGTTGCTTGGCTTAGTCATAAAGCTACCTCATTGCACCTCTTCTACAGCTTTGCATGAGGTGCTGTTTGGAACTTAGTTTTTGAAAAAGCCATCCTATCTGCCACTGCAGTGCCACTCCTAGATGTGCCAATTGTTTGTGTCGCTTGGCTTATTCATACAGCTACCTCATTGCACCTCTTCTACATATTTGCATGAGGTGTTGTTTGGGGCCTTTTTTTTTTATATCTGCCCTCCTGTCTGGCACTGCAGTGCCACTCCTAGATTGGCCAGGTGTTTGTGTTGTCCATTTATGTCACTTAGCTTAGTCATCCAGCAACCTCTGTGCAACCTTTTGGCCTAAAAACAATATTGTGAGGTGTGAGGTGTTCAGAATAGACTGGAAATGAGTGGAAATTAATGTTATTGAGGTTAATAATACCGTAGGATCAAAATTACACAAAAAGTATGTGATTTTAGCTGTTTTTATGGTTTTTTAAAAAAATCATCCAGATCCAAAACCAAAACACGAAAGGGTGGTTTTGGCAAAACCAAGCCAAAACCAAAACACGAAAGTGGAAAGAGAACCAAAATCAAAACACAAAACATGAAAAGTGCCAGCCACACATCTCTAGTAATAATAATATTTGCAGCCAGCCCACTACGGGAAAGAAGATTGCCTTTTGATGGATTTGAAAAGGAAATGTATTATTTATCAATTAAGACACAAACAGATTATCTTATGTATTTGATACTTCATTAAATTGGCAAATTGTGTAAACTGGGTTATGTAACTTTAGAATTTACTACCACACCTACACTACTGTTTTATCCTGATGAATATAATATGGTTTCTAGTGATACAAAACTGGTGTAGAGATTACTCTTGCAGAGCTGGACATATCTGAAAGCTGACTGTTTTATTCCAAGTGTGTCCAACTGTACATAAGCAACTCAGTGCTAATGCATGCACATGATGCAGAAAAGAAAAATACTTATTGGAATGTTGAACTGGAATCTCAGTTTTGTGCTATAACCATATACTAGATACGATACCCGGGATTGTCCGGGTTGAACAATGGAACTTGAAGTACATCTGCAGCATACTTACATACTCTCCTGCAAGTGGCGGGAGACTCCCAATTTTTCAGGCAGTCCTCCACACCCACAGAAGAGTGCAGCATCTCCCGCATCCCGCCAGCTTCCTAGTGAAGAGGGCAGGATGAGGAGATTATGCATGGAATTATGGCACAATATGATGGGGGTGGGGCTAATATTGCAATTTTGCATCATTTAGCCCTACACCCTACCAGTGGAACTGCGAATCCACCCAAAATTCAAGCTGCAACTCCTTTCTGGGCTTATTCTTGTGAGATTTCACAAGTAGGCAAGTATGATCTGCAGCCTTCAGTTTTTTACATTGTCTTCACCAATAACCCCATTCCATTGATCCTGAAAAGGACAATGGTCTTAGCAATGAAATGGACATATCTAGCCATTTCTATGGAGCATTTATACACCGATGCCTCAACACTGAGGTGTAAACAAAGTTTTTTGTTTTTCATTGGAGACCACGGCTAATAACTGTCAGTGCAGATATAGTGTCACAGTTGATCCTCCTAATCACTGCTCTTACGTTGGAGCTCTGCCTACTCCCTTTAAGGGGTCAGTGCTCTTGTTGGCAATGGGGAAGAGATGATGGTATGTAAGAGACGGAAAAGCACATTTATCAGTATTTATTTCTAGGTATATTCAGCTTCAATATACCGCAATGATGTCTCAGACTGTAAATAAACGATAAAATATCCAAATAAGAAATTCCTATTAACCATGTGCTTTCATCATTAAGGGTATGCTTTCTGTAATTTTAAATAAGATGCTATATAGTATTATAATTATGGATCCTATAGTTGTAAAGTACAAAGTGGTAAGTATAAAAACAAAAAGTACTATAGTAATAGTGTAAATGCAACCCAATAATTTGTTATAGCAAAATATAGTTAAATTAATGTGAACTTTGTGAAATTTTGTTATTGCCAAAATGTTCTTGCTCTACCCTTGGAAAATTGGGACACGTGGAGGAAGGTGTCATTATTACTTACATAACAGCACGATTGCTTTTCCGGATAATCCGTAGTCCAAACTTTCCATCTTTAACAACAACAACTTCATAAAGCCGCTCTTGCTCTGTACTTGTTGGACTGCTGGGTTTATTTAGTGGCACAGGAACTTCATATCTTTTGTTGTTAGGATCAAAGATCTATGTAAAAAAAAATACTGTCTGAACTAGAACTCATGGACATCTTTGTAATGGATAAGGGGAGGCATGCTGGTCATTTAGATTTTCAACAAAAGTCCTCTCGGGATTCATTTAAAAAGAAATTAAAATAAGATTTTACTTACCGATAAATCTATTTCTCGTAGTCCGTAGTGGATGCTGGGACTCCGTAAGGACCATGGGGATATAGCGGCTCCGCAGGAGACAGGGCACAATAATAAAAGCTTTAGGATCAGGTGGTGTGCACTGGCTCCTCCCCCTATGACCCTCCTCCAAGCCTCAGTTAGGATACTGTGCCCGGACGAGCGTGCATAATAAGGAAGGATATTGAATCCCGGGTAAGACTCATACCAGCCACACCAATCACACCGTACAACCTGTGATCTGAACCCAGTTAACAGTATGATAACAACGAAGGAGCCTCTGAAAAGACGGCTCACAACAAGAATAACCCGATTTTTGTAACAATAACTATGTACAAGTATTGCAGACAATCCGCACTTGGGATGGGCGCCCAGCATCCACTACGGACTACGAGAAATAGATTTATCGGTAAGTAAAATCTTATTTTCTCTGACGTCCTAGTGGATGCTGGGACTCCGTAAGGACCATGGGGATTATACCAAAGCTCCCAAACGGGCGGGAGAGTGCGGATGACCCTGCAGCACCGAATGAGAGAACTCCATGTCCTCCTCAGCCAGGGTATCAAATTTGTAGAATTTAGCAAACGTGTTTGCCCCTGACCAAGTAACTGCTCGGCAAAGTTGTAAAGCCGAGACCCCTCGGGCAGTCGCCCAAGATGAGCCCCCTTCCTTTTGGAATGGGCTTTTACAGATTTTGGCTGTGGCAGGCCTGCCACAGAATGTGTAAACTGAATTGTATTACAAATCCAGCGAGCAATCGTCTGCTTAGAAGCAGGAGCACCCATCTTGTTGGGTGCATACAGGCTAAACAGCGAGTCAGATTTTCTGACTCCAGCCGTCCTGGAAACATATTTTTCAGGGCCCTGACAACGTCAAGTAACTTGGAGTCCTCCAAGTCCCTAGTACCCGCAGGTACCACAATAGGTTGGTTCATGTGAAAAACAGAAAACACCTTAAGGAGAAATTGAGGACGAGTCCTCAATTCTGCCCTGTCAGAATGAAAAATTAAGTAAGGGCTTTATATATGATAAAGCCGCCAATTCTGACACACGCCTGGCTGAAGCCAGGGCTAATAAAATATCTCACATGGAAGGTGACGATGCTAAGTCCACAGTGGTGAGTGGTTCAAACCAATGTGACTTTAGGAAACTCAAAACAACATTGAGATCCCAAGGTGCCACTGGGGCACAAAAGGAGGCTGTATATGCAGTACCCCTTTTACAAACATCTGAACGTCAGGCACTAAAGCCAGTTCTTTCTGGAAGAAATTCGACAGGGCCGAAATTTGAACCTTAATGGACCCTAATTTTAGGCCCATAGACAGTCCTGTTTTCAGGAAATGTAGGAAACGACCCAGTTGGAATTCCTCTGTAGGGGCCTTCTTGGCCTCACACCACGCAACATATCTTCACCAAATGCGGTGAAAATGTTTTGCGGTTACATCCTTCCTGTCTTCAACCAGGGTAGGGATGACTTCATCTGGAATGCCCTTTCAGGATCCGGCGTTCAACCGCCATGCCGTCAAACGCGGCCGCGGTAAGTCTTGGAACAGACAAGGCCCCTGCTGGAGCAGGTCCTTTCTTAAAGGTAGAGGCCACGGGTCTTCCGTGAACATCTCTTGAAGTTTCGGGTACCAAGTCCTTCTTGGCCAATCCGGAACCACGAGTATCGTTCTTACTCATCTCCCCTTATGATTCTCAGTACTTTTGGTATGAGAGGCATAGGAGGGAACACATACTCTGACTGGTACACCCGCAGTGTTACCAGAGCGTCCACCGCTATTGCCTGAGGGTCCCTTGACCTGGCGCAATATCTGTCTAGTTTTTTGTTCAGGCGGGACGCCATCATGTCCACCTTTGGTTTTTCCCAACGGTTTACAATCATGTGGAAGACTTCCCGATGAAGTCCCCACTCTCCCGGGTGGAGGTCATGCCTACTGAGGAAGTCTGCTTCCCAGTTTTCCACTCCCGGAATGAACACTGCTGAGAGTGTTATCACATGATTTTTCGCCCAGCGAAGAATCCTTGTAGTTTCTGCCATTTCCCTCCTGCTTCTTGTGCCGCCCTGTCTGTTTACGTGGGCGACTGCCGTGATGTTGTCCCACTGGATCAATACCGGCTGACCTTGAAGCAGAGGTCTTGCTAAGCTTAGAGCATTGTAAATTGCCCTTAGCTCCAGTATATTTATGTGGAGAGAAGTCTCCAGACTTGATCACACTCTCTGGAAATTTTTTCCTTGTGTGACTGCTCCCCAGCCACTCAGGCTGGCATCCGTGGTCACCAGGACCCAGTCCTGAATGCCGAATCTGCGGCCCTTTCATAGATGAGCACTCTGCAGCCACCGCAGAAGAAACACCCTTGTCCTTGGAGACAGGGTTATCCGCTGATGCATCTGAAGATGCGATCCGGACCATTTTTCCAGCAGATCCCACGGAAAGGTTCTTGCGTGAAATCTACCGAATGGGATCGCTTTGTAAGAAACCACCATTTTTCACAGGATCCTTGTGCAATGATGCACTGACACTTTTCCTGGTTTTAGGAGGTTCCTGACTAGCTCGGATAACTCCCTGGCTTTCTTCTCCGGGAGAAAACATACTTTTCTGGACTGTGTCCAGAATCATCCCTAGGAACAGTAGACGTGTCGTCGGAAAAAACTGCGATTTTGGAATATTTAGAATCCACTCGTGCTGTCGTAGAACTACTTAAGATAGTGCTACTCCGACCTCCAACTGTTCTCTGGACCTTGCCCTTATCAGGAAAGCGTCCATATTTCTTTTAAGAAGAATCATCATTTCGGCCATTACCTTGGTAAAGACCTGGGGTGCCGTGGACAATCCAAACGGCAGCGTCTGAACTGATAGTGACAGTTCTGTACCACGAACCTGAGGTACCCTTGGTGAGAAGGCAAATTTGGACATGTAGGTAAGCGTCCCTGATATCCAGTGACACCATATCGTCCCCTTCTTCCTGGTTCGCTATCACTACTCTGAGTGACTCCATCTTGATTTGAACGCTTGTATGTAAGTGTTCAAATATTTCAGATCTCACCGAGCCGTCTGGCTTCAGTACCACAATATAGTGTGGAATAATACCCCTTCCCTTGTTGTAGAAGGGGTACTTTGATTATCACCTGCTGGGAATACAGCCTGTGAATTGTTCCCAATACTGCCTCCCTGTCGGAGGGAGACGTTGGTAAAGCAGACTTCAGGAACTTGTGAGGGGGAGACGTCTCGAATTTCCAATGTACACCTGGGATACTACGTGTAGGATCCAGGAGTCCACTTGTGAGTGAGCCCCCTGCGTGCTGAAACTCTTGAGATGACCCCCTACCGCACCTGAGTCCGCTTGTACGGCCCCAGCGTCATGCTGCGGACTTGGCAGAAGCTGTGGAGGGCTTCTGTTCCTGGGAATGGGCTGCCTGCTGCAGTCTTCTTCCCTTTCCTCTACCCCTGGGCAGATATGACTGGCCCTTTTGCCCGCCTGCCCTTATGGGGACGAAAGGACTGAGACTGAAAAGACTGTGTCCTTTTCTGCTGAGATGTGACTTGGGGTAACAAAAGGTGGATTTTTCAGCTGTTGCCATGGCCACCAGGTCCGATGGACCGCCCCTTTATACGGCAATACTTCCATGTGCCGTCTGGAATCTGCATCACCTGACCACTGTCGTGTCTTCGTCTGGCAGATATGGACATCACATTTACTCTTGATGCCAGAATGCAAATATCCCTCTGCGCATCTCGCATATATAGAAATGCATCTATAGTCAATAAAATCTTGTCCCTGTCAAGGGTATCAATATTTTCAGTCAGGAAATCCGACCAAGCCCCCCCAGCGCTGCACATCCAGGCTGAGGCGATTGCTGGTCGTAGTATAACACCAGTATGTGTGTATATACTTTTAGGATATTTTTCAGCTTCCTATCAGCTGGCTCCTTGAGGGCTGCCGTATCTGGAGACGGTAACGCCCCTTGTTTTTATAAGCGTGTGAGCGCCTTATCCACCCTAAGGTGTGTTTCCCAACTCGCCCTAACTTCTGGCGGGAAAGGGTATACCGCCAATAATTTTCTATCGGAGGAAACCCACGTATCATCACACACTTCATTTAATTTATCTGATTCAGGAAAAACTACAAGTAGTTTATTCACACCCTACATAATACCCTTATTTGTGGTACTTGTAGTATCAGAAATATGTAACACCTCCTTCATTGCCCTTAACATGAAACGTGTGGCCCTAAAGGAAAATACGTTTGTTTCTTCACCGTCGACACTGGAGTCAGTGTCCGTGTCTGTGTCGACCGACTGAGGTAAATGGGCGTTTTTACAAGCCCCTGACGGTGTCTGAGACACCTGGACAGGTACTAATTTGTTTGCCGGCCGTCTCATGTCGTCAACCGACCTTGCAGCGTGTTGACATTATCACGTAATTCCTAAATAAGCCATCCATTCCAGTGTCGACTCCCTAGAGAGTGACATCACCAATACAGGCAATTTGCTCCGCCTCCTCACCAACATCGTCCTCCTACATGTCGACACACACGTACCGACACACATCACACACACAGGGAATGCTCTGATAGAGGACAGGACCCCACTAGCCCTTTGGGGAGACAGAGGGAGAGTTTGCCAGCACACACCAAAAACGCTATAATTATACAGGGACAACCCCTTATACAAGTGTTTTCCCTTATAGCATTTTTATATATGTAATCATATCGCCAAATAAGTGCCCCCCCTCTCTGTTTTAACCCTGTTTCTGTAGTGCAGTGCAGGGGAGAGCCTGGGAGCCTTCCTCACAGCAGAGCTGAGCAGGAAAATGGCGCCGTGTGCTGAGGAGAATAGGCCCCGCCCCCTTTTCGGCGGGCTCTTCTCCCGGAGTTTGTGAGATCTGGCAGGGGTTAAATACATCCATATAGCCTCAAGGGCTATATGTGATGTATTTTAGCCATAAAAAGGTATTATACATTGCTGCCCAGGGCGCCCCCCCCCCAGCGCCCTGCACCCTCAGTGACAGTTGGTGACTGTTGGTGAAGTGTGCTGACAACAATGGCGCACAGCTGCAGTGCTGTGCGCTACCTTATGAAGACTGAAAGTCTTCTGCCGCCTGTTTCTGGACCTCTGGACCTCTTCAACTTCGGCATCTGCAAGGGGGGTCGGCGGCACGGCTCCGGGACCGGACTCCATGGCTGGGCCTGTGTTCGATCCCTCTGGAGCTAATGGTGTCCAGTAGCCTAAGAAGCAAATCCATCCTGCACGCAGGTGAGTTTACTTCTCTCCCCTAAGTCCCTCGTAGCAGTGAGCCTGTTGCCAGCAGGACTCATTGAAAATAAAAAACCTAACTTAAACTTTTATTCTAAGCAGCTCAGGAGAGCCACCTAGATTGCACCCTTCTCGTCGGGCACAAAAATCTAACTGAGGCTTGGAGGAGGGTCATAGGGGGAGGAGCCAGTGCACACCACCTGATCCTAAAGCTTTTATTATTGTGCCCTGTCTCCTGCGGAGCCGCTATATCCCCATGGTCCTTACGGAGTCCCAGCATCCACTAGGACGTCAGAGAAATATTAATGTTTTTAATATGTTAGGTTCAAAGTTGAAGACTTAGGTGGAGATGTATCAAGCCTACTAAAGAGTGGAAAGATGGACAAGTAGAAAAGTTGCCCATAGCAACCAGTTTCTACATGCCATTTTATAGAATGCATTTGATACATGCTAGCTAGAAACTGATTGCTATGGGTAATAGCTCCAATTTTACACTTCTCCACTCTTAAAAAGGTTTTAAACTTTTACCCTTTCATCCATTCTAACTATAAAAGTTGATCTGTATATTCAGTTTGGACAGGCATTTAACTGGTTGTATAAACTGTATCATAAATGTACTGTAATTAAAAGTACAGTGTATGTGTTATTATAAGTCAAGTAATAACTGTATATACAGTGGGGCTCACATAATTTTGAACACAAAACCAAACACGCATCACAATGTGATGTTTGCTCTAAGGTTTTGTGTTAACATTAGGTTAATCTAGGTGGATCCCTATGGTGACACTAATTACGGGGAGCATAAAATGTGACACAATTTCATACAGTTCTTTTAAAGTTAGCATAAGCAGCCCAGGCATCTACATGTCATAGATGGGGAGAGAGGTACTAGGCTATGATATCACTGCCCAGACTGAAAGGAGCAGGACATACCCCACATCCCGTCTGTGAAGGTAAGAAGCAGATGGGGTGAGGGCACCATCTCTGAGTATCGATGGAATGGAGGGAATGCCACCTAAGGCACTAACACTTATTTCATTAGCCCTGGTTGCTTAGATCATAGAAGTCACTCCTTACCTTGTTTATGGTGTGAAAAATGGTAAAAAAAAAAAAACTTTTAGAAAATATGGGACAGATGGAATATGATGATGGAAAATAAGCTACTGTAGCTCAGTGTCAAATTGGGGCATGAAGGGCCCATCAGGGGAATGTAGCAGTAGTGGCCCATGTTTATGGGTGTGGCCTGTCTACAAATGGGCTGTGATTGACTGCCCCAGCGGCTTGACTAACCATTAGAGAGAGCATGGTTGATACATATTTACAGTAAATACTGCTAGTGGATGCATGATAATGTACCAGATTGATAAAAACAATGCACTGTAGAGAATATACCACAGTCCTGTGCAGTATAAGGTAATTTATGTATAATGCATAATTCAACTGCACAGTTTAGAACCTGATCCCTAGAAAAGGAGGTGGGGCCCCAGGCAGTGGGGCCCACTGGAAATTTTCCAAGAGGTCCCACTGCCTGGCGCAGTGCAACCTCCTGTAGCTACAGTATAAACACTGGTAAAGACTATCTTGCCCACTCAGCCATGAAACAGTTGAACTGAAGCCTCTCAATTTACCCCATGACCCGTTTTTAGTTACCTTGAACTGGAGCATATGGTTTTCATGGAATGTTACTGCAACCTGCAGCTTGCTGATAGTGGTGGCTTTACTGTAACGTTGTGAAATTTTCGCACCCAAGGATATATCCACAGTGATACCTGTATTTGTTACTACTTCATTGTCAACAACATAACCATAGTCTTCCGGATAGTAACAAAATGGTATGCCTGCAACACTGGACTCCTGAAATGAATATTTGTTAAATACGATAAGAGTAAAGAAACTTCTCAAGTAAACAATTTTAATAAAATGACTGTATCCAGTTTCTATAAGAGCGCAAATTGCTCCAGATCTATGTTTATGGAAAGGGTGCATTAAGTACTGAGTGCAAGAATAGCAGTGTTTAGTAATGATGTATGCTTGAACATTTGCGAGTAATATTGCAAAGGACAGCTCTCCCAATAAGAGCTTCCCTCTGGGATAAAAGGAATTCTGGGATTATGACCCAAGAGTCCAATTGCAATGCGTGGACACTGGCCATCCAATTGGAACCCTTTCAAGTAAAATTGCAAATAGAAGACTAAAGGTTTCTATCAGGCAAAGCCATCTATAGACGGTGTTGCTTATCAGGTCCAAGCTCCAGAAAGTTTTGCTTTCCTGAGCTTGGTGCATTTGAGGAATGCTGTCAAACCTTCTGAAAACTGCATCTTTGGTAGTTTGGGCCTAATTAAAAGTTGATCGCAGAAATAAATTTGTTAGCAGTTGGGCAAAACCATGGGGGTCATTCTGACCCATTCGCTTGCTGCATTTTATCGCAGTCAAGCGAATGGGTACTCACTGCGCATGCGCTGGCGCCGTAGTGCGCCGGTGCATGCCAGATTCCAGATGGCCGAAGGCCGTAGCTGGGCTGCAATCGCATCTGTCTGATTGACAGGCAGAGGCGGTCGCTAGGAGGGAGGGGGTGGAAGGACGGCATTTGGCCACCGTTTTGGGGGCGCGGTCCGGCCAATGCAGACATGGCCGACCGTGTGGGGAGTGGCCTGCAGCGGCTGCGTGACGTCATACGCAGCCGCTGCGGGCCGGGGAGCGACGAGTATCTCCCGGCCAGCACGCTAAAGCTGCGCTGGTCGAGAGCTACTCTTGAAGTGCAAAGGCATCGCCGCTGTGTGATGCCTTTGCACTTCTGCGGGGGGCGGCACTGACATGCAGGGCGGACTAGCCCTGTGCTGGTTGTCCCCCCCGCATGTCAGTGTGAATGATCGTAGACGATCATCTTGGAATGAGGGCCCATGTGCACTGCAGGGAGGGTAGATGTAACATGTGCAGAGAGAGTTAGATTTTGGGGGGATGTGTTTAAACTGAAATCTAAATTGCAGTGTAAAAATAAAGCAGCCAGTATTTACCCTGCACAGAAACAATATAACCCACCCAAATCTAACTCTCTCTGCACTTGTTATATCTGCCACACCTGCAGTGCACATGGGGGGTAATTCCAAGCTGATCGCAGCAGGAAATTTTTTAGCAGTTGGGCAAAACCATGTGCACTGCAGGGGGGGCAGATATAACATTTGCAGAGAGTTAGATTTGGGTGGGTTATTTTGTTTCTGTGCAGGGTAAATACTGGCTGCTTTATTTTTACACTGCAATTTAGATTGCAGATTGAACTCACCACACCCAAATCTATCTCTCTCTGCACATGTTATATCTGCCTCCCCTGCAGTGCACATGGTTTTGCCCAACTGCTAAAAAATGTCCTGCTGCGATCAACTTGGAATTACCCCCATGGTTTTGCCCAACTGCTAACAAATTTGCTGCTGCGATCAACTCTGAATTACCCCCTTTGACCGCATTTTTTAAACTGATGCTTTCTGTACTGCGTGTTTTGAAAATGTATTTATTTATTTATTAACAGTTTCTTATATAGCGCAGCAAATTCCGTTGCGCTTTACAATTTGAAATAACAATAACAAACTGGGTGATAACAGTCATAGAGGTAGGAAGGCCCTGCTCGCAAGCTTACAATCTATAGGGAAATAGGCATATGTACACAAGGAAAGGTGCTATCTATTGCATAGAATGAGAAGACATGTGAGGATATGTGTGGACTGTACAGAGTGGATGTAATTTGATAGGAAGGTTTATGAAAGTTATGTGGGCGGTTCAGGAATTTGATACGCTTGCCTAAAGAGGTGAGTTTTGAGGGAACGCTTGAAGGTTTGGAGACTAGAGGAGAGTCTTATTGTGCGTGGTAGGGCATTCCACAGGGTGGGTGCAGCCCGATGAAAGTCCTGCAGTCGTGAGTGGGAGCGAGTAATGAGTGTGGATGAGAGACGCAGGTCTTGTGAAGAGCGCAGAGGTCGGGTTGGGAGATATTTTGTGATAAGCGAAGTGATGTACATTGGTGTAGTTTGGTTAATGGCCTTGTGTGTGAGTAAAAGTATTTTATATTGAATGCGGTAGAGTACAGGTAACCAATGGAGGGACTGACAGAGTGGATCTGCAGACGATGAACGTCTAGCGAGGAAGATAAGCCTCGCCGCTGCATTCAGAATGGATTGTAGTGGTGAGAGTCTTGTTTTGGGAAGACCAGTTAGGAGACTATTGCAATAATCAATGCGGGAGATAATGAGAGCGTGGATTAGAGTTTTAGCAGTGTCTTGTGTAAGGTATGGTCGTATTTTGGATATGTTTTTTAGATGCATGTAACATGATCTTGAGACAGATTGAATGTGGGGAACAAAGGACAGATCAGAGTCAAGGATGACACCTAGGCAGCGAGCTTGTGGGGTAGGGTAGATAGTAGAGTTTTCAACAGTGATAGAGATATCAGGTTGGTACCTACTATTGGCCGGTGGAAATATAATTAACTCTGTCTTTGAAATATTAAGTTTGAGGTGGCGAGATGTCATCCAGGATGAGATGGCAGAATGGCATTCAGTGACACGGTCCAGTACAGATAGGGACAAGTCAGGGGAGGATAGGTAGATTTGAGTATCATCTGCGTACAGATGATACTGAAAACCAAAAGAGCTGATTAGTTTACCAAGAGATGAGGTATAGATAGAGAAAAGCAGAGGACCCAAGACTGAGCCTTGCGGTACTCCAACTGAAAGAGGTAGCGAAGAGGAGGTAGATTCAGAGAAGCGAACACTGAAGGAGCGATTAGATAGGTTCGATAGGAACCAAGAAAGGGCTGTGTCTTTAAGACCTAGGGATTGTAGTGTCTGTATGAGAAGAGAGTGGTCTACAGTGTCAAATGCAGCAGATAGATCTAGAAGAATAAGTAGTGAGTAGTGGCCTTTAGACTTCGTAGTGACCAAATCATTAACCACTTTAGTCAGTGCCGTCTCTGTGGAATGTTGGGAATGGAAGCCTGACTGAAGTGGGTCCAACAAAGTGTATGAGTTAAGAAAGTGTGTGAGTCGAGTGTAGGCAAGTCTCTCAAGTAGCTTAGAGAGACAAGGGAGCTGAGAGATAGGGCGGTAGTTTGAGAGAGCATTAGGGTCAGAATTTTGTTTTTTTTAAATGGGAGTAATCACTGCATGCTTGAAGAGTGAAGGAAAAATACCAGTAGAGAGAGAGAGATTACAGATGTTAGTTAAGGTAGGGATGAGCACCAGAGACAGAGCTTTACTTATTTGTGAGGGTAAAGGATCAAGAGGAGAGGTAGTAGAGAAGCAGGATGAGAAGAGTGATGATACTTCATCTTCATTTGTGGGATCAAATGAAGAAAGAGTGCCAGAGGGTTCAGGTACAGAACGGAGCAGGTCACTGGCTGCCGAAGAGCATACCATTTCATCTCGGATCTTATCAATCTTCTCCTTGAAGTAGGAAGCAAGATCCTGTGCCTTGATAGTGGCTGGTGGGGTAGGTGCAGGAGGATTCAGAAGTGATTTAAATGTATTAAAGAGTCGTTTGGGGTTAGAGGCTTGAGCAGAGATAAGAGTTTGGAAATATGTTTGTTTGGCAGTGTCCAGGGCATTTTTATAAGAATGGTAGACTGTCTTATATGTGAGGAAGTCACTTGAAATACGAGATTTACGCCACTGACGTTCAAGTTTTCGTGTGAGTTTTTGAAGTTGTCTTGTTGATTTGGAGTGCCATGGTTGACATCTAGGCCTACGTGGAGTGTGATGGGTAGCTGGAGCCACTTCATCAAGGGCTAGTTCTAGAGTCTTATTAAGGTGTGATACAGCCATCTCAGGAGAGGTGAATGCAGAAATAGGTGAAAGCAGTTGTTGGAGTGAAGTGGAAAGTTCTTGAAGATTAATTGTGTTAATATTTCTGCGAGTTTGAGGAAGATTGGAGAACTTCCGCAACACAGGGTTTGAATTAACAGAGGAAAGCATGCAGGTGATAAGGTTGTGATCTGATAGGGGGAAAGGAGTGTTAGTGAGTTCAGAGATGGAGCATAGTCTGGTTAATACTAGATCAAGGCAGTGACCCGCCTGATGAGTAGAGGAGTCAGTCCATTGGGAGAGGCCAAGAGAGGAGGTTAGAGAGAGTAGTTTGGAGGCATGCGCAGCAGCTTTTGGACAATCAATAGCAATATTGAAATCACCCATGATAATGGTGGAGATGTCAGAGGATAGAAAGTGAGGGAGCCAGGCAGAAAAATCATCCAAAAATTGTTTTGGATGCCCAGGTGGGTGGTAGATAGCTGCAACATGCAGAGAGAAAGGAGAGTAAACCCTAATGGAATGTACTTCAAATGATGTAAATGTGAGTGATGGAACCTGTGGTAGAACAGTATATGCAAAAGATTGGGAAAGTAAAAGTCCAACTCCTCCTCCTTTATGGTTATCGGGTCTGGAGGTGTGTGTAAAGTGGAGACCACCATGTGCCAGTGCTGCAGGGGAGGCTGTGTCAGATTGTGTGAGCCAGGTTTCTGTTATAGCCAGCAGATTGATGTTGTTAGATATGAAGAGGTCATGGATAGATGTTAATTTGTTACAAACAGAGCGTGCATTCCATAAGGCACATTTTAGTGATCTGGAGGGTGATGGAAGACATGTGATGTTTATGAGGTTAGCTGGATTTCTATGTTGCTGTGAATCAGGTGAATGCGAGTGATGCAAGTGGCTGGGTCCTGGATTTGGTGAAATGTCACCAGCTATCAGAAGCAGAAGAGAGAGATAAATGTGGGTGTCAGAGGTTTGTGAAAGTTTTTTATGGTAAGAGGTTGTAGATGTTATTGTCAATGAGTATAGGGAAGTAAAAAGCTCATGAGTGCTAATAAGAGGGGAGTGTAGAATTGAGGGGGAAATATGTACAGAGGGGTGAGTTGCTGGGAGACTGAATGATGCAATGGCCTTTATGAATACTCCATGAAGAGCAATGCAGAAAATCAATTTGTGGAACATAGTTAGTTTGAGCTGAAACCAGTGTTTTCTAGGCTGAGAGTGTAAGGTTTTACCTGTTCAAGTTAAAAGTGCAGGTGCCTACTGGTGTTGTTCTGCTGTATGTTAACTGTGCATTATAGAGCAAAGTGACAAACAGGTATGTACAATCACATGTAAATCACAATGTATATAGTTGTCTACCAAATTGGTTGCATTTTGTTCTTAGAGGTCATGAGGATTTTAGTTGGTAAAATATTTACATACGCTGAAATACACAGATGATTGGGAATGTAAGGATGGGACGAAAATGACAAATGAGAGATCCTAAACATCAATCTCATAGTCCACCTGTACAACGCTTTGTGCATTTGTTGTGGATTTTTTTTTTATGTTACCCAAACAAGCATGGATTGATTCAAACAGTCAGGTGAACACAATGCATACTATTCCATTTAGGCTTTTTCTATCATAACTTTTTCCCTCCTATTGCACTATTTATTAGACCCTTAGCTGTTATTCGAGTTATGCTGGAGCACTCAAGACTCACTACCAGTGATGCAGCCTAGACCACATATAGTAAGGAGGGGGGGGGGGGGGGGGGGGGGGGTATAAAAACATACAAATGTACCTTTTTTGTTAAATGTAATATGTGTGCTGACTGCCTGACCCCAGAGATCAGCAACGCTGTGTGTTTCACAGCTGCCGCTGCACCCAGTATGCAGCACTCCTTCCTGTATAAGCAAGCCCCCAGATTCCCATAGTCTAGTTACACAGGAGTTTGTGGGCGGGCTTATACAGGAGACTTGAAGCTCAGTGCTATGACTTGAATGCAGCGGTGGCTGTGAAACACAGTGGCGCTGCTGATCCCCAGGGTGAGGTCAGGTAGCCAGCACACATATTACAAGTAACAATAAAGATATGTTTATATGTTCTAACAACCCCCCCCCCCCCTTATATTCTATATGTTGTCTGTGCTGTAGCCAAAGGGCACTGCTCACCCCCAAAACCACAATAATTTATTCTATGCAGCACCTACTGTATATTACCAGTGTTCCCCAAATCCAGTTCTCTAGCATCCCTCGCAGCTCATGTTTTCAGGATTTTGTTTATGGAAACAAGTAAAATACTGATCTAGCCATCATATTGTTTTGTGCGCCGGCATCCACTGGAGTGCCCAGATGGAATAATTGATTACTGTTATGTTGTTCCGTCATTTTGATGGGCTGGTAACTAGCATAGAATAAATCACTTGTACTGTACATGACTAATCAAATGCTGACATAGAAGCTGGTAATACTCTTGTAATATGTGATGGTAATAAGATGCATTTGTCCATGTTTTCTTTGTATGAATAGGGCTTAAAAGACTTCTGCAAAGTAATGTCCATTCAATGTCTGTCCATTAATTAACCTAGAGACACCATTGTTTTAGGCCTTACACTATTAGCATAGGTTTTTGTTGGTTATATGCACATCTACCATATGTACCATATGTGAATATGTGCGCCCTTATTTTTTTTTACTTTCTCATAAACTAATAAGGTGATCTCTTCAGTGACGAGAGCACTATTGGGGAGATATATCATGCTGTCCAGAGACATAGGGCGGCAATGTATGTTAATACGCCCATTGCAGCGATGTTAATCGCATATGTACTAACATATACGATTAACATCGCAATGCAGTGACGGAGGCCCCCCGCGATACCTGTGACGTGGTGTGCAGGGGGTCTCTGTCATCTCTCTGGGGTCTCCACCTGCTCACCTGCCGCGAAGCAGGCAGCAGGCTGTCCTGGGTGCCTCCTCCTCCTCCCTGCAGCCGGAAAGACCTCCGGCTGTGTTGCTAGGGGTAGGAGGAGTTTAGCTTCTGGTACCAGGGCTTCCTGGAAGAACATATGTCAGGGGGGAGGGGGTCAGTGTCTGCGGTGGAGGGGGCGTGTTGCGGTGGCTGACGTTAAGAAGCCCATAGGCTTTTATAGGATATCGCCATCCAAAGATGGCGATACCCTCAAGGGCGAAATTGCGGTGGACGGGGGTTAGTACATACGAAAAATGTGATAAAACCTCCCAAAAAGAGGGTTTTGGGGGGGGTTTATCATCCCGACCATAAAGTGGAGAAGTTGCTCATGGCAACAAATCAGTTTATAACTGTGCTAGATAAATGACAGCTACAAGCTGATTGGTCACTAAAGTATGAGCAAGATATCCACTTTATCTCGCTCAAAGGCTTAATATGTCTTCCCTATGTGAGTTGTGATTTGATGTGCATAGAATATGGTACAGAGCCTGATATAGGCCCTCATTCCGAGTTGATCGCTCGCTAGCTGTTTTTAGCAGCAGTGCAAACGCTAGGCCGCCACCCTCTGGGAGTGTATCTTAGCTTAGCAGAAGTGCGAACAAAATGATCGCAGCGCTGCTACTTAAAAAGATTGTGCAGTTTCAGAGTAGCTGTAGACCTACTCCATCCTTGCTGTAACTTCAGTCTGTTTAGTTCCTGTTTTGACATCACAAACACGCCCTGCGTTTGGCCAGCCACTCCCCTGTTTCCCCAGCCACTCCTGCGTTTTTATCAGGCACGCCTGCGTTTTTTCACACACTCCCCGAAAACGGTCAGTTACTACCCAGAAACACCCACTTCCTGTCAATCACTCAACGATCAGCAGTGCGACTGAAAAGCGTCGCTAGACCTTGTGTGAAACTACATCGGCTTTTGTGAAAGTACGTCGTGCGTGCACAGTGCCACCCATACGCATGCACAGAAGTGCCAATTTTTAGCCTGATTGCTAAAACAACAGCAGCTAGCGATCAACTCTGAATGACCCCCATAGACCCATGGGTCCCTAGGTAAGATACTGATCTGGGCCCTCATTTCCCTCTTTCTGTCAAGACAAACCAACATGAAAACAGATTACATTAATCAAAACCACTCAACTAGGCCTATGTTGAATAATGGATGATGAAGTACAGATATGGTGTGGACTTTGCAAAAATACCATTCCGGATTTAGATCAGGCTTCAGTAAATTAATTTACTATATCATTAATTAACTCATATAAGCTCATGTACACTGTAGCTATTCTTAAAACTTGTTATCTATGAGAAAGATATTGACTGCTTTGGAGTACAGCGCAAGCAAGTTATCTAGAACTGCTCCCTATGCAGTGCCATAGCAAGGCAACATTGCACTCTGGACCAGCCCTGCTCCCGCTGCACATGTATTGTCATCAAGAAGGGACCGGGACCAGAACAATGAGGGAAGCTCTAGGGTCTGCAAGATGCAGACACATTGCAAGCTAAGTAACGGTACCAATGGGGTGGAGATGGGTCCGTACTCTTAGCCTTGTGCACTGGGTTTGCACACCCCTAGTTACAGCTCAGTCCCTCTGTCATTTGTTCTATTTAGCTTCATTTTAACTATTCTGTGAAACAAATCTTACAGAGAGAACCTGGTACATCTGTAATTCCACAAGTATATATTGAATGCCTTTAGATGTTCATAGCAAAAGCTGGGAGCCACTGTGCCAAGGATGCAGAGGATAACATAATATGTTAATAACACATACAGTATCACTTTAATAACAATATCACTTTAAAAAAGAGTCTATGAGAAAATAAGATGTCTCTTGTGCAAATCTGGTTTTAGTGCTCTACTGCCTGAACAGTTCACGCATCAAAGCACATGTTCAAACATTCGCCAGCATGATCTCCCTTGCACAATTGTTTATGCGTTACTAACGTTGTTTGTAGTCCTGTGGTTATTTATAGTATGTCATGTGTTGGCTCTAATCTGTCATCATGTAGTTGATTATGAAACAATGTGACAATGTTTTAAGGATTTAACATGTACTGTAAATACAATAATGAATGACATCTTTACCCGAGAACATCTTTGAAAGAAAATAAAAGTTATTATTAGTGCTAAAAATAATAATATTATTATGTACTGTATTAGTATGATATAAGGGGCATTTCTTATAAAGAAACAGTAAGATAAACATATAATAGAGGGGCGTCATTCAGATGTGGTTGGAGCGGTTGCGTCTGTAGCAAAGTACTGATTATCTGTACTTTGCGCATATGCAGGACCCGTTCTACACATGCACAAACAAATCCTGCATCAATAGACACAGGATCACATCAGACATAAGACACATCAGTGATTGACAGTCTGATGCCATTTCTCCAAATGGAGGCATCGCTGCAGTTGCAGGGGAGGGGAGAGGTCCGGATCTCCATCAGAGCACAGAGATTTCCTGGCCTCTAGGTAGGAAATGCAGCAGTAAACTGTCTGATGGTGTCAGAGGTGATCCAATACTGCATCTTAGGGTGCAGTTTGGATCAGTAATGCATGCAAGAGGCGTGATGCCTCATTGTGCATTACCATATTAATGATAATTCTGCTGTTTTTATGTAAGGAGCAGAGATAGTAACTCAAACCACATCTGAATGACACCCAGGGTGTACAGTCAGAGCTGGCCTTAACCAAGTTGATGCCCTAGGTAAGATTTTGGCTGGTTCCTAGCACTGCCTCTAGTTTTGCCTTTGACCCAACACCCCTCACCCAGCAGCACAGATTACAGAGCAGCCAGCAACACCCATCACCCTTCACCCACAACAATCCTCCTCCAGGACCCCTCACCAGATGATCTACTCTGAAAGCTAAATAGCTTTTGTAATCTACTAAGGTAGCACACTTGCACATGTCGTAGGCCATGGGGTGTGGCATTACAAAAAGGGGACATGGCCTTGCTGCACGGAGTGTAGGGACTGTTTCTCCTGAAATCACATATTGGCTCCAACAGTGCCTCACGTAGGAAAAAAGTAAAACACATAGCCACTACAGGAAAAAAACACATTGCCCCACACAGAAAAAATTTAATCACATTGCTGCTACAGGAAAAAAGTAAAACTCATTGCCCAAACAGGATAAAAACACAATGCCACCAATCATACTACGGCGCCCTCTGGGTAAAGATAGCCACAGTTTTGGCAAAGACTTCCAGATCATAAATATTTCCTGAAACCAAATATACCTCCCTCCATCCACTTTCAGTCTCATTGAATGCATGCTGTCACCTTGCCCCCATTTTTTGTGGCTGGCTGGCTTGCTGGTAGTGTGTCCACCACTCCAGCTTCCTGATTCTGCATGAATGCCCTTTGTGGGTGGGGTGGGTATTTGCTGAGACACTACTTGGAGGAGCTGCTGCATCTGGTCATGCACAGCAGCCCTTCTCCCGCTGCCATTTTATATGCTGCACGCTGCCCTCAATGACTGCTCCCAGCCCAACCATTGCCACTGCTGCCTGCTCTCCACTGCTTGAGCCTGATTCGAGCTGAGAGCTCCGAAAGCGGTAGCCAGCCCAATGTAGCAGAGCTGCTGTCAAGTCAGGTGCGCCGGCCGCAAACCTTCACCTGCTCTAGGCAGGCTTGAATGCCCATAGGCATTCCACATGCCCTTGGCATTTGCTTAGTTTGCCTATGCCTAGGGCCGGCTCTGTGTGCAGTAATTATCTCCATCCTAACAAGAAAATTAACAACTTCACTTTATTTTTTTTTACTTATTGCATCCTTTTCCACGACCGTATAGAGGAATATGGCCACAGGCCAAAATTATGTCTAATAATGGTAATTAATAATTATGTCCCTAATAACTTTCATGCAAGGAGCGGTATTCATTATAATGTTCCCTAAAGAATACTAAAGTGATAATAGCTCATTAGTTATATACAGACATTATATGCAGGAATGTATACATATTAGCTTCACTTGTGTATTAATTCATATCTTTATTTTATTACACCTACCTGCCAGATGCAGCCCCTGTTGATACATTTCTGTTCAGTTGCATCAGGTAGAGGATGGCAATCAAACTTTTCAGAATCATTCAAACTAGCTGGGCCAAGCTGATCCCATTCCACAGTATAAGATTCTCCCAATGTCATCTGGAGTCCTGTTATGTGTAGAACCTACAGATACAAATGATGCAGCCATTAATAACCTGCCTTTGTAGTAATACATTTCCATTGTAGTTTGAAATGTCGCCTTCTTTTAGATAAGGAACAGCAGTGACACAGAGAAACTTCACTGGGGTTCAAAACATTTGACATTATACTTCATAGGAAAAGCCATATTTATATGCATACTGTATGCTCAACAAAAACAGTAGCATTTGGGCCAAATGTATATAAGGTATAAGGTATACAAGTATTTATACTGCACTTACTGTTTTCTCCAATCAAAAAATATACTTTACTGCATTATTTCTAATGCGAGTACCAATTATGTAATGCAAATCGACAATACTTGATATAATAGTGCTAACGAATTTTGTGTCATAAGCTGGAAAGGTCAGTACACAAGGCGTGAGTCAGAGGCAGCCAGATAGTGAATCAGAGGCAGCTGCTGGTAGTCTTTATTATAATGTATATTATTGCTGAAAGTCATCATTATCATGATTACATATTAGTAAACAAGGCCTCCAGCATCTGCAAAAGAGATATGCCTCTTAAAATGTGTATTTATGGGGTGTTTGTGTTTCTTTGTGTCACAATTATATGTACACATCTTTACTATACTCAGTCTAAACTTGCCACCCATGCCCCCCATATTCTGCCTTTCCTAGCACAAAGAGACACAACTGAATTATACATAAAAAGCTAAAAACAAATGTGGGCATATGGATTTTTGATGTGCATGCATAGTACATAAGTGCGTATCTGATGTTCAGACATTGTAAGAAAGAAGCAGGTGCAATCAGATACACAGTAAACTTTTTTTTTTTTTTTTTTATATTTGTTATAGGGGGTCTCCTTTTTCCCCAAACACTTTGATTCACCATACTTTTTTTTGCCATAACTCCTGGTACAACCAAATAAATAGGAAAATGGGAATACAATAACTGTTTCAATTATTTTTTGAGATCAACTAAATTTTCAAAACTGTCTGCTACATATCTGCCTCAGTCTACATTTGGCCATAAAATGTTGCATGATTTGCCAGTGGAATCTGGATTGTGTTCAGTCCAACCCCAACCACACTGCACTGCACTGCACAACAAAAGTGTAATTTGACAGAAATACTGTATAATGCTCAAATGTTGTATTGCTGGGACTCTGCGCCCCGGGACAACAACCTTTTCTGCTGTAAAGTCTGATTCTTTTAATGCAGTTACAGTATGCTCAGATTTATTTGTGACCTAAAAATAAAAATGAGTGTGCAGTAACTCAAAATTTGATGACTATCAAAAGAGGCTGTTTTATAGGTGTGTCATTGAAGTTTTAAATTTCACTGTGACCTCCTCTTCTCCACTCCGTGGTCCAGTGTAAGCAGGTGATAGTGACAGAACTGCTCCCCATGTATTTTTCACATCTAACTGCATGTTGCCAATTCTTGAAATATGTTCCCACTCTGTCTGAATATTTGTATTTTGCAGAATTTACAGTATACAGATGTCTCCACATACATATCTGTCCTAAAAATCATGCCAAATTGCCACACTGGGCATGCCACAGTCTTATAGACTAAGGCGCACCATGTGTCCTGCCACACACGTTTGTAGAGAATATGCATGCTATTCACATCACTAATGCAACAAAAGCACAATGCCCTGGACACTGGTGCGGGCACTGTATGCACCACAGAGGTTTATCTGGATACAAAAGCAAAAGATTGAGAACCTATACAAGTTATCTGTGCCATACATTGCCATCTTAACGTATAGGCACATTGGGCATCAGCCCAGGGACCCATGACTCTAGGGGCCTTCAAGTAGGGGTGGACTAGGCTGTGCCTGCTGAGTTCTTGGGAGGCAGTTAGAGAATGCTGCCCAGCTCTATGAGTTACACAGAGCAGCCAGGCAGCTTTCTCTACCTGCCTCCCAGCCTGCAGCCAGACAGTGAATAGCTGACAGCATGCTGACTGGTGGAAGGTTGGATTTATCCACCAATTAGAGTGCTGATAGTGCTTCATTGAATAGAAGCATGTGGAGAGATGGTGCAGGATCACAGGAGGGGTAACTTTTTTATGGGGTTTTTTGTTATTTATTCCCATGAACTGGTGGATAAGGGCCCCAGTGCATTGTTTTGCCCTGGGTCTACAATGGGGTTAGGACAACCCTAGTGCCATGCATAGTTGTGTTTACTGTACTCTGCAATATTATACTAATTTGCTTGGGTGTAGCTACAATGTGGCACAGATGCTAAAGTCACCGTAAGTATGGAAACTTGGGAACGCTACCCATGGTGAAATATCTAAGTTGCACCATGGGCATCCCACCATATGGAGCAAAAAGGATAGGTGTAGTGAATACACACATCTGTATGAATGACAGACAATTAATTCAACCATATATTGGAGAAAAAATTTCCAAATTCTAGAGGCCATATAATAATGAGGTGAATATTTTGTGGGACAATATTTAAACTTTAGCTCATGGATTTTAAGGTCTGAAAATCTATCAGTTAAACCTGGTGTACTAATGTATTTCCAAATTTTTACAACAATTTTTTAGATTACATATACATCTGGATACAGTTTTATAGGATACATCTGGATAAATTATCGGTGATAAAACTGTGGTAAGACAAAATGAAAAGGAAACATTTAATTGAAGTGAATTGCTTTGTGTGCCACAGTGGGCGTAAATGACGCAGCCTTGGAGGCTGGGTGATCCCTGGTTTATTTGAGAAAACTGTAATGGCAGCATGGGGGAGCTGCCAACTGCCTTCCTTCACCCATAACAGGGTGAAATGTGAGAGATTCAGTGCTTACAATTGGCTCTGACTTCCATCATGTCTTTTTCCAACTATGTACATTGTATTTCCCACCCTCATAAACCTTCAATGCTTCCCAATCTAATTACATCATCTCTGTACAGTACACATAACCTCACATATTTTGTCTTTCTTTAATCTCACACCCTCCTGACCCTTTGCCAAAATTGCTGGTGATCATATTGGGTGTAGTATGTTATGCCGGCGGCCGGGCTCCCGGCGGCCAGCATACCGGCGCCGGAATCCCGACCGCCGGCTTACCGACAGCTGGTCGAGCGCAAATGAGCACCTTGCGGGCTTGCTGCGCTCGCCACGCTGCAGGCACGGTGGCGCGCTATGCTATCTGTTCTTCCTCCAGGGGGTCTTGGACCCCCAAGAGGGAGAAAAGCTGTCGGTATGCCGGCGGTCGGGATTCCGGCGCCTGTATGCTGGTCGTTGGGAGCCCGTCCACTGGCAAAATGAAGTCCACCCGATCATATCATGCAACCCATTAAGAAACTAGCAATCTGGTGGACCATTATGCAATAAGTAAAATCTATCCTTGTGTATCAATGCCTATTTCCCTATAAATTGTAAGCTTGCGAGCAGGGCTTTCCTACCTCTATGTCTGTCTGTCTCTACCCAGTTTTGTTCTATTTCTGTTGTTCTAATTGTATAGTGCAACGGATTATGCTGCGCTATATAAGAAACTTTTAATAAATAAACAGTAAATAATACAATTTCCATAATGGATTCTATAGAAGGAGTTCCACTTACAGAGGAAAAGGAGATAGATGAAGGAACAAAGGAAAGCATTTGAACAAGAAGACAAATATGTGAGATACTTTGATGTTTACCCACCTGGTAGGAATCATGTCTAAACGAATGACCTGAGGATTGCACAACACCACCTTTCCTTACTGTGACATTTCTACTACCCATGGGCAGTCCAAGTATTTTTATTTCTTCAAACTTTAGATTGTTTGGGTCATTATATGCTGCTGTGATTGCTTCCATGCTTAGAATATTCTGGAATATAAACTCAAATAATAATCCTACAAAGCACTGAATATGACATACATTAAAATAAACACTTACATCTGCTGTTCCAGTTTAATAATGCCTACCCCATTGTATCAATTCTACATTTTAGATTGAGGCTACATAATATTTGGTCGAACCCCAAACACCCCCCCCCCCCCTCCCCCTCTGTTCATTTTAATAGAACTGCATAGCAAATACTTACATTGGAAACAGTGAAACTATATAAAATATAGTTGCCTGATTCTATGGTGCCTGAAAACATAAGAAAAACAAAAATAAAACAATTACCCTCTAAAGATTAAAACAGTATATATATATATAATATCATAAAGCTGTTGGGTTTTTTTGAGTTTGTTTTTCTTAGTGTGTTCACCAGTGAATTTGAAACAAGCTTTTGGGCTTCCAGTCTCTGTAGGGAGACGCCACCATCAAGCAACATTTGTTATCATTTAAGAAAATCAATTTCATTGTTTTTCTCTGTAGTGTGAAAAGAGCAATACTGAATATATACATAAACAAGACTAAACACAGGCTCTAGAAATCTGACCTTTTGCCATTAAGTATGTTCCAATTATTGTTGCTCTTTCAACAGGAAGAATGTAATCAGTCACAAATGTCCAATTAAAACTCAATAAAAGATCTAGTAAATTGACAATATTTGATTTTTATTAATTTAATTTTATTTACTTTTTTTAAAGCTTTTTATTTATAATTCTGAATATTCTGTCAGCAAAGATTAGTGAGAATTAGAATTTGGTAGCGTCAGAAGATAAACTGTTCTTGAAGATGAGCAGATTATTATGGACAGTGACTTTCTTCATGCATACATTGCATTACTCTACTTGAAATTAGTGACTCTTTATAAATAACTGTACTGTACTGTATGTTCATAATCATGCACTTTGGGAATGCAAAAAAAGACAAAAGATGAAATATTGAAATCTAGAACAAGAAATATTGTCCATAGGCCATCATTAATGTACACTACATTTAGGGAAATTGTAAAATGTTTACATCAATGGGGGTGGGGGGATGGGGATATAAAATAAGCAAGTAAGACTAACATTTACAACCCTTAACAAATATACAGGAGCACAGAGAGGGCAGAGCAGGTAGAGATTACCCAGGCCTGGAAGTGCAGGGGACATGTAACCACGCCGCACTGTGATGCTGCAATCATATTCCCAGTGTGCTATCTGCAGCACACACTATAGTAACTGTATGTATACATGAGGGAGGAGTGATCACGCTACTGTTACCAAGCTGTATACAGTATAAAGAACTAAGGGGCAGATGTACTAAGCTTAGAAGAGTGATAAATTGGAGAGAGATAAAGTTCCAACCAATCAGCTCCTAGTTGTAATTTTTCAAACACAGCCTGTAGAGTGGCAGTTAAAGGATGACTGACTGGTACTTTGGTGTCTATTTACTAAGCCTAGGAGAGAGACAAAGTGGACAGAGATAAAATACCAGCCAATCAGCTCCTAACTGTTATTTTTCAAACACAGCCTGTAGCAGTAATTTGGGGGACATTTACTAAGCAGCGATAAAAGTAGAGAAGTGAGCCAGTGGTGAAGTTGCCCCATCAACCAGCAGCCCTCTATAATTTTACAGTATGCAAATTATAGATGGTTCTTCAGTGCTGACAGGTTGCCATGGGCAACTTCTTCACTGGCTCACTTCTCCGCTCTTATCACTGCTTAGTAAATGTCCCCCTTTATCTCCTTCCACTTTATCACTCTCCAAGGCTTAGTACATCTGCCCATCAATGTTACAAGGTCAAGTAACATTATTATGAACATCTCTTACATTTGACGTTGGCAGTGTGTAGACCATAAAGTACATCACAAGTTGTGTGCTGGCTTGATGGGTATATAAAATGTTTGATAGGGTGTCACTGTCTGCACACATATCACTTGTTGCTGTCATCAGTAAAAGGGGTAAATTAAAGAGGTTGCAAAAAAGGGATGATTATCAGCTTTTAGGCCAAGGGTGGCAGTATTTCTGAAACAGCTCAGTTACTGCTGTGGTGAAGGTGTATCGTGACTGGACAAATGGCACCATTGCAAATAACCAGCATGGAAACTGTGAAGCACCATGTGCCATTGATGCGAGAAGTTAACTTCGGCAAGAAAATTGCATGAGGGCCGACCAAAATGTAACGATGGAGCAGCTCACTATCAAAATAATCCTGAGGGCTGCCAGCCGTGTGTCTAAAATGACAGTTCATCCCATCTGGCTGCCGTCCGTGGTGCACACGGTGGTTACTCTGGCTGTTAGCTGGTGGTCATAATACACTCAACCGTGTATGTTGGCAGTCTACACAGTATAGTTCAAAACTCATTTAAATATAAGGTTGGCAAAATACTCTGTGGTAGACTTTTCTTCTTTCTAGAAGTCATAGCTTATATAATGTTTAATAGAGAGTTGCAGCTTTTACAATTTATTCATAGTTGTCTTAAGTTGCAACAATATTAATGAATCTATAGTGACAAAGAGATTTCAAACATATGTCTCTTAAACAATGTTCCCTGACAGCTAATTACAAATGCTGAAATAGTCTACCTGGGCATTAAATGATATCCATGTAAAGTTTCCTTCATAAGAAACTGTCTGCGGCATTTAGCTAACTCATCTGGCAGATATCTAATACTATTGAGCTTTGCCACTGGGGCAGATGTACAAAGCTTTTGAGAGTAATAGAGTGGAGATAGATAAAGTACCAGCCAATCAGCTCCTAACTGCTTTGATACAGGCTGTGTTTGAAAAAAAATGACAACTAGGAGCTGATTTGCTGGTGCTTTAACTCTCTCCACTTTATCACTCTCCAAGGCTTAGTACATCTGCCCTATATACAGTAAACTGGTGATCTATCACCTGAGGGAAACATTTAGCTGGCTTGAGTCATGATAAGTAGGAAGATCTCTCTGCTCTGATCTCTGAC